>NC_133580.1:18275896-18603084 GCF_964106895.1 Numenius arquata | reverse complement strand
ATGTAGCCAATTTATTTCAAAAGAAGCCTCCTATGGGAAAAATAAACCTAACTGTCCATCCCTGAAATCCCGGATTTATAAAAACACCAAACAATAAATAGGAAGTGAAAATCTTCTCTTCCACACAAAGCATGTTAACTTCCTACACAGAAAAAATGACCACAACTGACAGAGCAGATGAACATTACAATTAAGCAAAACCCAAAAAGTACCATGGGGAACAGTTGAAGCAAGTTGCACAAATCACATTTATTCTGCCAAAAATCTGCTTCGTTACAGAAAGCAAAGAAGGGCTGAAAGGGAAGTTTTGGTCATTAAAAATGAACTGTAATTTATGCTTCTGATAAGAAGTCAGCACCGTTTATAGGAATCATAATGAGCTTTTATCTTATAGAATGAAACAAATTTAACTGCAATAAAACCTTTTTCATGTATATTCTAAGCGTGAGGATTATTAGCGACTTTGCTCCTATTAATATGCTTTCTCTCTTTTGGATGCTATAGCTTAACTAAACTTCACTAACTCTTTTGGTTTAATTCCTCAAGTCAACTTACAGAACATCAGAGCCTTTGAATCAGACTATAAAGTCTCAAAGCTTCAAGGTAAAGTGTTAGCCACAGAAGAAAATTAATAAAAGATCATCAAATGTGCCTGGTAAACCGTAAGACTTTGTAAAGAATTTAACAAGAGATGCGGAAAGAAAAAGACTAAACTTTAAAAAAATCACCGCCAGAAAAGAATCACCAAGTGGTAGAAAACATTTTTTGGAATTTAGATAGAATGATAAACTGCTACTTGCATTCATAAAGTTAATCACTATGTTACTCTATCATAGGTCCTTGTGAACACACTGGCCAGACCAGTGACACTTACTCGGTAAGAAATCAAAATAATCAAAAAAAGAAAAAATCAGTTTGAAGAAGTTACTTGACTCTGTATCAGAGGCCAAGAACAAACAACATGGACAGCAAACAGTAAAATTAATAGCAATTGTAAAAATTCCTTGTGTAATATCCACAGCAGTGCTCAGACAGAAGCAACCAGCTGTACGCTGGTAGCATGTACCTTTGTTCATATATGTGTGTCTATATATATATATATGGTACATTCAAGATGGTAATGTACAAGTTGTCTCTTCAATCTCTCTACTACCATAAACCACAATACCACCCACAAACCTATATAGACAGATCAGTTCCATTTTGTTTATAGGCATTCATGCTAATACTTAAACTATCTATTTCAAATACAGTCTGGGATCTTTAGAAAGCATATCTGTGATTCTCTATTCAGATGTTAAATCAAGTGTTAAAATGAGAAACATACTGTGTGTGTACACACACACGTGTTCACTCTCAAAGACTTCAAAGGCTTAATGATCAACTAAACATCATCATTACTCTGCTTATGCACTTCCAATATGTGATTCTGAAAGTACCACACTGAAATATGCTGTATTATTTTCACAACCTACTGCAGAAAAAGAGAAGTTTATTACTGTTTTTCCCCTCCTCACTTTTTCTCAGGTCAATAAATACCAGAAAAGCAAAATCCACGTGGATTATCAATGCTTACAGGTTACATAATCCTACAATCTAAAATGAAATGTTGGAAGTACTTAATGTCAAAGCAAACAGCTATTACCTTTAGGTGTTTTATCTATTTGCTTACCTTTACTTGCACTCTCAACATGCTGCAATTCATCCGGAAATTTTAAGATGTCCCGGTAATTCTCCTCGCAGATTTCTGCCAGAAAATGCAATAAAGTTGTTTTCTGATCTGATGATTTAGTATCTCGAATCTAAGTGGACACAGGAGAAAATAGAGACCAAAAAAAAAGTTTTTTTAGTAAAAATGTTCCAATAAAGTGAATATTGAAGATGTAAACTCATTAGCCAAAAGTTACCTAATCAAGTGGCCTGCAAATGATACAAATTATTTAAAAAATGAAATTTCTCCCATTCTTTATAATTTAGGACTACAAAGGGAATAATCTATCCCTACGCTGTACTTTTTTAAAGAAAAATTAATTATGCTGAGAATGAAACCTGAAGAGAGTCCATAAGGTTCTCAGATTTTAACATCACGAGTTCAGAATGCTTGCTGTGATTTAAAAAAAAAATAATAATAATAGCTGTGAACAGAGATTAAACAGAACAGAATTTAGTTCTTTCCTTCAATGCCCGTCACTCCCAGATTTCTAAAGGAATCCCTCTGAAATGTGGCATAGCTGGCCAGCATGCTCAAAGTCAAAATTCCGTCTTTTACCAGTCAAGTTAAAGAAACTCCTTGTCATAAATCCACAATTTTTTATTGAAGCAAAATATAAAACATGCTGCTTTATCCTAAAGACTTTCAGACAAATTCTACACAGACACATGAAATTAAATGCACCCCATCTTACTGGAATACAAAATGACAACAGAAAAGCAAAGGTAAGCCTAACTGCCAGGAAAGAGCATTTAACACACCCAGTTTTATTTACGAAAAACTGCATGAAAATTGTGCACAGTGTGAAGAAATAGGTAATTGCATATTTTCACTACCCCCTCAACTGCAGAGGGAATTTTTAGCGGTCTGAAATAAACTAGTCTTCTTGAAGGTGGTAAGACACTCTCTTCTCCATTAACCTAAGTGCATTAACTGCTAGAATCAATTTGTTATTTTCAAAAAAGAATTCTGAATAATTGTTAAAATATAGGGCTAGCGAGAAATTTCCAAGTAGACAGATATATGTGGCTAAATCCCACATACATGTGTATATGCAAAGGAATATCATGAACTTAAGGGAATGAGAAAATTAATTTAAGTCCAAATTTAGTTTCTCCATTTTTATGCAGCTAGAAAAAATGAATGTATGAGTTCATTGAAGATTTAGTGGAAGTAGAGATTACCCCTTATTTACAAGGCCAATACAGAGAGTAGGTGTATGCAAGAGTTTGACATAAGTGTACTTCACTTTTCATAGAGAACTAGTATTACGAGTGTATCTGTAAGGATTTTTTATTAACCGCATTTTACTAACTCATCTAGTACAGTTCTTACACAGAAGTAAGCTACAACATACACAACAAATGAAATCAAGGATTTATTTAAGAAGAATACATAAATGTGTGCGTAAAAGCTCCTATTTGTTTTCTCATTCTCTAAATCACTAGAAGTTCTAATTCTATAATCCTCATGACAGGCTTGCCATCGATGTTCAATTTAATACAGGCCTTGCAGCTTTAAGGATTACCCTGTTAAGAATAAATGAGTGCAGTCGAAAAACAGGCTTTTAAAAATATAAGGTATTTAGGCAATTAAGAATGCAATTTAATTCATACCGATTCGGTGATTAAAGACTAAACAATGCTCAGTAATGGTATGCAGTTAAAAGGTTTTAATGTGTTACATACATAGAAGTTTTTCCAACTTGAAAAAAATAGTAGATTTGGTGGCTAAACATCTGCATGGCAAAAAGAAATTGCATTTCAATTTGTCTGTGAACAAGAACTGTGGGATTTGCAGTCTTTGATCTCTCTGACATCATCAAGTAGATAAAGCCTTTTTTTTTTCCTCTAAAAGGACAAAATTATTTTGCCTTCAGATTACAACAGAAACATGTTTTGTCACCAACAGTAACGCCATACTAACAAGAGTTAATATTAGCACCTGCTGAGTTGTTTAAAACCTATAGTAAACAGTCATTCAGATCTTAAACAACTGTGCCAAAGCCACTTCTTTGGCCCCATCAAGAAACACGTCTCAGCTACATTCAACCGCATTTGACCTTCAATAGCTAAGACACACCACGGGTAACATTGAACTCTGTTTGATCTTTACAATCAATATATATAGTTTTAAAAAAATCAAGTTCTAAGCCTAGTAATAAAATGAGAACAAAAGGAAGACAGGTGTTTCTTGAGTGTAGTTCAGCAGATATTATTTAAATATGAAAATAGAAATGAATGATAGGAACTGGAATGCTCACAACAGGGCTGTGTCTTCACATACTCTGTATTCATAGAGTATACTTGTATTCGCGGTAACTTTTTTGCATCCTCTCTTTTTTTATGCTTGGGTACAATTTAACATTTTTGACTTTATGGAAAAGACTATTTTGTATTTTGAATTACAAAGTCATATTTTAAGAAAGTGAAATTTGTTTTTCTTATATCCAGTTGAAGTGTCCCTTGTTTCAATTTATGACCCCTGTCTCTCATTCCTTTGCTGTACACTTAGCTAAAAAGCCTGGCTCCATCTCCACAGTAACTTATTAGGTATTGAAAGGCTGCTACAGGTCCCCCCATCAAAACCTTTGTTTCTCCGTGCTGGACAAGCCTGGTTCCATCAGCCTCTCCTCAGTGCTCCAGCAGCCCCTGACCAGCCTGGTGGTCCTCCACTTGAGTTAATCAACACGAAAGATTCTTTCATATAGAACACTGAATACTATGCTCCACATGCAGCCCAGCAAATTCTGAGTTAAGAGCAAAAGAAGGTCACTACCCATGATCTTTTATCAATAAAGCCCAGGATGCTGTTAGCCTTCATTGCTGCCAAGGCACAGCACTGACTGGCGTTTTTCCAGGCTCCAGGTGTTCTGCAGAGCTGCTTCCCACCCTCCAACAATACCTGGGCAACAGTTTAAGCCTGTCCCAAGTGCAGGACTGTGCATGCAGCACATCACAATATCACCGTGTTATGTACAAAATCAGCTTTACAATAATATTATTGCCCTTCAGCAGAAAGCTAAGTTGTCCTTTTATAAGCAAGAGCTCTGGAAAAGGGTAAGTTTAAGATGTCAGACTTACAAACAAAATACACTTAGGGCCTCTGTCACATTAAAAGGTTAATAAACTGAAAATCAAGACCAAGTATCTAGTTTCCCATCAAAAGACTAGTATTTTAAAAAAACCTCAGGCAGCTGACATTCAGTGAATGTCTTCTCAAATAAAGAAATGTCTTAAGTGTGTTAGCAGGCTAAGAGCAAAAAGGGGGGGTGGGGTGGGAGGTGGACATAAACGTTTTTTCCTCCTCATTTCTTGAACTTTTAGTTGTTACTTTAACAGATGATAATTTAAACTAAGATTTAAGATTTAGAAATATCATTGCTCTTAAATATATCTTAACAGACAATTCAATCAGAAACACATGCTTCAATGAAATATTCTATGGGTTCTAAATTCCAAGTGATATTATGGGTTTGTATGGGAGCAAAAACAGCAAAATGACATCTATTTCCCAGTCTTATTAGGTGTTCCAGCCTCACGACTGTAGGTATGTATGGACACAGGCCAGTGCAAAAGAAAAGGTGGACTGTACAAAGGGTTGCATCCTTAGAAGTAGCCAGAATTTCCTTACTAGTAACCTAGTTATGTTAAACAAAACACAAAACTAAATAAAATATGTTAAGAAAAAAGGATTTTTGTTTCTGACCTAAAATGTACTGGAACACAAGTTTGTGAATCATAAAAATGCCTGCCTTTCAAATGCTTTGCATGGTGCCCTCTGTATTTTCATCCTTTTAATTCTCAAAGCACTACCATATTAGAGAAGTCATAATAGTTCCCTGAGACTTGGTTAACCAACAAAATTCACCAACAGTAATGGAATTCACCATTTGGAACACAAATAATTGCTTCATTTCTACATCTTTAGCAGTAGTTAACACACTGGAACATAAAAGCTTTTACAGAACAGTGTCTGTGTGTATATATATATATATATATACACACACACAGAGAACATTAACAATGCATGCCACTAACCAGGTTTTCTGAATTTATTTCTTTCTAAAGACAACACTAACACTATAGTGTTAACATTTTCAAATACAACTTTAGATTCTATGGCTTTTCTTTATCTGAGAGACAGAATTTGGGAATAATATATTTAGTAAAAATAATAATAAAAAAAAAAAAAATCAGTAGATCAGTGTAGGATTCAGAAAGCAGCTTCCCCCTGAATGGTGAAGCATCAATTTAGATGGTCAATACTATCAGATTCACTGCTTGGGAAAGGATTAAAGACTAATATATACAGAACATAATACTCACAAGCACACCCATTCAAATCAAGTAATAGAGTAACATGTTTAGATCTGTAGTTCAGAAATAACATTAATATAACAAAAAACTCCTCGACATGTAGGATCTTGGTAAAGCATTTAAAACACGTAAATCATAGCATAACCCACTTCCAGATATTTTTTAACAGGTATTTTTGGATTAAATTTTCAGGTGTGAGGGTTAAAAGTGACAGTGAATGTTAAAAAAAAATAAATGCTTTAATTACCATTAGGTTGAGATTTGATTATTATAGCTTAAAAAAAAGCTTTCAACTTTTTTTCATGAGGTTATATAAGTTCTCATACTCTAGAAATGTTTCTCACCTTAACAGAAAAGGGGCTGGTAGATAATTAATAAATGTACACTAGTCAATAATAGTCACACTAGATAAACAGCTTGTCTTGTACTATTTACATGATGAACAAGTAACATAATATTACTTATTACATAAAACACATTGATCCAGCTAGAATACTATAAAAGCTTCAGTAAAACAAAAGGATACTTGCTGTTAGTCTTGACGTGAATTCATCACAAAAAGAACAGAAGCTGTACCCTACATAAGCCTAAAGCAAACCTCTTTTCTTTCTCTTTAATTTCTGTCCAGCAGAACTTCATAGAACTACGAGAGTTCTCCCATCCTAGATAAGAGAGAGTAGCTGCTGCAACAGGGTCCAGAACAGCAGTTGGATCATTTGTACATATTAATTGAAAGCAACAACTGTTAAAAAGATTTACCTTTAGTGAATACCTACAGGCTCTCTGAACTTTACTACTTTTTCTGTCATATTTATATTTTCACAGAGCACTTCACACTCAGGCAATCACGAATGCTCTAGTGCATGCAGAATAGCTGCTACTGCTTGCCAGTCTTCATGTAGCACATGAATTCTAATGATGAGCTCTCTTATTTGAACAAAATTAAGTTCTCTGGCTTCTGCCAAAGGTTGTTTACAAATGATTTCTTTCTTCAATAATATCATACACTGCAATATAACATCCAGAAAGATAATCTGTTTTTAAGGATTTGCAATTACTACTCAGGCATCAGTTTTTTAGCCATGACCAGACAGGTCTGAATTCATGCTTTCTTCTCTTTATGTTTTAATAAAAGTTGTTACACAGTAACAAATTATTGTGTAAAAAATTACCAGCTCTGTTTTAAGAATATTTATTTTACAAAACTAAACATTTATCCCAGATCAATACTTGCCTTTTTTTCTTTTCTTTTTTCAAATCATATAGCAAGTACTACATCTACTAAACAGACAATTAATTTTAAGATTGTTCAAGGATGATCAAAAAAACCCGAAATCAATACAAAACCCAGGTTTTATTCAGAACTAAATTCAGCACATTAGGCTATCTTATCATCAAAACAACTTGGCTTTCTATGTGTATTCTGTACATAGAAACGTGTACACACAAACATGTGTTTATCGGTTGGACTAGATGATCTTAAAAGGTCCCTTCCAACCTAGGTGATTCTGTGATTCTGTGTTCTACCTTGCTGACAGCTGGCTCAAAAAAGAAATTAAAAGCATCGTGAGCAGAAAGTCCAATGATGTTAAAGATGGTTTCAGTCACTGGTCTAAAAAACAAAAAAAACTACAAACTAGAACTTAAAAACATCAAGTCTTTAAAAATAACTGATTGAATATCCACTGGTTTGATCCCGCTTTTTCCTAATACATTTCCTGGTTTTTTTTCTCTGAGACTTAAATATTTGTCTTAGGGCAAAGCAGCAATATACAGTCAAGAACAGCTAAAAACGAGTCAAGCCAGGTAGATTTATGATAAATTCTGTTCACATAACAAATTTAAGTCCTTCCAGAACAACAATATTCAGAGGATAATACTATTGTTTAACTTACCTTAATTTTTCCCATCAATTATCTTATAGTAAGAGTCACCAAACTAAGTCCCAAAAATGAGACAGAGAAATGACTAACATTTAAAAACATTAAGCCAGGTGGCCTTGTTTGATTTTAAAACTCCTATTGAAGCAGTTCTTACTTTAGGCAAGTAATGTTTCGAATTGGTAAGAAATTCTTCTCCTCATTCTAAAGTTGCTTAAAAAAAGAAAAAAGCAGGTTTTACGGCAAACAAGACAAAAAATTAGGAAAAAGTTTCTTTGACATGTTATATCTGAATTCTAATCTAACAATGTACTTGAGATTATGGAAGGGTAACTTCTAAATCGTAACATCCTATTGCTTATCATGGTTCCATACATAAAAACAAAAGTACACAAAGTATTTCACAAAATATTAAAATAAGTTAGTAATTTTTATGCTTTCCAGGTATTCTATCAAAATGCAAAATAAAAGGCTCCCAAATTACTCTTGAAGACCGAAATACCTTCCCTGGGAAAAGAAATAAACACACTTGAAAATTATTCAAGGAAGAGCTCTCATACAGCAAAAGGGCCTTCTCAAATTGCCACCATACAAAATAAAATAAAATAAAATCTTTCTGTGTTCACACAACTTAAAAAATTTGGAAACATCCAAATGCCCCACAGAGCAAAAACATATAGGCCACATGACACTGGCAGACTGCTACCTTGCTCTTGCTGTTAGATGTCATTTATTTCTCTTCTTGCCTTCTTCAGCCAAGAAATATAAACTAAAAATTTTAATTCACAGCAAGATTACAGTAAACAGAACAACACACTCACCCTACCATGCTAACACATACGAAGTTTTCATTTTCACAGTGCAGGCCAATTACTGACCAATAATACTAAATTTTGAGGCTGCTTGAGGAATGGAATAAAGCCGATGAGTGGCTGTAGACAGATGTTAAACCTGGTGCTTATAAAAGATATTGCCACCTGATATAATTTAATATTTTGTACTATTCACAACAGTTAACAAAGGCTCATCAGACTGTACTCAGTTAATAACACAAAACCAATAAAGCCATCTTGCTATTTTAGGTGGAAAATTGGAGGTCATAATTTGAAAGCTCTTAAATAAAGAACCCAAATGCAATTATCAGTTGAAAATCATCAATGCATAAAGAGAGTCATTACCCAAATATAAATTTAGATTCTTAACAGTAATTAAAAAAAAACAACTCTGAATACCACGTAAGCACCTCTTATTTATAAAATTAAATGTCAATGCAGTAAAAGGTTACTTCTCTAAACATGATACTAAAGCATAAGTACACATACAAAACCATTTGAAAAAAAACACCTCCTGCAAAACCACATTATTATACTGATCTAATTCAAATTAGAATGGCAAATACATAAAGCAATGAAAGCCAGAGCTTTAAGTAGCAAAAAATATCTTTAACTTGACTAACAAACAATAAATTTAAATTGCAGACAACGCACTTGTCAATCTGTCTGGAAAAAACTTATCTACATCTCCACTCATTTAAGTGACTTGTTCTGGGTTTGGAACCTACGAGTGATAATTCATAAGGTCTTATCAATATGTAGAGGTATTAATGATACAATTTCATGTCTAGATTTTGGCGAGACATCCTTTTTTGCTCCAACAACCATCACTGTCTTTGTGATTATTTTATTTTTAGACACCACCTTACAAGAAAATATACCTACTACCTACATGCAACAGCACAGCCAACATTTTATTAGGGAGAATGTTTAAGTACTTCCTCTAACCTCACTGTGGGGGGAGCACTTCCCTCAGAAATATTTATCTTGAAAACAAACAAAAAAAACATTAAAAGATTCTGTTTTCTGAGGGCAAGGCTGAATTAAATAATCATAGATTTTTGTCTCAGTTACTTTAAATGGAATTTAGCTGTAATCACAGATTGCTATGCTTCAGCAATTATTCTGTTTGGTGGAAAACAATTTGCAGGATTAGTCAATCTACATTAGCTGTGTCAACATCTGTGGGATGTGCACTGACATCAATTCATATATCTGTCACCTGGAGTGAGAATATCTTCTCAAATTCTACGCTATCCTACAACACCATTCATGCAGTCATCATTTCCCTTCCCCTTCATTAAGAAACAGTTTTCTACTTAAAACCTTCAATTCCCTTTAGATCCCTCTACTACTGAAAACACAGCACTACATTTGTAAAAAAATTCTTCAAATTGGCCTCTTTAAAAAAAAGCTATTAAAGATTTCTCAGGTGATGGTTTTTATTTTACCAAAAGTTAGCAACAACTTTGCATTAAACTACAGCAAACAGTTTTTCTCTACTGAAATATGTCATATCAGACTTGCTGTATATTTGAAATACTTTTCCCCGCAAGATTAAATCTCCTTGAGGTACACACCAGGCCTCCTCACGGTGCCCAAAAAAGGGGTCTTGGAACCTGGACCCTCTGATTAGACCAAACAAAAAATAACTGAAAAATTCCTCTGCAAGATTTATGCTGACTTTTCTTTTATTTAAATCTGTTTACAAATGTTGCAAGCCTTTATTTTAAAGATAATTTCAAAGGTACTTTACAAACTGAGACGGTCAAGTTCAGATCAATGCCTTAAACACATTTTACCCTATAAACAAACAAGCACTGTGCATTAAATTGTGACTGCTGGAGAACCTGAAGTTCTTGCATTCCATACTTTGCCACCACAGTTGAAGTTAAGCCTAGGATAACAATGTTCATCTTTAATCACAAATACTTACTTCAGTGACACTGCTTGAGGGATAGTTGGGTAGCAGATGGAAAGACAGACTAGTAGCTAGAGCAATTTAATATATTCTGAGCTCTACGTATATTCTATGGACATGATATTTGAGCAAATTCAGATCGAAAAATCTGTTCTACTCGCATACTCACAAAGACTCCGAACAGACTTACAATTAAACAACTGCCTTAAATCGCCGTTGCACCGAGAAAGACACCTATAGCAGGGGACCATCCTAGAAATGTTTACTTTGTATTTGTCTATACATTATTAAAAACTGCAGTGCAGCCAGTAAACTACATTGATTGAATGTTTTCCCTATTTAGGGCATTTTCTCATGTGTCATGAGTTTCATCAATCTGCACTTACAAGTTTTACAGCTTTATCTTACCTTGCAAAGAAAACTGATGTTAAAACCAAGAGACTGTGCGTTTCTGGAGCCAGAGTTCATGTAGTTTCCAAGGAACAGCACTAACTCTAAAAGCTTAGTAAAGCTTTCACTCTTCTTCATCTCTTCACAAGCCAGTGTAACCGCCATTATGTCAGGTTTGATATTGTTTACATGCTCTTCAAACATAAGCTTGAAAAGGATCCCATTGAGACGTGACCGCAACATTTTCACTGAACTCATCTAGAAAATAAGAGACATAAAATCAGAACATGAAAAAACAAAAGCTTATTTATGCAAAATAGCTTATACTAAAAAACAATGCCGTGCAGCCTGCAAGACTAGAGTTTCTGTATGTCTTCATTGCCTATCTTGTATTACCAGGAATCCATACCTTCCCACAGGTATTTTTCCCCAAACCATACACTTTGCCTGAAAAAATTCAGCAAAGCAACATTTTGAAAATAAGAGTGCTTTATGTTACCTAACCGTTTAACTTGTGAATTTCAAACTCACTAACAATACATGTACACTGCCAAAGCCCTTCCTCCCAGCAAAGGAAATGTAAGCCAGTTCCACCAGTTAACAAAAACCAACCATCAGCCTGGAGGTACGTGGCAAACATTGTGTCACATCTCCAGTGAAGTTACCCTTGAACTCTGATATTTACCAATTTTCTAAAACTAAGCTTCTCAGTTTTTCTTCCTTCGGAAATGGCACAACAATGCCTCAAGTGTATGTGCTGATAGCAGCACAAACAGTACACTTCAAACAGATTAAGCTAACAAATTATACTCCCAGTTTTAGACTCTCTCCGTGAGCTGACACTTAAGTCTCAACTTGCTCTTGGTCCCTGGGAGGGTAACAGCAGAGAGAGACGATGAATTCTTAGGGACTTTTGTGGAAGGACATGGGAATACCTAAGTGAGTTTGAGACACAGGAGGTCAGGCTTCATTAGGCAGATAGTTATATAAACCCAGGTCATATTAGCACTGTTGTTCATGAAATATTTTCTGCCACTGTACTCATGTCAGCTGTTAATTGTGGTATTTAGACATCACATCAGTGCAACATCTAACCAAGTGATAATTTTTTTGGTTTTTAATTAAAATGAAACCCAAACTCGGGTTTGTTCCATTATTATCTACACTTATAGCAAGCTATAAAACAAACAACATGAGTCTAACCAGTATTGATAGCTACCAAACAAGCTCAAAGGTATTTTAACAATACACCATGATACAGATCTGATCCTAAGACGTTTTCAAGGTCACAACATCAAAAAGCCCCAATCTGTGTATCCCAAAGAATAATCAGACTCAGGAGGTAGATAAAGAGGGTTTTGGCTGAAATTAATTACAATAAGATCTATATAAAAAAGCAATATACTCAAAGATACTAAAGTAAGTATACATTTCTGGTATACTCTTTCAGTTCTGATCCCAAGAGGTCATGTTTTGTAGACAGCATACTCCCTGCTTTTCAACTCCTTGTCTTTTTGTCCTTTCAAACAAATGTTGTGGAACTACTATCACCTTTATGTTCCCTATACTTTGCAAAAGGTAGTATAGGACTAATTCCTTCCTGATCTGATAAAAAGATAGGAGGTTATAAATCACAGCATTGTAACACGGTAAATGACAGATACTGAAAAGTATCTACAAAAATGTTTCAGTAGTTTAAATCCCTGTGACCAATTTCATTAGACAAGCTACCAAAACATGTCCATGGTTTTTGTATTTTGCACAAGCGATCAGTAATATTTCCTCCTACTTAGTAACGGAGATATTCACAAGATACATGTAAAGAGACAAGTATGTACTGAAAATTTTTAATCCACTTAAAAATTTTCATTTAAATGCAGGAATGATTACCTTCCAAATCTAACTCCTAATTTTAATTAGCAGAACACAAAAAGATTTCTCCCCCAATGTATTCACTATCAATGGTGTTCCTGAAGCACTTTCTCCCCCTGAAAGAAAAGTTTTGTTATGTGACAAATCACACATCTTGGCTATCAAAACAGAAAGATTTTTATGTGCTCATGCCTCCGTTGCCCAAGGCTTTACTGTGGCTCCTTGATAAACCATGGTTTTCCTACTGGTATTATCTCTTAGACAGCTACCAGAAGTAGCAGCAATAACATTCATAGGACTTGGGGGGCCTAAATAATGATCAATTCATACTAAAATGAACACAAATATGAAGGCACTCCAGATGGTCTCCAACTATACATATGATCAGACTGAATGAGGAAAAGGAAAGGACCAGAAAAGAAGCGTTCAACATAACTTGCAATCCTTTTTTATGCATCTCAATTGTCACAAATTTCTCTGTAAGCCTCTATAAGCCAACATCACGCAAAGTCCTGCGACATCCTTCCAATCGTTCTGTTTCAGAAATATACTAAAAACATCTGCCTTGAAAAGATCTACCTTCACTGAGCTGCAGTAGATGGCAATTAAAATTAATCACGTAACTTGCTTTAACTTTTATAGAACAATCTCCAATTACTGATTTTACTCAAAATGGCATGGAAAAAAGTTGTCAAAAGCTTTAGATCCTAAAAACAGACTGCAATGAAACATGTATAAGCCAACAGAACAGTGCGACCTAAACTTTGTGAAGAATAATCCTTCACAACACTTCAGCTAATTTGTACTGTCTTTCTTTAATGCTCTGAAGTGTCATGGGACAGTGACCATTTAATTGCTTTCTATGGCAGTTTTACCACCAAACCAGCAATAAGTTTTAATTTCATTTGCTGATCTGCATAATATTTTAAAAGTATATTGACAATTTCGTAAGAGCTGTTTCAAGTGGGTTGTTTTATATACATTATACTCTTTATGTACAAATAAAAGATGACCACAAATGCTATTTTATTTCCTCCTTCCCCACCCTGCCCCATTTATTCTTTCATATGCATGTTTCTAAATACATGTTTTCAGCGCCTGATAAATGTATCGAACTTAGAGGAATCTTCTGAAAATAGTAAGGTGCAAATATTATATTCATTTAGAGAAAGGTCAAATGGTTTATAGTTTACAAAAGTAGTGTCAAAGGCACATAAGAAATAACACATGCACGTGATAGCAAGCATTAGCTTGCAGCATGAACAGTTACAGCAGCAAGAAAACAGGTATTATTTTTTTTCCAGCTAACTGTGAGCACTGGAGGTCCTTGTTTGATTTCTCTACCTAATCAAGTTCTTCATTAAGTTCTCTATTCTTTATTATCATCGCTCAATTCTCAAGCCCTGTATTTAAACTAGGTTCAAGGGTTATTGGAGAAAGAGGCATAAAGCACAATAAAATTCGCCTCACTTCCTAAAGAAAAGCGCTGACAATCCTATACTACAAATTTGTCAACTAATTCAGGCTCTTACCTGCAATATATTAAACAATTGCCCTTTTTTTTCCCCTAGTAATGTTCTAAAAAGATTAATTCTTCAGCAGCTCTAGAAATTACAATGAGGCAAAACAAGTGGCAAATAAATTCAATTAAAATGACTGACTAACTCTAAACCAATGCAGGTGCAATAAACTCGTACAAGTCTTGCAGGTCTGCCTGCCTCTCCAGAAGGACAATTCAGCACAGCTAGTCCAGGTTACACAGCAAACAGGGTCACAGAACCTGCACGTCTCTGCAGCAACTCAGTGAACATATCCCTTTGCTTTAACAATGAAACTGATAAACCAGTTCTTAGCAGCTGAATGAAGTTCTGCATTCACTAGATACCAGCAAATAACCCCTCCCACTTTTCCTGAACACACACCAGAAAATTCTTTGGTCAGCTCCAGTCACTTGTTTTAGAGGTTCACTGAAGAGTTATTAATTAAAATGTGCACCACATAATTGTGGGGCGGTCATTTTAAAAGCGGTAATATTCTTCTTAGCTCGACTTCAACTCACAGTTCGTGGTAAAGAGAAGTGGGCAAAGTTCTCCGAGTTCAAATACACTAAAACACTGCAAAAGATTATTATGTTCTTTTAGCCAGTCCTTTGAGTTGACAGGAAATGGTTGATACTCACACTTTATAGCACAGATGAGACTTATTCCACTGGCACTGGAACTGAAAGCAAGTACCCTTACAGAAGTTGCAGCTGCTCCCACGATATAAAAAAACCTCCCTCTTAAACACAAGTTTTACATTTAAAAATAAGAGAACATTCTGCCTGGTTTATTTTATGTTACACAACTGATTCAGTTAATCTATTTTTCTTCCTGTACATCAACACAAACTTTTCTTTATATGAAGTTGTGTTGCCCAGGATACAACTTCAAAAACAGTTCAAATAACTAATTTGAATATATTATTGCTTTTAACATTTCATCTAAATGAAAATCCAATTCTAATTTACGGATCTGCTGAATATTCAGTTAATCGGTCTCTTCTAATAAGTTAATCATTTACTAAGTATAGTTTTTCTACACAAATTTTAAACAACTTATTCCAATCTTTATTAACTTTGATGGGCACAGTGATTAGCCAATTATCATCTCTTAATAATTAGCATACCTAAATTTACATACAAATAAGGGTATACATCTTCAATATTACTTAACATAGTCTTTCTGTCATCTTCTACTCCTAAACATATAACATCAAGATTACTATTACTGCAAAACTCTGAAATTAATTCGACACATAGCAAGAAAGGACTCCAGTCAAGTAAAGAGCTTCAGTTCAGCTGCATCTCTTCCACTTCTATGGACTGTCCAATTAATTCAAAAACATAAACAAAACCAGCACATTAATAGTATTAATGTAGTTAGAGGCCTCTAAAAATAAGACAGTCATTACCCATAAGGAAATGTTAAGATTTTTTTATTAAACCAGATGGTAAAGTTGAATAACCAAACAAGCTTCAGGAAACTCATTTCCTTCATGAGGCAAACATCACCATTAGGAGATGTTTGATTAAACAAGTTTTTTTTCTAATTTATGTACCATGAAATACTTTAAAATGCTTCCTAAATTTTCTGTAGTCAGCCACTCCTCAAAAGAATGCATCACCAAAAATTGGTCATGACTGTATTCGTACTGTAAGAAAAAACGGGTACTTTCATGACTTTTTCTAATATACTCAAGTGAAAAAACAAGGACCACTTGGTTTCAATCCAGTAGCAATCATAAGCCAGATAAATGCACGATCCCAAGGTATTTAAGACAACCAGTAGAGATTATAGTTTCCCAAGTGACTTTCATTTATAGTTGTATAATTTTTCTGTGAAAGTAACTGCCAACAGAATCAGAATTCAACATTGCAAGAAAGAAACAAATCATACTACTACATAAAAAGAATGAGGGAATAAGAGTACTAGACCTAACTGACAGACATCTGATTAAAAGAAATAAGTAAACTATTCAACAACAATAAAAATCCAAAGCTATTCCTCTTAGTTCAAGTGGGATTTAGGTATCTATGAGTAAAACAAACTGACATGAATTTAAACTCTGGTAAAAACTGTACTAAGAACACTTTCGGTCTACATATACTCAATACACGCTACTTGTATATTGGCAGCTTCATTAAATGCTTCTGGTTTACCATTAGATCAAGACAAAGCAAGAGAACTATTCCTTCTAATCTGTGACCTTCTGAATTGACAGTATATAATCTTCCAAATACGAGAACAAAAACATTCTCCAAGTGTTGTCATATACTTAAGTTTTGTAGTATCTCAGTACTTTACTGACAGAAAACTTAGGTTTTGTACTGTCATTCATACTCATTGTGCAGCCAATTCATATACAGATAAACAAGAGTATCAGTTACATTCTTCCACTTATTGAATTCATACTTACCCAACCAAAATAAGCTAAGTGTGCAGCAAAGAATGAAAAAGACTTGTTTTTTGCAGGTTTTCTTTACTTTATGAAAAACATTTCCACTGTTACAGATCAGCCTTTTAATACCTTAAATAATTACACAAATTTATTTTCAGTCTTCCATTTCCACCAGCATATTGGTATATACCCAAAATGAAAAGGCAATTAGTCAACTACAACCAAAATTAGTGCAAAATGCAAAACCTGATCCTGGCCATCCTACGCCCTGACAGAATTTCAGACTAGGTTATTAATGAAGCTGCAGACACTAATGAATCTCTCTCATAATACTTTCTGCACAGGGATGGAACTGAAGAAATAATTTTATCTACCAACAAGCCTCCAGCATGTCACCTCTGCATAAGCGGTCACATACAGTTACCCCAATTCTTAAAAAACATGCTTCTACACAAGCTGAGGAAAAGCAAGCAAACGGTGGCAGCAACAGAATAAACTTTGACTACTCCTACCATACTGGGTCAGGCTGGGATGGAGTGACCTGCTCCTTACAGCAGCCTGTAGGGTGCTGTGTTTGGGACTTATGACCAGAAGAAGGCTGTTAATGCACCAACGCTTTCGCTACACCCAACGATGTGTGCACAGCACCACGGGCTTCTCTCTTCTCACTCTGCACAGCCCAGAGAACAGACTGGGGGGGGTGCCAGAGGCTGGGGTGGGACACAACCAGCCAAGTGACCCGAACCAGCCAAAGAGCTGTCCTATGCCATATACCATCACACACAGCAAGAGAAGGTGGAGGAGGGAGCCCTAGATCCGTTAGGCTTCTGGCTCTACATCAGCCTACACATGTGAGACTGAGTGACTACCTTTGGTTTATTTCTTTGCCTTTGTTTTCTCTCTTTCTTCTTCCACTTCTCCTTCACTTATGAAACTATTTTTATCTCAACCCACGAGTTTTCTCACATGCACTCTTCCCTTCTTCTTCCCCATCCCACTGGGGTGCTTAGCTGCCTACCAGGGGTAATCCACAAGACCTGGGTTTTTCCTGAATAGCTGTTCTTGACTCTGTTACCTGTTTATACCTAAAGGGAAGGTACAAAGAAGACGGAACCAGAGGATTTTAGAAGGCGCATGGTGATAGTTCAAGAAGAAAAGCACAGGATGGCACTCAGGCAATTGTGACTGTATATAAGGAAAACAGTGTTGACCACAAAGGTGGCTGAATATTGAATGCAGTGCCACTGTCACAGCTTTCCATAGTAGAAGAGGAATTTACTGCTACCCACCACAGAGCAGCATGACAGGAGAATGCAGATAAACAGTACACTCACCCAGAAATATCTTTATATGGAAGCTATATAGAGCGATGCAGTAAAACCCAAGTAGGGGAGAAAGGTTGAAGCAGAAGAGACAAGGTAGGTATGATGTTTATAACAGGGCAAAAAAAGGGACTGCGTTCAGAAAGGATTCAAGTTGTAAAGATCAGGGTGGAACATTAAGGAACTTAAAGCAGTAAAATGGAGAAATGTTTTCTGAATTTCTCTACTTATTTTAAGTAGTTCACTGAATAGAATTCATATACATCAGATTATTCATTTGTCCTAATGCCTCCAATTTGCTTGCCTCCATTCTGTGTTTCCCTCAGACACATTTCAGATATTGCACAAAATATAAGTAATTTCCTACTTTGTTTGGCCTTATTTCTGTAGAAGGGAAATATGCATTTGGTAAATCAATCACTCCCTGGCATCCCTTCCGTATTGCCATTTCAAAAATAGTCAGGGAGCACAGAGCAGACAGGAATCATTCTGGCCTTCCTTACTTCCCAGGGATCAAAAGTCTGCCTTGTTGTAGGGCTGGAAGTACTACTGACAGTTCATCACATTGGTCCCTATTTGTCACGTAACACACACTTTCAGAGTGACTAAAACAAAGTCTATAAAATACAGGATATATGCATATAATATATCCATACTTACATATAATATATATCCATGTGAATCAGTAGATATGGATGTTCTACTATAAGACATTGCATATACATTAATATGAACATAATACTATTTATTTATATATATTGCATACCATAATTCCTTCAAGAAAAGCACCAAATATGTATTTATAGAGATTTTTAGACTGTTACTGATCAATAAATCGACGGTAATGTTTTCCTGCTGCAGACCTTGCAATAAGACTAAGCAATGCATCTCACATTTCTTTCAAAATTCCTCATCTTTTTCTTGAAATAAAACATTTTTGGAACTTCATGTCATTTATTAAAAAAAATAAAAATCAATAGCTTAAATTTTTGCAAAAGGATTGATATCTCTCATTTCCTAAATCCTCTACAAAATCTCATTAGGTCAAATAATGTGTGTGTGCCCGTCTGCCCCCAGGGTGGGGGGGTGGAGGGGGGCATAACTCAAAAGGCACTTCTGAGGCCAAATTAAGCTCATATCTAAGCTTTTCAGTAAAAAGCTGGTTTCAGTCTTTCCTTTTAATACACCCTATTTCTGTTTTAATACATTTTAATGTACATAACACCATAAAAATCCAGCAAAAGCAAACCTAGCTCTTGTGGAGTTAGGGATAAATTCTAAACATATTAGAGAGGCTATCATCATCATTATAATCTTCTAGGCTGACAAAGTGAAGTGAAAACAGGAACTAATTTGCCTAAGGACTTATGAGGTCTTTGGAAGACCAGAAGCAGAAGAAAAAGCCTTCCAAGTTCTAGCTTAATACTCCATATCATGCAATCAACTGCCAGCATGTATTAGGCTAACTTATGCAATTTTTATGATTTCATTCGGAGACAGGTTCTAACCATTATAATACACCATATCCCTGCTTATGGAATAGATATATGTATTGAACACTAATAAAAGCAGCAGAATATGATCTACAATTTCAGCTCTGATATGAATCCACACCTCTTCTAGAGCAATTTTGCAGGTTGCTATGTGTTTGTATATACACATGTACACATAAAGTATATATACACACACATACATGCATTTTTATTTTTAACCAAAGGGTATAACATGACATGAGATATTATAGGCACATTAACTCTTTCAGCTGTTTATAGTTTTTGATACAGCAGAATAATTTTATTGAAGCTGTCAATGCCTTTTGAGCATTGTATGTTTGAGCACATATGTTTAATAGACATACACGACATACAGACAATGCAAGACATTCAGACAAAAGATTTGGTTGCTCTTACCTACATACGATAACTCCTTCCAGAAAATCACATAATATGCATTTACAGAAATTTATATATTATTACTCATCAATAAACAGACTATAACTTCTTCTACTGCAGGACTTGCAACAACACTAACCAAAATAATTTAAACCCAAAATTTTTCTTTTTATTCTCTTTGACAAAATAGAACGCTCTGGTTAATTATTGCACTAATACATACCACAACTCCAAATTGTTCTGGCTCAGCAAGATCATTATATTCATCCTTTAATTCGGCTAAGGCATTGAGTTCTTTCTGCTCAGGAAGATTCTTCACTAGATTCTAAAACAAACAAGGCATTATATTAAATTTGTTATATTAAACTAGCTGAAATCTTAAAATAACATCCTTAAAATACCACAACACAGAAATGCATGAAGAAATTATGGGAAGCTTTTTTTATGTACGCAGCTTTAACACACTAAAACCACATCAAATCAAAACAGTATTTAGTACAGACATCAGCACCTCTGTTACAGTCTCTAATTTGAAGAATGCCTTCTCAGTATGAAAAAGTTAGACCAAACTCCTTGATGCTGTCAGACCCTGAAGAATTATATTCTATTTACAATCTTTTTTTGCCCTCATGAGTGCATCTTGCTCATTAAATATTAATCAAGAAATAACTGGTTTGTGCAAAGTAAGACATAACTAACTACAAAAATAATCTTTAGACATTCAAAATAGCTGTCCACAAAGTTCACTTAAAAACACTTTACACACAAAAAAGAGCAACATCTCAAAATTGTACAAATCTTCTGGGTGGCAAATATACTGGAATTCAGCAAAAAGCAGAGCTTGTTTGAAGTCTAATCCATGTCCCCAAAGAAAATTATATGATTTATTATATGATCTTAACATCTCAAAATACTGATATGCTAAATATATCAAATATTTATATTAAGGCCGATGAAAACTTTGTTTTAAGAGACACTCAGTAAAAGTTTACTTTGTATTTAAATTTTGATATATATGTTAGTTGAAAATATTAATGTTATTCTTCAAGGGAATAAAGTATGCATTTGCATTCAAGCAAGCTAGCAAGTGCCATCAGGTCTTATTTTTCTGTTGTTCAAAAAAGTTCATAAATCTTAAAAAATAAAGTGAATTAAAATATTATCAACTGATATGATTACACTAAAACTGTCCAGACACAGAGGGTGCCCTTTACTTCATTTCCAATCTCCACTAACCACCTTGGTTCATATTAAACACTTATGATGAGAAAAATCAAGAAACAAAAATTATTAATATTTTGGATACTGGATACGGGATCCAAAACACTGTAGTAGCTTGGAGGCGAATGTGATTCTGTGGAATTTCAAGTGGTATTGAGTCATAGGCAAGCACTAGCCAACGAAGAAATTAAAGGGACAGAGTTGGAGACATTTACTTAGAGAAGAGAGGCAGAAATACCTCCAGATCTAAGACAACATCGTGTCCTTCCTGCTTTCCCACTGTGGCCTTTAGGGAGTTTTTTTGAGATGGTAAAAAGGAGTAAAAGGAGGCGATCTGTTTCTGTATGCGGGATAATTTATAGACACTTAATGTAGAAATAGAATCATAGAAATTTCTAGGTTGGAGAGGACCTTTCAGATCACCTAGTCCAACCATCTACCTAACACTGACAAAAACCATCAAAAAACCATCTCTAAGCACTATGCCTACCCACCTTTTAAATACCTCCAGGGACAGTGCATCAACTACTTCTCTGGGCAGCCTGTTCCAATGCTTAATAACCCTTTCCATGTAAAAATTGTTCCTAATATCCAATCTAAACCTCCCCTGGTGCAACTTGAGGCCGTTACCTCTTGTCCCATCGCCTATTCCTTGGGAGAAGAGACCAATATCCCTCACTATAGCCTCTTTTCAGGGAGCTGTAGAGAGCGAGGTGGTCTTCCCTCAGCCTCCTTTTCTCCAGGCTGAACACCCCCAGCCGCTCCTCACAAGACTTGTGCTCCAGACCCCTCACCAGCTTCATTGCCCTTCTCTGGAACCGCTCCAGTACATCAGCGTACTTCTTGTCATGAGGGGCTCAAAACTGTACACAGCACTGGAGGTGGGGCCTCACCAGTGCCGGATACAAGGGGACCATCACTGCCCCAGTCCTACTCACCACACTGTTCCCGATACAGGCCAGGATTCTGTTGGCCTTCCCAGCCACTCTGTTGGCTCATGTTCAGCCAACATTCAACCAACACCCCTAGGTCCTTTTCTGCCAGGCAGCTCTCCAGTCACTCTTCCTCAGGCCTGGAGCGTCCATAGGGTTGGTGTGACCCAAGTGTAGGACTCAGCACTCAGCCTTGTTGCACCTCATCCCATTGGCCTCGGCCCATCCATCCAGCCTGTCCAGATCCCTCTGCAAAGCTTTTCTACCCTCCAGACACTCCCACCCAACTTGCTGCCGTCTGCAAACTGACTGAGGGTGCACTCGATCCCCTCGTCCAGGTCACTGATAAAGATGTTAAAGAGAACCAGCCCCAACACCGAGCCCTGGGGGACACCACTCGTGACCGGCCGCCAACTGGACTTAACTCCATTCACCACCGCTCTCTGGGCCCGGCCTCCAGCCAGTTTTTCACCCAGCAAAGAGCACTCCCATCCAAGCCATGGGCAGCCAGTTTCTCCAGGAGAATGCTGTGGCAAACCATGTCAAAGGCCTTACGAAACTCCAGGTAAGCAACATCCACAGCCTTTCCCTCACCCACCAGGCAGGTCACTTGGTCACAGAAGAAGATCAGGTTTGTCAAGCAGGACCTGCCTTTCATGAACCCGTGCTGACTGGGCCTGATCGCCTGGGTGTCCTTCATGCCCCGCATAATGGCACTCAGGGTGATCTGTTCCACCACCTTCCCAGGCACCGAGGTCAGACTGACAGGCCTGTAGTTCCCCAGATCCACCTTCCAGCCCTTCTCGTGGATGGGCATAACATTTGCTAGACGCCTGGGACCTCCCCGGGTTGCCAGGACTGCTGGTAAATGATGGAAAGTGGCCCCGTGAGCACTTCCCCCAGCTCCTTCAGTACCCTCAGGTGGATCACACCCAGCCCCATAGACTTGTGTGCGTCTACGTGTTGGAGCAGGTCCCTCACCATCTCCCTTTGGATTACGGGGGCTTCATTCTGCTCCCCACCACCATCTACTAGCTCAGGGGTCTGGGTGCTCGGGGAACAACTGACTCTACTACTAAAGACTGAGGCAAAGAAGGCATTAAGCACCTCAGCCTTCTCATCACCCTCAGTCACCATGTTACTGCCTTCATTTAATAAAGGATGGAAATTCTCCTTAGTCCTCCTTTTATTACTAATGTATTTATAGAAACTCTTTTTATTGTTCTTAGCATCCAAAGCCATCTTCTGAAACTTGGATAAGTAAAAAGTAGAACCAGCATCAGGTTTAAAGGTTTACTTCCAATAAAGTGTCTATGGAATAAGCAATTCTATTGCATTTTAATTACAACACAGGTCTTACATGTGCTACAGCTACAAAAATAATATCTTTTGATACTTTCTGCAACACTAGTCATAGAAGTAAAACATCTCAAAATCTGCTCCTTGAACTTGAAGTTCGTCTGGTTAGGTTATTAGCATATCAGTTCTTCTTCCACGAGAAAAGGTGCATTGCCACACGTTCCCATAAGATATGAATAAAAGTGAAGGGACATGCACACTGAGACTATGAGAGAACCAATGATGACTGTTCAGGTCTATGTCACAAAAAGACTCTGCTGTGAAAAAAAGTTATGTGCCTTTTAACATCAGAAAAGCAACTGGCACTATAGTAGCATATTTTTTCCAGATATAAAAATCTTAATGAAAGAAAACTTGTACTATTAGAGATACAAGTCTTATTTTTAAAACATACCAATCTTGACATCACTCTTGGAATATTCGTATTCGTTCAGAGAATTTGATTACAGATAACTCTGCCAGGCTTGATGAAGTAGGCATTATAAGGTACAACTTTCAGAAAGGCATCAATCTAATTTGTCAAATACGCAAGTGATAGCTAACTTAATTCTCCAAGCTGAAAGAATCACACATTCACCCATCTTAATAAGGAAAAACACATATGACAAGCAGTCTCATACACAGTGTCCTTGTTACAGAAAGATTTTTTACACTTAGACCGGGGAGGTACTGAGTGTCTCAGTGAGCGAAGTTCAATAAACTTCACAGAGATAAGCATCAGATTCACTGGGTGTCACACAATTAAGCTATGGCCTTGTGTTTAAACCTAAGCGTGCTTCCTTTCTTATCAACCCAAAATCATGTCCCGCAAAGTTCTACTTCAAAACAAAGTACGGAGCTGTAAAACATGCTTGCTGATTTGATTGACTGTTTAATGCTGATAAAGATCAAAGACATGAACTACATAACGTATTTTTTTAACCTATTTTCATTAGGTAGACTGCTTACCAACTGTTGTCATCAATCATTTCACAGTATTTGTCAGAAATGTGTATTTCAGTACACATTAATAAACTTACTGTAAAACATTATTTTATCCATCAATGTAGAAATACAAGTACCTACTACTAAAACTGCCTTCTTTTTTTTAGCCACATAACCAAAAGCTGTTAAGACGCTCATCCACACCCCTTTATGGTCTAGAGCTAACAGATAGACTCTTTTTAACCTCAGCTTCTAAGACAGAGAGTTTGGCTCTGTTAGCACTGCAGCCCCCCATATATATGTTTAAATATGTTTACTTTCATTAATTGTATTGAATAACTGAAAATTAAGCTAAAGCATTCAGTGATTACATACTCAAATCTTTGTCACTACTTTAGGAAACAGAGTTTCCTAATGTATTCATGATGATGTGGGTTTACATGAAAATAAGGTAAATAAAAATAGTTTACCTAAAGATAAGTAGTAGTAGAAATCTAAGGCTGAAGTTAAGAGGCTGAAACTATCACTCCCTACTCGCTGTCACAACACCCTGAATTCTGCTAAACAAGGTGTTTGACAATCATATTTTTACAAGAATTTATCTCAAGGACACACAAGGATTTGAGAGTATTTTTTTCTGAGAGTGTTTTCCTCATGGAAGAGTTACAACTGTATATAGTCTACCACGTACTCAGACTGATTAATCCAATTAATTTTAGTAAGTATTACAACATAAGTTTGAAAAGCAGCAAGAAACAAGGACTTGAGAAGCATAACTGAAAAAGCACATTTCAATACGCTCGGTTATGCTATACCCATTTGGCTTTCACCACTTTGATATTTAGAACAAAGCAGTTTCCACATGTGCATTTTCATAAAGCACGAGTTTTGCTAAGCATGAAAGAAAGTAAGGTTTGCTTTGTAACATTTTTCCAATCAGTAGAATTGAAAACTTTTAAACGGCTAAATTAGTTAATAACTCAGAAGATTAGAATAAAAATATACCAGAATAGACTGAACATGAAATAGATTATACAGCCCATTTACCCCACTACATTTCTAATATCTTTAGAAACAGAGAAGGAATCTCCTCCAGGTTATCAGCTAAACCTCCCTGTTATGAAAACAACTCTGCCACACCACTCCCTTCAGAAATCGACCAATCTCCAAAGCCTCACTTTTTTGAAGATTATAGGCAGCTGAGTTTCTAGATAGCTGCATTCATGATGAATTCATATACATTTATTCTGGTGTTAACATGGCCCTTCGCTTATGCAACTTCATTTTTCTCCCCAATGCTTATGCACATCACTCTTCTCCCCATACAGTTATAATGTAGTCACATCCCCTCTCAGCTATTTATATTGCTAATCTAATCAAGCCAATCTTTTCTAGCTTCCTTCTGTAGACTGTTTCTCCATCCCTCAATCATCTTAAGTAGTTTTTAAGTTCAGCTTCTCCATTTTAAATTAATTTTTGTGAAATGCACTGAGTATTTTAGATAAGGTCTTAGAAGCGCATTATTCAAAAGCATAATAATTATCCTCTCTACTGGAAATACTTGACCTAATACACCTTGCAATCACATTTGCCTTTTTTATGGTGCACTGGCTCTGGCTGGGATGAAGTTAATTTTCTCCACAGCAGCCCATATAGTACCGCTTTGACTTTTGACCCAAGTGGTGTTGATAACAACCCAATGTTTTAGCTACTACTGCACAGTGCCCATACAGCTTATGGCGACCTCTGTCCTCGCTCTGCAAAAGGGGCCAGCAGTGGGCAGTCTGCGCCCCCAGCCCTGACAAGCAGGCAGGGCAAGTGGTTGGGACTGGGCGAAGGCTTAGCAACTCCACATACAGCTACGGTATACAGGTGGTTGTACTTGTCCTGCCGAGCACAGACTATTGCTGCTTTTCAATCATTTTCAACTGATACGCAACCATTACAACAGCAGCTCCCAGCACTTTACAATTAACATGCAAGATCATGAACTTAGACTAAAGCATAACCTATTAAATCCTGTTTCTATTAATCCAGGTCTCAAGATATCCCTACATTTGTTGCAGAGGTAACTATACCAATATGAAACTGTTCTCCATCTGAGGTATTCAAGGTGGGTTTTTTCTCCCTGTTCATTTTTGATTTTACTAATCTTGTAGGCTTCTCAATCAAACAATCCAATATCCCTGATAAATAAACAAACTTCAGACTTCTTACTTATTTCCAAATACTACATATTGTGTGCTTTCATTTTTTGTGAGAAGACTTTCTCAGTAGCCAGAGATAGTATTTTCAGCTATGCAAATAGATAGACAGGAAATATTTTGTATTTAATTTTAAGGCCCATACTCAAAACCAATCAATTCCAGGCTGACATGCCTGAAGTAGGACATAACAGGGAAACACATAAAAATCAGACTGGAAATAGTTTCCCATCTAATGGGAACTTCACAAAACATTATGCCATAGCAATCAAAAAAAAAAAGTATTATCCTAAAGGAAATACGAATGAGAATTTCTGATCTCGAATCTGTATTTCCAAACACATTAGGTTACATGGTGTAAGTCTCAGAATATGACACTACAAGAAGATATAGCTGTATGTTGTGCTGCGAGTCCAATAGCATGAGGTCTATGAGCTAACTGCAGCACTTCCTTTTGGGTCTCAAGAAAACTGAACCCCAGAAACATAAGCAGGCCTTGGTGACAAGAACAACCGCAGAAAAAAGGACAAGCAAATTTAATTTGAGAAACAGAATTCCATCTACACTGTATGTTTTCCAACAGAGTAATTTTCTTAAAAAACACTCATGTTAAAATTGGAAGTTATGAATTACTAACTAATGGTGAAGAGACCAGGCAACTCAGTTTAACCCAGCATACCTGGAATAACCATATTCTAAGTCTGAGAAAGAAAGAAGAAATACATTTAGAAAGCCCTGGGGGCACAGCACAAGCAGGAGATGGGGAAGAAAGACAGTATAAATAGAGGCCCAGTATGTTAGCTACAAAGTGAATCTGTGTATGATATTCAAATAAACCAATTCAACACCAGTACCATTATTGTTCCACATCTGTATACCATTTTAGGTTTACACGTTTTTCTGTTGCACTGTCACTCCCCAGAGATCAGGAGGGGGAGTGTACACACTTGCTCTCCTCCTACTGTGAGAAAATGGGAAAGGAATTTAAAGAAGCTGTATTCCATACTTTCTTCTCTCCAGCTGAGATATTTTGGATTCAAAAAAAGATTAAACCAGGTTGAGAGCAGGATTGATTTACAGATGGTTTCTGGGTTGTAGCAGTGTCCTGAAACATTCAGGTAGTTTCATCTATCACTAGTGACAAGCAGAGCTGTTTCCACAAGACTGATGAAACTGCATTGTCCACAAGCCTAAATCTGGTAAATGCTTGCCCTCAACCCTGAAAAACCAGAATTAGCAGAGATTTCCTCTTCAAAGAGTAATGTCATAAAGTTAGAGATTCTAAAGTACTTTCGTTAGCAGTGTCTCTTAAAGACAGTTTTACTGCTATAATCAACCATATTAAAAACAGAAGTGAAATAAAAAAAAAAAAAACACAAATGGTAAATGCAACTGATAACCAGAAAACTCAACACTCTTACTTTGGAATTCTTACACCTTTATGGCATTTTCATGTGAAAAACAAACTAGGAACAAACCCAGAAACTTTTTCACATACCTGAATCAAGGATTCACTCAGCTTCTCTTCATCAACCTCTAAAATAATATTTTTTATTTCTTCATAAGGCAAACGGAAAGAACCCAAAAATATTGCTGAAATTCAGTAAGAAATTATTAGAGTCAAAAAGGTCAAATAGCTTGTTACAAGAAAGCAAACAATTTCTAGCAACTCAAAAATCCTATCTGATTCAAATTAATGTTTCACAATGAAGAAGTTTTCTATATAAAACAAACAATAGATGAGCCACACTACTGCAGTTCAACTTATGAATTTTCCTTCTAAGAAATGATACTATGATAATAGTTTTAACTGTTTAAATCAGCCTCAGTTGTTCCCTAGCAGTGCTATTTGTCTCTAGCAATAAAGCCCTATTTTTATGAATGGCAACATACCTACACTGCTTCTCAGACTTATTCAGTCACTAGAAGACTTCACCTATTATTTTTTGCTTTTACAACTGTTTGAGTGACATTTACATCACATTCTAGAAAAAAATCCATGTCAAAAGGAAAACGAAGAGCTGCACAAAGACACAAAACCAATACCCAAGCTCTTCCACCTTTTGGGGTAACTAAAGTTATACAAGAGACAATATGTATTGTATACCCTTCAAAGATGGGAGTTTTCAAAGCAATTTGGTCTCAGGATGTTGTAACATCTCAACAGAGCCCCATTCAAGAAACTACGAAGCATCCTAACACAGATGGGCCAGTATACCATTTTAATAAAGCGCTCTATGTTCAGCCTAACTACTACGGCTGATTTTACTGCATCCATACTTTCAAAACTTGAGTTTTACACCACTTGTGTCATAGTGCATTTTCTGCTCAAGAAAACGTGCTCCTGGATATGGTAATAAACAACACACAGATCACACAGATTTGGTTTTACTCCATTTGCCACAGGCATGAGTAATATTTAATGTTCTTTCTAATTCAAATAATCTACTACTCTCATTGACTGATTTCCCTCCTTAATTAGAGAGACGCAGCAAGTTAAAAGTAACAGGTGGGGCCAATCTTCCTTACCATTTATAGCAGTACTATTTGCACCTAACTTATCCTATTTCATAATGTATTTCTCTTTAAAAGTCTAACGTCCATCAAGCTCTATTTCTCCGTTGCTCTAACACGAATAAGCCATTAGGAATGACCTCCAACCCCAACCCACAAAACCTACCAACATTGTGCCTTCCTTCATACTTGCAGTCTAAAGCCATTAATGAAACAACCAAATTTTGTTACCAAAAACAATGTACTTAATTAGCATTTAAGCCTTGATCATTTTTCCATGTTACTTTACGTCTTTCCAAGCTGTATAGTGAATTCAAATTATATGTATGTAAACAGCTTCTGATCTTAAGACTAGTGTTCACATTAGCCAGTTTTAAAAAAGAACATTACACATGTAAATAAAAAAAAGAGAGAGAACGTTTAAGAACAGTCGTGTGCACATGCTAATTAGATATTCAACCAATGCATTTGACATCACTTACATAAGTTTTGTGCAGTTTTTCCATCCAAAATTCTTAACTCCTTAATCCTTTTCTTTGACTGGACCGCTTTCTTTTCTTCGGATTCTTCTACTGTCTTTTTAGCTGTAAAGAATTTATTTATTAAATTCTGTTTCATAATTATAACTGTTAAATCTAACAGACTAAGTGCAACTCAGCTAGAAAACCATAATAATGCATCTACTTTGAATCAGTTCAAGGCAAAATGAATCCACTGCCTCAATGTACTGTACATTATCCAAAGAAATTAAGTAAATTTACAAAATTAGGACTAACGTGAAATGAAAATATTACTACGACAGTGACCAATTTTCCCAAATACTACCAAATTAAATTTATGTATTTTAACACACAAAATTTGTTATCTTCAGCTGCAATTTATTCCAGGCACTTTAAAAAAAAAGGTGATTTGGTATTACCTCAAAGCACATGAGTGCCCTCTGTTGAAATATTAATTCAAATAACATATAACTTTCTTCATCCGAACTCAATAATATATATAGTTTGAGATTTATCACACTACACAAAAGTAGGTTTTTACTAATGATTTATGTTGTCGCTGGTAAAGAGCAAAAAACAAATAAGAAAACACAACATATTTTAAATTGGGGGGGGGAGCTGAATTACCAAGTACCCCTAGCCTTATGTTGAGTACTTAAAATTCTATAGAAAGTAACGTGGTATTGAAATATTTTAAATATATGCTGATTTTTGCATAACTTAACACAATTTTCACAGAATTTTCTTAAGTATTAATTAAGCAAATCCATTAATAGGGATTTATTTCCTTTTAAATATCACATAACGTATTTGGCACTAAAGGAATATAAACTTAACATGCTTAACATTAATTAAACCTAATGAACATTTTAAGTCATTCAAAATTTGAAAGTCAAATTGAGACAAAGTTTTAAGCCGACCAGATATGCCTTTCTTCTCTGAGCATTGTTTTTTGCTGTACTAATTTCATCAGCATAGGTTTCATTACAGGTATCTCCTAAGAAAAGATGCTTTTTTTAGTTGAAGAATAACACCAAAGCCTCAGTTTCAGTCTCTTAAAAAAATAGAACAAATACAGCAGTTATTTTTCTCCTTATATCCATTACCATTAGAAAAACACCTGGCATAAAATAATTATACTGGGTTTATACCACTTGATTAATTAGTTCACATTGGGCATTTTCATAGCAGTGTAAACTAAGATAGTACAAGATAGTTCACTCATCCCCAGCTACCTCAAAAAGCCTAAGGCAGAAAAAGCTAAAGAAAAAGGCTATTCAACAACAAGGCAATACTTGCCCTCCCCCCGCCCTGCCATTATTCTGCAAGCCTAGCTATGTAATATGACCATCTTGCTTTGGATTTGTAGAAGGACAGAGCTACATATTAACTTAATAATACACAGACAATACTCAAAATTCCCACCAGCACTGACCCTTTAACTACAATGAACTACTGTTTAAAAACCTGAAGTGACACTACATGAAATAATCACACCCTTACCACTAATTGTTCTCAATTAAACAAGGAAATAAAACCAGGTGCTCAACAAAACAAAACACACCCGAGAGTTAATAATTAGTTGTCCCATGAGAAGGCAATAAACATGAGGAGTTCTGGTATCTTAAGAGAAGCTGCTGACAAGTCTAGATTTGTGTCTGTGAGAAAAGATTCAAGGTAAGTGACCTATTCCAAACTACATCTGTTTAAGAATTAATCCCTCTGGATTTCCATATATGACTGGGTTTTTCAGGTGTTGACCAATGCACACCCTCGCAATCAGCTCAGAGTACTAAACTTGTCATGTTAGTTGAGAACAAACCTGCTCTGTAACTTGCCAAGACAATACACACAAAAACCAAGTGTTAAGCATCTCAGTCTCATGGCTTGCAAAACCGCAGAGCTAACAAAAATATGAAGTTGTAAAAGAAAGAAAGAAAAGATATTTATGTTTTTGTTACCAAATCTCACCCCCCCCCCAAAGATAAAATTTTCCTTACAGTGGTAATTCACATACACCTGATCAGACACAGCAAGTGAGAGAAACGTCTTGTGAGCAAGAGTTCAAAGGCCAAGGTGTTACATGAGCCCAACTCAAACCACATATTAGGTTACTCAGCTACTACAGGATCAAAAAAGGGAAAGTGGTTTTGGGGGTTCAGTTTTTCAGCTTACAATATTTTCTAGAAAGAGACAGAGGATGGGCTGAGTCAGTTTACGAGGGGAACTCTGCCCGTATAGGGCAAAAAACCAGTTTTCATTATTATCCTTCCTCAACTCTTTCCCGATTGCACTCTTCTAGTGGTTGTGAAACTACTATCCTCATCCGGAACACAAAAGACCAAATGTTCCCGAGTTTTATAACAAACCATGGCTACTCTTACCTGCTTAAGCCTGACGTGTTTTAAGAGCATCACTTATAAATCATCCATTTTATAAATATTTAATATCTAGGTTAGATTAACACTTTTCAATTTGGAAAAGACCAAAGAAGGTGTTATTTCCAAAGGTTCTTATATTGTCAAGCACGAGCCTTTGAAGACTAAGTTACCTTTACATCAATTTACAAAAACAACATGGAGAAATATTCAAACCAGATGCTTACATGACTGCATCATAGTCACAACCCAGCATCAACACCAATCTTACCAACAACCTAAGAATCAGAGACAGAAAGAGATATTAAATTGCTAGAATTCCTCCACAGTTAAGACTATGCTTAAGATGACATTAAACATCAGAGAGCTATCAAAGGAGATGCCATTCCCTCTTCTCTTAGTGGTTCTCTCTCCCTCTAGTTGCATGGCCCATTTGAGCAGTGACTGTGACAGGACCATGGAATACAGATTTTTTTAAAACAATAATTAAATAAACAAAAAGCCACTCTGTACATTTCAGAATCAATATACTATTGCTGACCAACCTCCCAACCCTTTTCAGGTACTCCTTTCACAAGTGCCTGATTAAAGATGAAACACGCTTTTCGGTTTGATGCCACAGAAGCAGAGAGAGAGATGAAAAAAGGATTTTATAGCACTTAACACAGGGTAGCTCAAAAAAGCAAGATGGAATTAAAAAATTAATCTGAAAGCTAAAGCATCTATATTACTTCATACAGACATTTGAGTTTAGTGCTGTGATTATTCATTAAAGCACTTTGGTAATGGCACTGGCTTACATCTTCATTCAAAATCAACTTGTTTTCAACCTACAAGTCTTACAGTGAGTACCTAGAGCTAGTGACAGCCATATCCAGGTTTCCACAACAAAGACAGTGATATTTTAGGGAAAAAAAAGGTGTGTCATAGGGGAAATTTCCTTACTTTCTGACCACAACAACTTGTTGAACAACAGGACACTGAAAGAAACAAGTCAGTTCTCCAAGTTTGAAGCTTTATTCCACAGGGTCCATCTCCCTGCTGAGCTAGCCATCCACCTCCGAGTACTAGTTTGCCTCTCTTGTTTCAAGAGCACAACTAGTTTTTTGCCACCTTAAATAAGGCTTGATCCAAATTCAGCCATCAAAATTTATGGCTCACCTGTTCACTGCCCAGAACATACTCACTAATCAAGTTTGTGTCAGCCCTCCACTGCATCTGCATTAACAGCCCTGGAATGACAGCAGCATCCTCAGTAAGTGGTTAAGCCTGTCCAGGTACTCCAGCAAGATACTCTCTGCAGAAGTCACTAAACTCTCCTTCACAAGTTCTCAGTAAGAGTCCAGAAGTCCAAGTATTTTGTCACCACATGAAAGAGGCCTGTATACCAGCAGAATAGATTTCAGACTGAAAAGGGACTGTCAGATTGTCTTCTTGAATTTCAGATCACCATGTCTGTGAGAAGTGACAAAGCTAATGCACTTCTGTTGTGTTGATGCAAAGCATTTTTAAATTCCATACCCTACATCTATTTTTCCTCTGGAGTGTTAGTCCCTTTTCATACAAATTACGGTAGATTAATATTTGGATTTATCTGGAATATACATACCTACACACACACAAACAGGCACACATACATGTGTGGAATTTTGTTTTGAAGAAATGGAGAAAATTATACTCTTGGTTGTCTAAACTACTTCGCCATTCAGTTGGGAAGAAGTAAGAAAGCAGCAAGCATTTTTTTCAAAAACCAATTAACAGTCATTGAGATGACAAAATATCCACTAATGCATAATTATCTCACACCAGTTACACCTGTAGAGCATTTCACTTGGATTTACTTGTCTTAACCATCTTAACCATTGAGCAGAGGAAAGGGAAAGAGAGCCAATGTGAAGGCGAAAAGGTAGTTTTAGCACAGGCAGGTGTCTCTTTGAAGACCAGAAAGTACAGATCTTAACACCAACATGATGTAACCTCCTCCTTTCTTTTTTTTTTTTTTAATTTAGATTGGAGTTCTATTTTGTTGGTAACAACATATTTGTTTATCAGTGCTGGAGGAAAAAAGCTGATGCAACATGCTGCAAGGGATTGTTTTCTGTTCACCTTACATTATGCAACACACATGCAGCTCAAGGGTGTACCTTCACTGATACCTACAGCTGGGAACTCATTTATTCCCCCAGAAAGTGCAGTGCTTGAAACCCACGTAGGCTTTAAAGAAAAAATGGCAGCACTAAACAAAACATTATATAAGTTTAAAATACATTAAACAAGACTTCTGGTAATAATGGCAAAGAACATATACAAACATAGTGAAACACTTCAGAGACAGAATTAAGAAAAAAAAAAATTCTACCACCAGTACTTTTGTACTTCTGTAGCCAAAAAAAGTAAGCACAAACAGCTCTTTAAAATTCCCATTCTACACCTGTTCATTAATTCAGCTACTGAATGGCATTAAAAGTCATCATGACAAATTTCTAGAAATACATACACGTTCAGTTAACGCTATTGGAGCTGTTAAAGCATTTTACTCTGAGCTGAAGTGTCCAGTTCATATTAACCTCCTCCTTCCTTTTCTTAAATAAGCAGTGAATAATTTTAAGAAAGAATTAACAGTAAAAACTGTCACTCATGAGCATGATGAGGATGAAAATTAAAAGGAGACAAAAAGGAGTACATAGAATTTCAGTGTGCAGAAAGCAAAGATTTAGGTTACCTTTAACCTATTTGAAACCAAGCTTTCATCTCCAATTTCTATCAGGTCTTTACCGACAGTGAAGAAATGCCCTTATATTATCACAGGAAATGAATAATTTTATCATATTTCCAACCAGCAAACGGCTTACCAATTGCATTTACTAGTATTTTGCAGCAAAGGTAAATACAGAGAAGAAATTAATTGCTTTATTATTCCCTTTACCTGAAAGAAGATTAAGGGCTGTAAACTATACATACAGGAGTACGCTTGAACAGCTGAAACTATTAATTACACTGAGAACTTGGCTCAAAAAAACCCAACCCATGTGATAGGACTTGGAAGAAAAATGAGATAAGGAGCTATGAATGCCATTGAAAGATTAGTATATATTTTGTAGCACAAAAATTCAGTAAATTCTACTGCATAGCAAAACTCCTTTAAGTCCAGCTAAATTGATCTTATCAGGAAGCTACTGACAATTTTCTATTTCTGCTTTACTTGTAGAGGCACATAAGAATGGAAATGAGTCAAAGAAAGTGGGAGAGAGAGGAAAGTCAAATACAACGTTAGTCTCAAATTTGCACTTGTTCTCTTCCCTCACCAATACAGCAACATTAAGCCTTTCCGTTTGTCTAACTGCATCCTTGCCGCACTCAAATGGAACAGTGCAGCAGTTCACACAAGTCAGGCCTCGTTAGCGTACCTGTTCGCAATAACCTATGAACTTCCACCAACCACTTGTTCAGTTAAGTATGAGAAATATGACCAACCTCTTCTTCCAGACAGCAGAATGAACCCTGGCAAGTTATGCACGCTCAAGGAAACAGCCAGCTAAACTATGCAAAGAACCTGTTGATCATCAAGAACTGCAAATGCGTCCAGAAGCATCCTGAAGAAGCAGAGCCCTGTCAGTGGCAACAAGGCAGAAAACAGCAGTGCAAACTAAATGGACCAGTGACCAAGGAGGTATTCTCTATCCAACCCTATCAACAATAAAACTAGAGAATACTCAGTGGATCCCAGAGGAGAACCTCTGGGAGATGCCATGGTCCTGCACCTGGACTACGCATTGCACAGCTGAAGCCACAACTGCTCTCCTGGACCACCGTCCCCTGCAGAACACTGATGTCCTGCAATTTGTGAACTGCATAAACTGAGATTAAAGTGTTTTGGTACCCAAAGTCATTTATAACTTCCACACTGTCATTTGGTCTTTAACTTTGACAAATAGCAAACCATTTCCCCAAATAGCTCGAGATAAATGCAAGAGCATTAGCAGATACTACCCACGCCCTCTTGTCAATTAAGCCAGCAGCTGTGTGATCTCATGATTATTCCCTATGCCACCTGGCATTTTGCAGTTCACCTAAAATCACTCAGTTATCAATTCCTCAAGTAAAATTAATTAAGCACTCCTGCTGTCACTCTGTCCTTTCTGCAACCAGAAGAGCTAAATATCTGGTGAAGCATTAAAAAAAAAAAAAAAATAAAGGAAACAATTTTATTACAAAGAAAGTAAGTAATTGATCTGAAAGTGGATCTTAGTTTGAGCTCTCAAGATAAAAAAAAAAAAACTGACAAGGGAAAAAAACCATGGAACCTCTTGCAATCTCATATGCTTTTTGCCTAATTAATGTAATCAAGCTGAAGGAAGTGACATCAACCCAACAGATTATGCTCTTTAGAAGAAAAAAAAAGAAATCATTACTTAGTTTTACAAATGAGTTTTGTCAAAAAATAGCAGGGGATCTATATTCCTATTACTTGTTCTTATAAGAAAATTGATTGTTGTTATTATATTTGACCACCATATTTAATGACTAGATGAAATATTTCTTGTTCTATCAAAAGTGCCCTAAAAGGGTTTTAACTAGTCTAATTCTCAAGTGCAATTTTCAAATCTGCATCAGGGACTTGTGCAGTGAAGTTGTACAGTTAAAGCGTACTTAATTAACCACTCTATATTGCAGTTGCTTTCAGCTTTCTACCAACAGCTTGAAATCAAGTAGATGTCTGGGCCACAAATACATTCTTTAAAAAAAAAAAAAAAAAGCAAAGCACTACACACAACTGATTTTGCCCCCTTTTATTTACCCCACCAAAGATCAAGGCAAAAGATGTTGCTTTTGCTGAAAGACAGAAAGCAAATATTAACAATTCATCACATATAAATGGTCACAGAAATACATGCAAGTGCTCCTTCTGAACACTAGAAATCAAACAGCAGGCAAACAATGATTAAACTGAAAATATCCTCACTGGGCCTACTTAACTGTGTTGTGTGACATGCTGCAAGAAGCTGGAATAAAAGCTGGTAGCCTTTTCCATGAACTCTTCTCTTCCATTCCCTCCATGAATATTTATGGAGAAGAAAGCCTCTAGATTGTCCCCCCCATTCTTCCGTTTGCCACTGCTTCAACCTCTGCAATGCCTATTGGGAATATGCTGGCTTTTACTCCAAAGAGATGCTTATGCTTCTCCTTGGTGGGTTGCACTGGGCACTGAGACATTACCTGTCTCTGCTGCCTGTATATTAGTGCTTGACTGGCGACTAAAAAGATCTGTCAATGAATTTTAGAAGTAATATAGTAAGTATTTATGTGGGTCAGAGAAAACATTTGCCTATAAAAACAAAATGCTGCCTATAATAGTATTTCTAATTTAGACAGTCACATTTCCCAGTTAGATTTTTTCCTCTGATACCAGGTCATCATCACCTCAGAACTCCAAAGTAAGATGGAATCTGGAAATAATTATAGCTAACTGGTATGCCTGTTATCCATACAGCTTTCAAAAGCAAAAGGAAAGCACCAAGACTCAGACAAAACAAAAAATTCAAAACAAAAAGTGAAAAACCTGCTATCATATTTTATCAAGATGTTAATAAACTCATTTTCTGTTACTATGAGAAGTCTAGTAAACAGGAGTCTTTTAAATGACTAGTTCAGCTATTGTTCCCTTGATTAGGCTTGTAAAAGGCACATCTTTCCCAATAAAGACATTTAAGGGAAAGGCATTTTCCAAAGGAATTTTAGAAATACTGAAGCTTAAAAAAAGAAATCCCAAGATCCAAAACACCTTTTATACAGTCAAGTTAAATAGAGATTGGTGCTTAATGGAACAGACTAAAATTTTAGTGAAAATGAAATGCTAAATTCTTTTCCTCTTGCACTATGATATTTGACATACAAAGCTCCTGACTACATATTTAAACACTAAGTAAAAAAAAGTTACCAAACGCACATTCCAGTATCCTTTGCCTTTTCAAAGTATTTCCATACCATCAAGGTTTTAAACAAACGTGCATGAAAAATTCTTTCAATTGTACATATCTAAATCCCCAAACCCTCGATTTGTTTACCGTCTTCTAGATCTACTATATTAAGTGTAATGTGGTACATCCCAGTCACATACTCTGACCTACACAGTGAAATACACAATGTTACATTGCTATTGACTTAGTACTTAGGAAATTTGATTTTATGTGTAGTAAAAAGAATTCTATTCTCCTACTAATTTAGAGTTTAAAAAAAAAATTTGGTAATTAGCTGGTATTTATTGTTTAATTAAGCCAGTAGAACTCAAAAGGATGCTTTCATAGGTGTCAGCTCCAAAGCATAACTTCACAGGGGAAAAAGACCATATTAAAATAATTGGGAAATTATCTGTCTTAATAGATTGCACTGATTTCTATAGCCAGTAAGCAGTGCCCCGTGAAGTTGAATGGTAATCACAACTTTGACAGTAGATAAATACAAATAGTAACTTTCATCCTTATTTATAAAATGCTAAGAAATTGGTCTTCCATGAACAAATTTTTGAAGTGGGGGCCTTGTGGTGGATGGTATCAAATAAATCTAATTAGTTGCACGTAATGTATAACAAGCACACCTTTCAACCTAATCATATGTGGGCACAAATATTTTTGCTACCTGTCAGTGACAAGAACTCAGGCTATCGCACCCTTTATGTTACAGTTACTTACAGGTTTAACCAGACACATTAAAGGACAGTGACATGTTTGGAACAGGAACTGCCACACCACACAATGTCACAGGGAAGACTCATTGCATCTTTCTACATTACAATCATTCTGACTAATCATCATTCTAACTAAGGTCATCCTTATACCCTGACAGTGAAACATTTCTGGCATACCGATGGAACGCTCTGAAAAACAAACAGTAATTGAGAAATTTGATGATTCCATACTAAGACAACCAAAACCATGAGGTGCCCGCACCAATAACTGGGGTAGATCAGCTGATGCTTGTTAGATAATGGCCACCACTCAGTGATGTATTATCTTTTGTGAATCATGCACAATTTCAGTCCTCCTCTCTGTGATCTTTGAAAACACAGAGAAAATAAATACAAATTAGCTATTAATGACCCTTAATGACAGAAAAAGGAGGCAACAAACCAGAAAGACCATCAAGCAGCAGGATTAAAACACTGGAAAGCTACATATCTGTTTGAAATACAGAGAAGATGTTATGAATGCTAAAAGACCATGAGTTCACTGAAAACAGAACACAATAAAGACTTTAACATGTATAAAGATGTGACCTCTGGCTTATAAAAAACCATCAACTGTTGACAGATGGGAAGTATCACTATTTAGTTTACTCTGTCTACGTACATAGACAGACGTTTAATACGTGTTAATTAACACATTTTTATTCTTTTGCCTAATCATCAGCTCTCAGTCACCTGCTCAAGACAAAATACCAGGGTCAATCAGCCTGAAGGCAGCCCTGTATGGTTGGATATGTTACTGTTGCCTTCTAACAGACCTACCTTGAAAACCCCTTCTGGACATCCAAGTGTCTCAACGAGTGTTGAGAACACCCAGGTGCTCACTGAATACACATCCAACGATTATCTGTCTTCAAGAGGTAAAAGATAAATTGCTTCCACATCACAGGATTAGTCTTGGGGGACCTACCAGAGTACTAAATTAAGCCACTTGTATTGCAGCAGACTAAAAATAGTCCTGAAACACACAGCTCCCAGTCTCTCACCTTTACCAAAATAGTCAAGCCTCACTATTCACCTCAGCACTTTTTAATCATATACATACGTGTATAGAATCCACAGTATGTTCTAAATCTAGGAGATGTCATCTATGCTTTGCTTACCTTTATATTACCAACATAAGCAAAATTTGGCTAAAATGATCCATTAAGAAGGCAGCATCTTGGTGCTAATGATCCAAATGTCTTCAATGCAAGAACAAAAAAAATGGCAAAAGGAAAACCTCAAAACTTACTCCATGTGCACTACCATCCAGAATACACAACTTAGAGGTATTTCCACATTGACTTACAGAAATCAACCAGTTGACCATATGGACATTTTGATTTTAGAAAGCCTTTAGGCCATACATTTCCTATTCACTTGCCTCTTCACATTGGGAAATTACTCCATAATAGTATTCTAAAAGAATTATATTCCCACCTTACAGAACAGCAAAAGATATCTGAAAGAAAGAAATTTCAGACAAGTTTCAGTTCCCACAAGACACACACCACTTACAGAATACATAAAAAAACCCTGTAATTTCAGGTTTACATCCTTTAGAGATCATTATCAAGTAATTCAATAGCTCAACAAAATTATCAGCTTTTTATCCGTGTTAATGCCTATGTACCTAGTATCTTCAATTTCTCAATGAATTCAGAAGCTTAATAGCATGATTGTTAACTTTTAATTCTTTAGACAGCTTTTTAATGCATCTTTCTCCCAAGAACCTTTACTCATTTAGGTAACAGATCAAGCCTTACTCCATGTATATATGGCAGAAATTCTTGCAATGGCAGCCATTCTGCTCAAAGCAACTCCTAAGAGCACTACAGGTGAAAAAACTATCAATCAAATTAAAGTTGCAATCTCAAAAGGAGATAAAGAATATTTTCGGGGGTGTCAGCAAAAAAGGAAGAAAAAAAAACAGTTTTGCACATAAAACAAACAGGCATGGGGAGGGAAGCATTTTCTGTAACTACATCATCCTTGCAGGTCAGCACGACACGTAACTGGCACTAGGCCACGAATCAGACCATGGTTTGTCAGTTTACACTGTCACAGAAAACCCCCACATTGTATTTCATATAGAGAAATTTGAGAGAAAGTACATTTAGGAAGTAATGTAATATGTACTGGCTATGGTTGTACTGAAAGATGGAGGGAACACCTCTTTAATACAGACTTAAAAATTATTTTACAAATAAGGCCATAAATTTTGCTTATAACTACATCTTTGTTTATGGTGGGTTTTTATTTATTTAAACAAATACACAGTTATTCCTGGAACTCTGCTGGAAGCTTTCAGGATATTAAAGTATAGGTGCATATTCTACTTAATACTCAGCACAAACTTCCCTAGTAAGTAGCTAATTTGTTTTCCATCCCTTACTCCAGATTATTAATATTCTTTTTTTTCCCTTCCCACCTTCACTTGGGTCACAAATTCCCAGCTAAACTGCATGACCTTACTTCAGCCAAGGCCCCACGTTACAATGCTCTGCTTCCTCGCAGTAATTAGATACGGGGCTTCCTTTACCAATATTGAGAAAGCTTCCAGAAAACAAAGCTATGGCTACAAATAACACACCAGAAGGCAAAAGATATTGTTTTAAAACCATCCTGCATAGAATCATAAAACACAGACCAAGAAGTGACAAGTGATTGGCCTCCAACTCATCCTCAGTGTATTTTATGTCCATATATTGTTACACAGGAAAAATAAGCCACACTTTAGGACAATTTCCACAACAGATAATCTTAACAGTTCATTTAGCAAAAAGTTACTGTAAAATCCACAGAATGGGCTATTTAATCATGTTTTGAATAAACAGCTTCAAATTAAATATATTTTTCTAGTACCTAAAAAAATTCCCTTGCAAAAAAAGGAGTTGCAAAAAAATACTTGAGGAAGAGTATCTTCTGAGGGTTATTTTTTCTGTTTAGACTGAAAAGAAAGCTTTCACCAATGTCACATCTTTTTACCTATTCATACAGAATGTGTTTTATTCCAGGAAAACAGATTTTTATTTGTTTAAAAACAAACAAAACCCACATTTCGGTTCAACGCAGATTCTTTTTTCAGTTCAACTTCTGAATTCCTTTTTCATCAAATTCATAGGAAAAAAACACTCTCTGTAAGAGAATTATAGATCAAGACTACTTCATGAATGTATTCATATTTCACGCTAATTAGTCTTTGTACACAATCCCTTTCCCTGGTGTGCCTAGTACATGTGTCTCTGTCCTCAAGTGCTCGTTAAATGTGCTATAGTTTATTTGAGCACTGCATCACTGCGACCGAAATAGACATTTCAGAATACAAAACTGGCTTTCTTCCTCTGCTATATTTTACAAAGCTGCTACAAACAAAAGCTCTATTTCCCTTCGAAAAACAAGGCATACAGTAGGTACAGAATGTACTAGTTACTAACAAAGTCATCACCCAGCAATCTGGAATTCCAGACCTGTGGAATATACGTATGTGGGTAGCACACACTCATCTGTGTATGACGAATAGGGATCCTTACTCTCTTCTAATGGGGCCTCTGAGACAAACGCCTTTGAGACTTCACCTCCTCTTGACTTTTCTTTACAATCAGAACGGACTCTTCCACCTTTCCCCTTCAAGATTTTCATTTTTAATATTCTAAGAACTAAGGTTTAACCAATTAATACATGAATTCTGTAAGTTACCACCTAAAATTTACAACATTTAAACTAAGACAGCTCAGTCACAACATGGTTAAAACACATACAGAGACCTTTAAGACAATACACGGCTTTTCCCACTTCAATTTTTTCCTTCCAAGCCTTTAACATAAAACACTACAAGTTCACCACAACCCCAATACCAGCCACTTTCTGAATATCAGTTATTAGCATTTCCAAAATCAGGTTTTTACGAATGAAATAATACAGAAGAGGCTCATTAATTTATTACAGGTTTTGAATTACCAAGCAGTTCTCAAAGTTTACTGAAGGTATACCAAAAAATACCTAAAATTACTTAAGTAGTAAAACTATTATGGTTTATTTAAGGAGAAAGACTATAATAGTAAAACCATCATACTTCAGAAAAAAAAAAATCCTCTTTTAAATTCTACTGCTGAAGCTGAGCAGCACAGTTTTATTAATATTCTTCAGAAATATCTTGACATCCACAGATTTCTTAACCAAAGATGGTCTTCCAGCAAGCATATACACACATGGGACATCCTCTAGAATCTCAGTTTCACGCTTAGCACTAAACCAGACAGATAATCAGTGTGTATCTATAGAAGTAATACAGTCATGAAGTAACTAGCAGCATTTCTTCTTCTGTATCCTTGCTCCTCAAGTCTCCAGTGGGGAAGATTAGCCTGTCCCAGTACCATTTCAAAGGGGTTAAGCAGTGCTAATTGAACTGTAACTGAAGGAATCGCCTCCATATTAGAACATTTGACCTGGATTCAGAATAGTTATAATGTTGATTTTGAAAATGATTTCTATAGGACTTGTAAAGAATACATTACAATATACCTTAAATCAATCAATGAGTAAAGCTAACAACTTTCAAATATCTCAGACCTCAAACTATTTCCCATCTGTCTCTTAATCTGAATTTAACTTAATTCACATACAAACTATTTCTATTTGCTTTTCGAAAGCTACAATACTTTATGTAACACTAACCAAGATAATATCCAAACTACTCAAACCGAATCCTTCTGATACAAAAACAACACTGAAAAAATACTAACTATTGCATATGTAAAGAAAGCAAGTTCCAGGAATAACAAATAGGAGACTTGGGAAAAGTGCATCTATCTGACATGCCCCTCATTAATTTTTTTCCTTATGAATATACCACAAAGCATTTAAAACCAGAGTGCTAACAGAGACATAATTAAAATGTACTACAGACCAAGATCTCCAGTAAAATTCCTGCATCTGTTCAACCCTACGACATGATTATTCTGAAAGCATTATTTATGTAAGATTTTACAGGAAAACAAGACAACACACAAAAAAATAACACAACTGAGATCGACCCTAACATCTGAGAAAATCTATGTAGATATTTTTACCTGGGATATTCTTCATTCACTGTCACAGGATGAAAACAACTCTACAGTACCAAGCAGGGGGAAAAAAAATTCAAACTTCCTGTATGTTTCAAAGTAAAGTCTTCGCAAAGTATGGTGTTCCCTCACATTAGTCCACCACAGAAAAAACTTGTGGTCAAAATATTATCATTGAAGTAATTTACGGAAAGAAAACCTTCCTTTGTTCCCAGTAATATTCACAATAATGCCTTTCATCATACAACATTGTGTTTTATCATAAAGAATTAGTGTTAAATATGATCAACAGAGAACTGTCAGGCACTCCTAAAGTGAGTAAAAGACTTCTTTTGTTGCAGTGTTTTTTAAATCCAAATTAGGGGGTGAATATTCAGCTTCTGATCTACTTCTAGCAAATCAGTGGTATAATTGCTAGTAGGTCATACCAACAGTACATCTATTTTACTTAGCATGGTTTTTCAATGTATTATTTGTGACTCATTGTTACAAATTACCTTGCACATAGAAAAGGGATTATTTAACTTATTGAAAGGTAAATGTGTTGAAGTGATACTTGAAATGAAATATGAAGAACTAAAATTTGAAAACATTGCCTCCTAATTTGAAGTTTTGTTTGTTTTGGTCCCTTCGGAACGCTACTCTTATTTTAGCCCTTTTGTACTATGACAAATGAAATGGGTACCGATGCTCTTGAAATAAAAGCTACACGCTCCCTCCGCCAGGAGCAGGCGCTACGAACAGTTACCATTTGCACAGTGCCTTCCTCACATGAAAAATATTAGACAGGAACATCCATAGAAGTAATTCTTGGGAGGCCTCATCTGGGATTCTCCTGAACAATAGCCCAGCTGCAGCAAAACTACATGCATCTTTCCTAAGGTCAGTTTGGAAACCCCACTTGCCTGTGTAACTACTGAAAGCTTATAAATAAAGTATAACTTTTAAGGAGTTAACTTCAGCAGTTAGGCCTTAGTACCTGATGCAAAACTGAACACAAAGAACAGATGTGCCTCCCCCTTCTTGTTTCTCTTGATACTTTAAACGCAGCAAGACTGGGTATGGTTATCTGCTGCAAATTGCCCCTGACAATTCTGGGCAGAAAAGCCCTTATTTCATTGGTTATACACAAATATTTTATACAAATTTTTTTCCCCTTAATCAAGCACTTATGTGATCATTGTTTAAATAATTCTAAGATCATTTAAGAACAAAAAAACCCCCCATATATACATATATATAAATATAAAAATACAAGTATAGACACAGACAGATATAAATCTATATTAAGTGGTAATCATTTCCGGTATCAGTTTATTTAAATGATGCAAAGCTTCGTCCATCCCTGAGTTCAACAGTTTACCCATTGGTTAAATCCAGTTGACAGAGAAAGGAAAAGATGAAAAATGGCAAACTAATTTTCTTCTATATGGTACTTGAATTTATTCTGTTGTTGAAAAAGAACAACAATTTCAAATACAATGAAAGATGTAAACAAACCAGCCTACTTCACTTCTATGTGAAACTGAGATATGAAGACAGATTACCAAAGCAGGCAATCTAATTAAGTGGAATTCCTGTAAGATGCAAAAACATTTGGTTCCCCTATGCTGCAAAGCAGTATCTTCCTTTGCTTTGAATTCATACACTTCTGAAAAGAGGGCGAGGAGGGAAGGGAAACAAACATACACATGCAGAATTAGTCAGAAGACCAAGGGAGCCACCTGCAGTTAGCAATCCAGAAACAAATACATTATCCATTTGTGGATTTTTCTTTCATTTTCTTTCACCAAAGCAATGCATATAGTTGAACCAGAGCAACATTCGTGTGCTTAATACTAGAGATTCCTGCATTCAGCTGACACTTCTGCCTCACCCTTAGAAATACAGCTGTGTTACAGGAACTTTCAACGAAATTGACTCCACTTAAGGCTTGTAAAAGTTTAAGTTCACTGAGGAATTTGATCTGAGCTTCTTAGCATATCAAATTCAGATCCATTTTTTAGAAGTACTAATCCCTTTTCCTTTTCTTTATAAGTACCAAATGTAAATGAATACAATCAGTTTTTCTTCAGGGATAATGGTGCACCAGCCTCATTCTTTGGCTGCTACTTATCTCTTTACTAAGAAATAGCTGAAAATGACTATAAACACAACTTTTTCCCCCCACTAAAAATGTTTCATTGAGTCAAGCAAAAGGCAAGGGCTGATGAAGAATGATGTGTATTTCATATTGCCATTTATCAGTCAAGAACAACAGTGAATATAAGCTTTGTGATATTGACAGAGAAACCCTACACAGACATAGAACCAACCTTGAAATATTACATCAGTTGTATAGCACAATAAAAACTTTAAAATTGCATTTAATGCAAGCAAAACTAACTATTTCAATGAGAACGTTTGAAGCTAAAACACTCATTCTGATCAAATAAAAAGCATTATCTGCTTCAGCAGACTAACTGGTCACAGAAAATGTTAAAAATAATAAAACTGATGATAGAAATACATACCTGTTACCTAGGTGGGCCCGGGGAAGGAATAAAAAGTCAACTGAATCAACAGTATCTACTGATTTACATCTCAACTAGCCTGTTTTACTTTCTTCCTCCCCCTCCTCAGTATCTGGCAGAGGTGTAAACAGAAGTTTGAAAAAAAAAAACACCATATAATACACTACCCTTTAAGAACAGGTGGTTTCACAGAATACTTACATGCTATTTTCTTCAAGAGATCAAAAAATCAGATGTTGAACACAGAAGACAGCTTTAAAATGCCCTTCCTGATTTGGTATATTTAGCCAATTCGGTAGTCAGTTCTACATTACCTCCTTGCTTAAAGGTACCTTGCACAATTTAAATTAGAAGGTTCAATAAGGTTCAAAAGACACAAACTACTATGAACGTGCAATGGCTCAACAACTAGCAGCAAAAGGGCCTCAAAGGAAACTCACTCCAGACTGCACATGGGTATCCACATGGAACATAACATGAACATCTTCTGCATGATGTTAACGATGGAGACTACACTATTTACTTGCACATGGATATTACAGATTTAACACATTAATAGTATCAACAAAATGTATTCAAACCAAAAGGGTTTTTTTTAATTAAAGTCTGATATAAGCATATTGAGAACATTGCATCTTCCTGGTTTAAATGATCTAATTTGTTCCACACATGCGAAGAAATTAAATAGACAGTTACGTCTTTCATACAGCTGTACTAAAGAACCTCTTTGGGAGGAAAAATAATGTCACATACTGAAGTAGGTAAGCTGTTAAAACGTACAGGCATGTTTTCTTAACAATGGAAAATACAAATTTAAGTTCTCGTAAGGTGATCTGGTGGATGCAGCAAGAAGGGAATATAAAAGCTAAAGTGGGTGGGAATAGCAGCCCACCTACATTCTGACCTTTAATTCCCTACTCCAAGAAAGCTGACATTTAGACCCCAAATGACACGTATCCACAGAATGTACGAGGCAATCAAAAGACTATTGCAGCTCAAGTTTTAATAATTCACCTTAATTAGAATGTAGTCATCAAGCACTTTAAGGCAAGGAAGAATAAGGTACAGAAAATTTAGCAGAACTGAAGGAAGTCTTGATAAGCTACCCCAATTAACAAATGCAAACAGAAGATGCTAGTCAATGATCTACTAAGAAAAACAATTGGCATAATCTTTTATATGGTATTTTACCAGCAGGCTAGAACAACCCCAAGCAGACTTAGAAGGAGCAAAGTCTCCACCGTAAGACCATACAACTTGTGGTGAAAACCACGGGATGACCTGATGACTTGTTGCAACACCATTTGAGCTTCATTCTTCATGGGAACATAGGATGGGTGAGCATAACATCAGAAAAAAGCAGGGGTGGATGGTACCTTAATGTTTGAGTGTTAGTATCAACATAACTGGAATAATGGTGTTTGTTCTACTTCGATTAGACTTAACACTTAATTAAAGTACAATTAGGTGTTGAGGTCTCCATATAAGATTTGCATACTTTTTACACACGTAAACACTGAGTGCAACACCTGCACACATTTACCACACCACCTAAGTACAGTCACAGCCAGGATTCCACCTTCATCTATTTTTAGAGACAGTCTAGAGCTAGTTCTGATGAATTTTAAAAGAATATTTACCTTTTGTTTACAATAAACTCATTTGGATAAGCATTGTTATCTGCTTACACTTCTGCATAGGTACAGTTTCCTGAACTGTTTCTAGTCTAAACTTTATAGCCTAAAAAAGAAACTTTATCACCTTCAAATAAGCATTATTAATAATGTTGACAAAAGAGGATGATGATATCACCACTGTAGTTAGACTTATTTAAATGTCACCTTTTTCTTAACATCATTGTGTCATCCTCTGAAGCCATGTCATCTCCCTGGACTGTTCTTCAGCTTTTTTGGTATGTTTGTTATGTTCTTTCTTAAATTTTTACTATGACCCTTCCATACTTCTTGCAGTTGCCTATTTCAACCCTCTTCCTCCTCAACCAACAAAACAAGTTTAGATACTAAAATCCTGGCACTGACCCAGAACATGAACAAGTTAAAACTAAATTTTAGTTAATCCTATCAACGTTTTTCTAATTTTCCATTATTAGTAATATTTTAAAACTGAGCTACAGGTAAGCCCTAAAAGTTGTTCAGAGAGGAAGATATCACAGGTAGGACTGGACAGCCACCTAAGTTTTCAGGTAGTAATTACTGAAACAAGACCATATTAAAATATTTAATATATTTTATATTATGTATATATTACATTACACATATAAAAATTAAAAACTATTTTGTTCATGTTTTGTTTAATTATAGTGTACATGCAAGTTTGTATTTTCTCTTGTCCTTTCTCACTCAAACTCCCATAATGTGAAAAATACAATTCAGTTATTAAAACCTTACTCCAATTTTAAAAACATATCAAAATGATCACTGAATTATATTTTAAAAGTCTAATCATAACGAAGCAACAGAAGCCTGATTGAGAAGTCTTCCCTTGAGGTAAGTTCGATGGATAATGAATTCTGCACTGGAACAATCCCAATAGTTACAGACTATTATGTACTAATTACTACCTTTACAGATCTACTGTACACATAATTAATTTCTTCAGAGCACCACTATCATTCTTGACTGGCAAAACACACAACCTAAATTACAAGAGCCAGAAATTAACATGATCCTTTAGGGAGAAGGCATTAACTTGCTTTGTAGTGTTTAGCAATTAGACTATCAATCAAAGAGTGAGGAGTGATTTTGATAGCAGCAGGCCAGATACACGGAGCATTGTCACATTATTACTAAGTTATCTGAGGTTGCGAGCATATGATGTATCACTACTTATCTACAGAGCCCTAACATTGTAATCCTTTACTTTTACCTGCTACAAGACACTTTATCATACAGTTAGATACGTATTTAATATTCACAAAATTAAACACCAACATAAGGAGTTTTTGAGATCATATTCCACAAAGCACCGCAGACATCACACTGCTACTGATGGAGTTCTTTTCCCTTACACCGGTAGCCAAAAATATAACTTGATGTCAGTTTGGGGGACAAAAGCAAAATTTAGAAAAAGAATGTTCTAGCTGCCCAACGTAATATGACCTGCTTATATTATTTGAAAGATTTACTACTAAGTAGGTTCTTGCCAAGAACACTAACGTCTTAAACACTTCATTCTAGTTGGGGATTTTTTTTAAGGTATTCTACAGAAATATCAACATACACACACCCCTCAACCCCGCCAATAAGCAGTAGCCCAAGACATCAAGAAGGCGGCATTCTTAGCTGACAACGCACCTCGTTATTTCACTGTGTATTAACAGCAGTTAATGAATTAAGATCACATAATAGATTCACAAGGACAAGTTACATTGATCTGATCACTTGGATCTCCTCTCCTCAGTTCTTAAGAAATACTGCAGGGCTCATACTAAATAATCCAGCTAAGGAGGATTCTTGATTTTATTTGACATAATCTTTATACTCCGTAAACTGGAAAGGACTTTTTTTAAATTAAGAACACATTTATGTGACCCCAGAAATCTTAAAATTGATCACACGTTTTAAAAAAGAATAAACCTCACTATGTAAAGGTTATCCTCTTTTTAAAAAAAAAAAAAAAAAACCGACAACAACAAAAAAAACCAAACTTTCTTGTAGAGACTGTTGCTTGCAGGTAAGATTTAACTGTTTTAAAATTAAGAAGATAATGTTGAGCTAACAATACCTCAATAGAATTCCTTCCTCTTGCTATTTAAATATGAAAACACAAATCAATCCGTGATAAGATTATTTCACAAACCAAATGCTACTGAGCCTGAAATTTTCAAGTAGTGACAAAAACCGTAAAAGGATGATGCATGTTCTCACCAACAAAATCACTGCTTTCACTTTTAAGCAAAGCATGATTCACAAAATAAATTTCTGGATGATATCAGATCCTCTTTTAGAATTAACCGGGTCAATAGAAAACAAGTAGCTGATCCGAAATTCATATCATCTTCACTCTTTTCCTCTGTGCAGCTACAGAAGGAAATATGCATCTACATGTTCCATTGCTACCACAACGCAATAACCGTCCCACGCCTTAATACCACTCAACTCATTAACGACCACCACAGTTGCCCATTCCTTGAAATACCATTTACTTGCCAACATGGTCTGCGAGATTATATACGTTGTTTCCACCTCCACACCTGGAAGCACAATTCCAAGCTCAAAGCACTCATCTAAGACCTTTAATGACAATTTGAACCCCTGAAGTCCATTCATCAGAGGCCCTGAAAAGATATTCGGATCATCTTTATTTCTGTGGAAGAAAAATGGAGAAAATCCATCCAGGCTGTACTGAGACAGCGATAATGAGATCTCACCTAACTTAGTTGAAATCCCAAGACATCAAAGTCCTGTAAAGTTTGGAAGGGAATATTTTTTAATGTTTCCATTGCTCCCTGTGCAACAGATGTTTTCATAAATGTGCTCAGTAACTGAATTCTCTGACCAAATGCTGCAGTTTGACTGTTAGTACTGATTTGAACCTAATGAAATACATTCTACATAGAATCATCTAGGTTGGAAGGGACCTTTAAGATCAATCCAACCATCAAAAACCTGCAGCACATGGTATTCCCAGGCAGTCTCCATCCAAGTGTTACGAGGGCCCAACCCTGCTTAGCTTCCAAGATCAGATGAGATCAGGGGTTCTCTGGGGGTTATGGCCATAATACTGATACCCCACATATTCGTGGGGCACCAGTATTAGATATCTAATGTTACAGTAGCAAGACTTAACCTTATGGATAATTTTTAAAAGAAAATTTGGATCTAAGTACATTTGAAGTAAAATTATTTTACTAGTCAGAGAACATTCCTTTTTGTTCCTGGTGCTCTGTGATTGAACATTCTTAGGTTTTACAAGCAGTAAACTGAAGAATGGAGTAATTCCTTGACTAAGGAAAACAGTTAAACTGTGTTTCAGAAGCATATTATTATTACTTTCCCCTTCAGCCCTCCGTTTTGGTTTCCAGAAGTACCACTTAGCTGCATCTTCGGCTGCCTGCCTCAAAAACAGGTGGTACTCAGATAGCAAGGCAGCACATAGTTTAGTGACAACCAAAATTAAGTTATTCTTGGAGTATGTTAAAACAAAACTATATTAAATGAGGAAAAATCCCAAAGTTTCATTCTCATTGTGCCAGAGAATTATGAATAGAATTCAGGGGTTTAATCCCATTTGAGTGCTGCAACCTATATGGAATCACAAATTCTTAAGTGTGTATACTATCAATTGTTTTAATTCAGTTACTATTCCCACTGGCATTCCAAAATGCCATGAAATACAAGACAGTAAACACTAAGTCATCAAAATTGCTTTTGGCAATTGTCAGTTTTCTTCCACTCATCCATTTATGTTTTACATGCTGACTGTGCTCTCCAGAGAACATAAAAGGAACTTCTATTTGTCTTTCCATGATTCTCCTTTGATATATTAGGAGACCACACCAAGAAATGGGGCTAAAGCAGAAGAGAAATTTTATCATAGATTATGCTTGAAATAAGTACTTTGGGGAATAATGAGCTGCCTCTGGCAGTTGAGGCAAAAGGTGAGGAAGAACGGCGAGTATCATTTCATGTTTCCCTTTGCAGATAGCAGTTGCAGAAAAAAGTTGCTTGTGGAATGCAATTATTTGAGCCTGTGCTGCAACTAAATGCTCCAAGACTCTTCTTGACTTCTAGTAGGTTTTCAAGTTTCAAGAAAAATTTCAACTCAAGGAAAGCCAAGACTGACTTTCTCTACTAGTCAGCCAAATCAGATTTGAATGTCCTGGGTAGCATTTTGAACAGTAGTAGCATTTCGCTACATAGCAGCATCTTGAACAGTCTTTCCATCCTCTGTTACAGCATGCTATTTTTCTACAACCCTTAACTGAGGACAACATAAGGAAGAACAGGAAAAATATGTGCAAGGCTATCACCACAGTAAGCTATTTGGAGAATTTCTGTTGTTCATACTTTTCAAACTGTGCAACTATGTCAACAAGAACTTTCTCTCATATGAAACCAACAGCGATGTCAAAATTTGAAGAGGGTTTTTTCAGCATTTTTAATGAAGAAGCTTTTCAGGAATTCAGAAACATTTCTTCAGATTTCTAATGAAAGAATTCAGCTCAAGGCAGAAGCTTGTTGTTTTCATTAAGAAGGGTCTCACTCCACTATAAGCGTTATCTGCTGCTAGAGGTTCCTTCCCTTAAAGGATTTTCCTGTCTTGCTGTCACACTAAAGCCAGGATGAACTCCACATCATTTCACCCTCACTGCAATGCTATGAGCCAAGAATCTATCAGACTTTGGTATGGGAAGAAGTACTCAATTACTGCAGATGATGCTTTTGTACTACTGCATGTAGTATCTGACCGTTTAGAACACAAAGTGGGAACCACTGTAGAAGCAGAATACTAATGGCTCAGATTCAGTGACTACTGAAAAAAGCAAGACCTCTGAGTGAAAGAGCTGCATATTTATCTTGTGAAAAACAGCTATGACTAACTCTTTGACAGGATTTCAAAAGAGCACAGAAGATATTTTCAGAAATAACTCAAGGAATCTACTCACAAAGTAGTAGTGAAGTGCTCACAAAAGTTAAGGTCCTCTGAGAGACCTTTCTTAACCCGAGTTAACTTTCATACACTGTATTAGTATAAATTGCAGGTTTTACTCCTGAAATTCAGACAACAGTCAGGATACCAAAAACTTCTATGTGCAATACAACTTAATTTTGAAGTTATAAAATCTTCAGGTAATTGATAGAAGTGAGAGCATTCTAGTGGTTCAAGTTAAAACAGAAGACTCCCTCTGGTTAAAATACAAAGCACCATATGAACTGTTAATTCTCAAAGCCCAAAAGTTACAATAAAATAAACCAGCAGCACAAAACTGCTTACAGTCAGTATACACATTCACTTCAAAATCCTAAGTGTGTGTTTGCTTATTCAGACTTGGCCTACGAACACTTGATATATCTGGCTCCATCCACCTTCAAGAACTGCACATGCCTGAAGTGTATCATATTCTAACTGGTTTGTAAACCGACAAAAGATTTGTAGCTAGATCAGGAATTAATTCTTTCAGTATCTACCACTTCTTGGACCTCCCCATTAGCTCCTAAGTTATTATTGAATGGTACTTCAGCAGTACTTGCTTCTTTTCAGTGCCTGAAACAAATTACCAGTAAATGGCCACATATGAAATACTTAGCAATTGACCATTAACCATGGATAATAACGAAAAGGCTTGAAGAGGCTGTCTGCAGCTTCAGGAGTACTCAAAGACCATCTGAAATCCATGAAGAGCTGAGGATAGTACTACAGTATGAAAATCATAACCAATATTCAGTTGCTAGTAACTGCATTGCCAACTCAAGATATAAATATTACCATCATTTCTCCAATTGAAGGAATTAAGTGGTTGAGAAATTAATGATTTTTTTTCATCTATAGCAGAAGAGACATGACATACTGAGCAACCTCACTTACACTTGACAGCAAACTCCAGCATAGATTTTATTCTTACCACATTGCTCTCTCTAGGAGTCGAACAGCCCCATTTCACAGTGTGTTCCAACAAAAATCTGTAGATTATCTGAGACTTTCCCGTGGTATTATGTAAAATGCTTTAAGTTTGTGCTCAGCCATTCAAGCCTTTTTAAACTAAGTTACATCATTCACTAATGACAGCAACAATGCAGTTTAACTGCATATAACTGGGGGGGGGGAGGGGGGGGAAGGAGGGGAGGGGAGGAGATGCTTCTTAGATTACCCCACACAAACTTAAATATTGGTTAAAGGAGTATATTTAAAAGACTTCTTTCTTAAGTGACAGCTGCAAATAGTATTAAAAAAGAAAAGAGAAAGCAAAGAGTAAAGACACAAACAAGAACTCTGAAAGGAACGATGGTTTCAATCCAGATATTCCAGGATCACAACAGTAGGCATGGTATAGGGTTGTGATTTTTTGATTCAACTGCATAGTGCAATTGCTGCATTCTAAGTCTGACTTGTACTTGTAGAGGATTTTCATTTAGCAGAGTGATACAAGCAAGTCAATTTTTGTTACCTATCAAACCCTCCATGCATGGACTATCTGAAAGAACCTGACAACTTACAGTTCCTGCAGCTAAGAATATTAATGCAGATGAGCAGGATCTTAGGATTAAATTTTAAATTTAATTATAATTTAATTTGGAGAAAACTCACATCCGTATGCAACATACCTTGCTGTTTTAAAAGGTATTACAAACTGTTCCTCCCCTCATGCTGTAAAGTGAGGGAGGACCAATTCTTGTGAGAGACTGCTATGCTTAGTAAAAAAATATGTTTTAAATCATCTTCCTGCTACAAAATCATTTATGAATTCCATGTTATTGCATAAAGCATAAAAGAGACTGTCATTGCAGTTTTAAAACTTAATAAAAGCATAACACAAAAGTAAAAGAGAAATGTACCTTTCATTTGGGTTCCAAAAGTAACTGCCAATTTTGCAAACAGTTCTGGGTCTTCAAATTTATCTTCTTCAGCTTTTACCCAAAAGCTGTTTTCTGCTATCTCTTGAGGCTCAATCTGAAATAAAAATGGCATCTCCAAGGTTAATAACTAATATTTTCAATAACCAAGTTAAAGCCAGCACTACTAGACTTCTGTGATAATTGGAATGGATTAAGTTTAGGTATGTTCCAGCTATTATGTTGTCGTAAAGATGCTTCCTAAAAGCAGCACTATCAGATGAACTGCCTTCTATCTACAAACTTATTTTATTATATTTCTCCCATTCACCTTTTCCAAACAGGCCTGATAACATATTAGCAGCTGGGTTTGAAAGTATTCTAGATTTCTCCTGATTCCTTTGTAGATAGTTCCCTAATTCTTCACCACTGGTACCCATCCCTGCCGCTTGAGAACTGTAGAAGGAATAGCTTTTCTTACACTGCCAGAGTACTGAATACCTTATTTGGAAATGATATGCCAATGTGGACCTTTCAGTGACTCACTATTAAGTCTGTAGGAAGAATTATCTTTTAAAGTATTAGAAACAATTTTATACTTTTTTTTTAATAGTTTCCATTTTTCAAATGTAAACACAGGTTTCATTACAGTACCTTATTTCATACTGGCTGTATTAAAAGAAGTTATTCTGCAATATAGAAGCTGAAAGCCAGTTTTACTCTCCATGTATAATTGAGAACAGCTATTTTGTTTTCAAAATATGTTACTGTTCCTGTTTTTTAAGTCTTATCAGTTCTTGTTTACAGGTTTGTTTAAATGTCAATTCATTTTCAAGAGTTGTTTAACTTCCACATGATAGGCAGGAAATGTATCAATCCTACGCTTGTCAGCCTCACTAGGATTTCTCCGCAACACGTTGGTCCCCCACCATTAGCCATATGATCAATCCATTAACGTGTAGCTGCTTTACCACCAGCTGCAGGTAAGACATTTCTAAAAACTACTTAAAACCAACACTAATGGTGAAGACAGTTACAACAAAAGGTATTAAAATTCATAATGTTTAATTTATTCCCAAAATGATGTCTCCTTAAAAGTGGTGATCAAATAGGCTTCCCTTTTTTTTCATGCTCCAGAGATCTTTGGCCCTGTTCCCAGAGCACTTAAGTAAAGTCTCCATCTGCAGTTACTTTCCATTGTCACACACAGTGTTCACATGTACGGTTTATAAATTATTTCTATAAACACATGAACACAGAATCATAGAATGGTTTGGGTGGGAAGGGACCTTAGAGATCATCGAGTTCCAACCCCCCTGCCATGGGCAGGGACACCTCCCACTAGAGCAGGTTGCTCAAAGCCCCATCCAGCCTGGCCTTGAACACTTGCAGGGACGGGGCATCCGCAGCCTCCTTGGGCAACCTGTGCCAGTGCCTCACCAATTGGCTGTAATGACAAACAGGTATTACAAACTAAAAATCTTATTTTTCTGTATGTTTACAGGATAGTAGTCTGAATATGTTTCACAGCTACAAAACTAGTGCACCAGACTCTAGAATCAGATATTACTTAACAAGGACAACTGAGTTGAGTGTAAGTTACATGTATGGCAGGAATTCTTCCCTGATTAAGTGAGATGCCTAAATAAATGAATAAGATAAAATAATTGTAGGACAGAAGCTGTCCGAACCAGCCAAAGCAGTGCTGAGTCAAAGATGAGCAGCAACTTCAGAAGAGAATGACACTGTCAATGGCATGCAAATTTTCTTCTCCCCCAGCAAAATATAACTTTGTGATGAAACCTGTATTCCATAAGGAAACAAGTCCAGATGGAAATACCCAAACAGATTCAAGGGGTTAATATAAAAATGTGGAAGTCAAAGATCATAAAGGAGGCTAACTGAAATAATAGTCACAAAACATTTTCTTTAAAGCCTAGGTGGAAATGTGTTTCTACAACATCAGAGCCCTATTTGAAAAAGAGGGAAAATAATTTTTAAAAAATCCAGAAAATTGTACGATAGAAGCTTTGAAAAGAGTAATCTTCTAAACAGAAAGAAGACAAGGATGCTCAATGGTAAATTATCTTCAACAGACAAACACTTTGTAAGTGAAGAAATTTTTATATATATAAGGGTTTTAAAGGTTACAAAATTGTATCGTTCAAATGATTCGTAAGAGTACATGAACTCAAAGGACTTATATGGCTAGATGAATTTCAAAAGGAAAAAAAACCAACCCCAAATCTCTGGATTCCAACCCTGGGTAATGCCATATTCCTCAAAGTAATACATGAGCGTCTTTTCCATTATGGTAACTCCTACATCCTTGTTTCTTTTTAATAATACAACTAAGGTACTTAAAGCAGTCCATTTTTTCTTCTAAAAATATAATACATTAGTGTGGCAGGAGATTAAAGATATTTGCAGAGATCTTTTAGGAAAACAGCAGGACTATATCATTCCTTTTAAGTTCAGAAGCATTAAAGCTAACACTTATTCTCAAAAAACTCCAATTCTTTGGAAATGCTCTGAGAATTATATGCAATAAACAAAGTAAACCCCTCACCAATTTCATTTTGCTACACTATCTACAGTTACTTGTAACAACACCCTCATCTACAATTCTCTATAACGAGCCTGCAGTTTCCAGCATGATTGTACTGTACCACTACGAGTGCACATCGATGCGTGTTAACCAAAACCAAAGATTTACAGTCTTTTTTCCACTAGATAACATACTTTTAATTCCTCTTCCCACAATAAAGAAGGTATCATATAGCCTTACATGCAGATTTTATAAAAATTACAGATAGCAAAAGTAAAGACAACTTCAAATTTATTTTAATATTTGTCGAAATTAATACCTTAAACCCATAGTGGACTATTTAGAATATCCTTCCACTTAAATATTTTGACATATTTTTAAACTACTAGTGGTAGGTACACCTTCAGAATATGTTGGCACATATCAAATATTTTGAAATCCTGTGGCAAAATACTAAAGGTAAGTTACAAACATTAATTCCTCTGATAAAAGAAACTATAAATTGACATGCCACGTGTTTCCACACAGGTTTTCCCTCAACATTCTAGATTCCTCCGTCCAAAATTTGTGGGATTAATCGTTCATGATACAGCTCTTGTTACTCCAAAGAAAGAGCTATTTCACTAATCAACACTTCAGGAATTAGAGGAACACAAAATCTCAGGTTACTTTTTGTTTAGGAAGACAATAAAGATCACTTATTTAAAAATGTCAGAGGACAGTCTAGTTCCTCTTCCAACAGTAAACTTCTGTCCTTACTAGTTCTTGAAAGGTTTTGCTTGAAGTGGTGATGATGCATATTCAGAAATGTTACAAAGCAACATATCTTCAATCCCCTGAAAATCTCCGCGGGAAAAAACAGAATGACTTCCAAACACAGCCCAGTGCTCTTCCCCTAAGACCACCCATCTTTACACAGACTCTTAAAATCTGAAATTCCATTGGGTCTGACAGGGTAATCAGTTACCTCAGAACTCGATGGACATAAAATCCTGTGTGTGAGCAATATTGCGCAAACTGATTGCAAAGGACTGTTACCGCTTTGCTATGATGTGACTCATTTCAGAGGCTTTATATTGAAACAATATTGCATCTTCAGCCAGGAGCAACATCTGCCATCCCATGTCATCCAGCTTCATCCAGGACAACATGATAACACCCAACTTTCTATAAAGATGTATACCTACATCCATATGAACTTCCCAATGGTTTTACAAGCTCTGAAACATCCTGAAAAAAAAAACTGTACTATTTCAAGAGCATGAATTAAATTATAAACAGTTGTTCAACATTAAATTGCAACTGATGGTCAGCAATGACTATCTGTAGCCACTTAACAGCTTACTTACATCAACAATTTGATTTTACTAAGCTCTTGGTACCAACACACTATGAAGATAGAATATGGTTTTCACTAGAAGTACCTGACATAGCTGGTATTACAAATATTTAGTACCTTGACAAATGAGCAGCAGATATCCAGTCAAACTACACTGAAGTCCAGGCTAGAGCTCAAACCAGATAGCATGCAATATATGAAGGTCCTCCTTTGATTTGCCTTGATGATTTGGTGATCTGTGTATTTTTTCCTGCAGCAAACCTCCATACACCTATCACATTCTATACCACTAAAACACTACCAACCACAAACTGCCTATAAGGTGCGATGGTTCAGTTTGATGATAGATGCAATTATTTATTACCCAAATTTATTTCCTTTATACGGAAGGAACAGTGGCTCTACTGATCAAAAAGCATCTTCAAAGCAACACTTACACAAAGGCACACCTGGATACTTGCATAACTTCTCTTGTCATCAAGTGACCAATTACACTAAGAGACAAATAATAACTAGTAACTGCTCTTACAAGTTAGTTTGCAAATCACAGATTGTGCTTGCAGTTTACTGCTTAAGTAAACGTTTATATTTTAAGATGCTTTAAAAAATGAAATTTTATTAAATATAACCGTGTAAAGACTCTGCAGAAGCACACATTCATTGGAAGTTAGTGGTGCCCAAACATGTCACTTGAGCAGTCCCATAGCTCCTCCCAGTGGCCATAAGCCTGCCCTAGCAAATTACTGAAGTTTAAACAACCAATAAACATCTCAGATTAATTACTTACAAGTACCATTATAGCACAGATACCAGCTTTCTCTGAACTTACAACTAAATTAGACATCACAAACTTCGAAGGTTTCTACATGAAAGAGCATGCTGTTAATTATGTTTGAAAAATGCTTTAAAACCATTCCTAATGGTTTGGATATATCTATGCAACTTAACGCAAAGCCATGGCCCACGCTCACTGCACCAAATAGAACAGTGCCCTCTCATTTCATCTGGGTCACCACAGTTTTTCACCCTGCTTTGATACAAGCAATTCTTTGCAGAACTACAGACTTCAGTGAGCGTCCACCCACTGATCATACTCCCCGTACTTGAGGGGACACAGATGTCCTCACACCCGCCCCTCATGACAGGGCCAAAAGAGAAAGAAGACACAGTAGTAAAAGTTTCTTCAATGTTTACAATAAAAATGGATGTTTAGTAACACCATTGCTTTTAGAACCTTCTGATAAGTTTTGCAACTGTCTTAACAGGATAAACACCTGCCTTTCTCAGAGAAAGCAAAACACTGTTCAAGTGTGTTTTGTAGTACAACTATCATTGACGGGCAGGTAAAGCAATGAAAGTCAAATTTCCTTTCAAACTTCTAGAATATATCACAAGAACTAAAGAAATATGGACACAAAATAATTGTCTTCATTTCTAAATTAGATGCTTTAATTTAAAGTAAATTATTATATGTATTCAGAGGACTGATCTTAAAATAATTCTCAACCTCAAGTCGACATCTTCCCTTAAACAGAAAATTTTAGTAGCTTAAGTCTCCATACTTACTATCACTGCAAGTATAGAGTTATTTGTTTTTATTAGGAAAAAATTCTTTTGCCGGTGCCTTCCCCCTCCTCTCTTTTTAAGCTAATCAAGTTTTTAAGTTTCATCCAAGGCTTTCAAAATGAAACTAAATAACCCAATGCATTGCCACCATAGTGGTTTCGCTCATTCTTCATTTTTTAAAGAAATTCATAGAAGGCATAAGCAAAGCCATCATGCACTGTTCTGTTGAGAAGATATCAAAGCTAAAAATAACAGTTTCTGGAAGACTGATTCACTTTCAACCTGTTCTCAAGAAAAGAAAAAAAACCAAAAAAATCTTAAGATGCATAATTTACAGCTCCTATAACCAAAGAAAACAAAACTAAAATCAGAGTTCTGCTTTGCATTGTCTTCCAAAATTCCACATACCCACTGATACCAAGTTTTACTGCATTTTGTATCTAAAGACTCATGCAAAACCTCTTAATACACCTCCTTTCTAAACGTTCTTTCTAATTACGCAGACACAGCTCCTTCAATTAAGCATACAGCTGTAGTTATGCCTTGACTCCGGATCCTTCTTTCTGTCAACTGCCAGATTGTCAAAATTCATAAATGGCAGTCTTCCCAACAGTTCTCCATCCAATTGCCTACTTTAAGATTCATTTCCCCTGTCCTAAAACCCAGCAATCCTTTAACTAACTCACCTTTTGCTGAAAAATGTAGTAACATGGTTTATAAAGTAAAGACTTAAATTGATAACTTAAACCTGCTTTAAACAAGACATTTATACCTTTGAAGTGGTCACTTGGCAAGTCAAATATCAATTACAGCTGAAAATATGTAGAATTTCTCTCTATATAGAAAATCTGCCAAAATTTTGAGTTCTGTTAGCTACAGGTACCCCCAGAATATGGGGGTTACAGACTTTTTGCAGAATTAAACACTTGGTACTTACTTGGTAGCATAAGGTGTCTTTGAAAAGCAATAGCAACTGAATCACAATCACTGCATCAAAAACGTCTTGGATAAAGAATGGAATGAATTTCCCAAACTTAATGAGTGCTACTAACAATTTAACATAAACCCTAACACATTATCCACTTCTTCCCCAAAAGCCACTTTTTAACAACGGGAATAAAAACTATCATCATACCTTTGACCAGTTGATTCTCTTCATTGCAACTTCCAACTTATACTTTTTCTTCTCCTTCATCCCATGTGGTAACGCTGGTACCACCGGAAAGGGAGCAAAAGGAACACCTCCAAGAGGTGGTGGCATTGGAGGCCCTCCAAAAGGCGGTAGTGGAGGAGGTGGTGCTGCTCCGCCGGGCAGCGGAGGAGGTGGAGGGATTGCTCCTGCTCCGCTGGGCAGCGGAGGAGGTGGGGGGATTGCTCCTGCTCCGCTGGGCAGCGGAGGAGGTGGGGGGATTGCTCCTGCTCCGCTGGGCAGCGGAGGAGGTGGGGGGATTGCTCCTGCTCCAGTGGGCAGCGGAGGAGGTGGGGGGATTGCTCCTGCTCCAGTGGGCAGTGGAGGAGGTGGGGGGATTGCTCCTGCTCCAGCGGGCAGCGGAGGAGGTGGGGGGATTGCTCCTGCTCCAGCGGGCAGCGGAGGAGGAGGAGGGGGGATTGCTCCACCGGGCAGCGGAGGAGGAGGAGGAAGGATTGCTCCACCAGGTAGCGGAGGAGGTGGCACATTCTCACTTGGTACGGTTGGATGTAATGGTGCTACTTCTGTCTGTTGACCTGTCAGGACTGGACCCTGAAATATAAAAGGGTAATATATGAAGTTGAACCAACTAGGATGCCTTGTAGTCAACTGTACCTCAAGAAAATGAGAAATGCAACCACTCTCCTATTTAAATGAGAAGCAATAACAATAGATTATACGATGTTCCATAAAACTGCCAAGTAAACCGAATGACCTAGCATTTATATAAACACAAATTGTTTCCATTTTAAAGAAAATTTAATAGTAGCAGTAACATTTAAGTGAACAGAACAGCATTTTATTTCTTACCAATGCACAAAACATTTATCCCACTTAGGATATCCTGGCAAACTGGGGCATCAGAGATGGTGATAACCACGCTGCATTTTAACAACACTTATCTGCTGGCAGAAAATTTGCCACAGAAATCACTATTGCAGTGCGAGAAGTTATGGGACCACAGTTGTTCATTACTATCCTGACTATTTGGGGGGGCGGGGAGGGAATTAAAAAATGAAATCATGCTTTCTTTTAAATCTGTCTGCAGTTGTTTCTGCGGTGACAGGAAGAAAGAACAATTGCAACGTCATTTCTAATAAGTTGTAAAAGGAACAATGAGGAGAAACAGCAGCATGTTAAACCATCAGTGAGGTTTCTGTAATGATAACATGATCCTAGCCTAGGACAAATTCCTCACAGATTTTTGTCCTTTAAGACTATCTGTTAAAAAGCAGCATCAGGAGCTATGCGCAAACCACCATACAAGCTCATATTATATTTCCTCTACTTTTTTTTTTATTACAAAATTTTCATGTAATATAGGTTGTTCATTTAATCTAATTTGCATACTATTTCCCTAAACAATTATTTATTGTTTCTAGTTTAAAGGACACAAGAGCTTGTCAAAAAAAAAACACCAAGCTGAGAAAAATCTGAGTGCATCTAAAGGTAAGTACCACAATATATTTTATGGGGTGCATAACACTAGAAGAAAAAAAGGCATAGATACTAGAATGTTCATGTGTACCATTACTGTGAATAAGCTGTAGTGTCTGCATCATCTGAACTGTGTTAGAATCTATGTAACAGGATTAATAATTAATTAGATTAAAAACAAATTTTTTTCTTTGCACAAGGCATCTGTTTCCTTGGCCCATGAACTACTTTAATTGTAATGCAACAATTGGTGAAAAACTCATTAAAACAGACTTCCAAATTTCAGTGTAACATTGTCTTGTAGATATTTGTATCAAACAATAAAATTGGTAAGAATAAGTATGAACAGATTTGTCTGTGTGTGAAAACAGAATAAGAAATCGTAAGACAGCACAGTTCACAACAATGGCTTGGACAATGGCAAAGGACACAATGACAATGACCAATCCAACTGTTAAATGCAGCGTAGCACGCTTACATCAAGATGAGAAGGCCAGTGCTCTCATAAAGCTATAGCACAGACAACTCGCCAGCACAAAGCAGGATGATGGGAACCAGCTTAGAGAACATCAGATGCTATTCTTCCCCTCACTATCCAAGTAGGAAGTGACATCATAGGGATTTAGGTATCCACAATAAGGAAATAAGGCAACAGACAGACCTTGCCTAGCATTGAAGGAGTAGGAAATAAGCCAGGCTGAGGCACAAGCATCAAATCATACTATCTGTGGTTCCTAACGGGTATAAAAGACCTTTCTAAAACCCAATTCATTGTCATTAAACAAAGGGAACCCAAGAGGTGTTTGTGAGGGCTCAACAGGCAGCATTTCTTGTCCTCTCTCCTTCACAAGTGACCCTGGACAGGGTGACGGATCACTTGGAGATACAGTTTCGGTGCTTGTAAACAAAGTTTATGTGGAAATGAATGCAAGTAAAATCAGCTTTGCTGAAACCAAGCGTCACCTTCCCCTTCCATAAGGTCTTGCATTTTTTGATATATTTACCTATGAGACTATATAAAGCTAGTGTAATATTCACATTAAAAGTGGTTACAATCTGACATCAAGAGTTCAAAAAAAATATTGATGTTATCAGGTGCACGCACATGCTGGAAGGTATGTGTATGGTGCACACAGCTAGCATGATTTCCACCTTTGCAATTCAAGGATAAAGCCTTCCAAAACAAACACTTTCTGAAAAACATACAGAAGTATCAATGTTAAAGCATAAGCAAATACTTGGAGAAAAAGAAGTCAGGCCGGATTCAAACTTTTCATAGCCTGATGAAATTTTTTCCTCAATAAGCAAGTATCTGAGACAGGTGTTGAATATACTACTATTTGAAAAATGTTACCTCCATTAACTATCCTTAGTAGTTTATGCTGGCTTAAAAACGAATCAATACAGCTACAACACACATTTCAAACTCCAGAGACAATATACTCCAGGGCAATTTCTTTTCAATTCTTTTAAAAATAAAAATTCAACTCAACTGTGGAACTTACTGTGATTTAGTTTTATTACCTGGGTTTGTAGCCGTTTGATTTCTGTTTCAAGTTCTTTGATTTTCTCTTCTCGTTTCTGAAGCTCTGCTTGTGCCTCTTGTCGAGCTGTGAACTCCTCATCAAACTGTAATGATTAACCAATACAGAAACATTTGTCCACTTATGTCCACACCACACATTATATTTTCAGGAATTCTTTGAACAATATCACAACTACAGCAATAGATGCACTTTTAACTTAAAAAAAAAAAAAGTACTTTTCCAGTACGTGTTCTTCTAGTACCACATAATTTCTTCCACTCAAAGCTTTACTAAGTAGCGGGATCTAAGTTCAACAAGTTTCCCCCCTACACGAGAACAGTGCAGACTTCCAAAACAAAATTGGAGTATACATCTCATTCAGTGAGCTTAAATCTGAAGAGAGATGTGTGCAGCTTCAGCAGTCCATAAAGTAACATAAGAAGGGAGGTATCCGAGTAAGTCGGTGATCCCTTTAGTCTTGATGTCCCCATGTAAAACCAAAGTCCAGTTCACAAAATGATTGTCAGAAATTTGCTGTGTATTTTCATCCCGCTGCTGTTTGCTAGGCTGAAGAGATTATTAGCATCTTTAAAAGCTTCTGCTATTCATTATTCCACAGGACAACTCTGCCAGGGAAGCATCACAACAATTTGCTTTCTATAACGTTCAGACACCTTACCTCCTATTAAAAATGCATCCACATTTAACACTGGAGATAAAGTTAATGACTTCATGCAACCCTTCATTTGAAATTTGTAATCATCATGCTTAAGAACACGTACTGCCTTTTGGACTGCAAAAAGGCTCCTCACACCACTCCAGCAAAAAAAAAAAAAAAAAAAAATCACAATTTTGAATGCTTTTAATAAAAAACAACATGGTATATGAACGCAGCTAATATAGTACACTCAGCATTTCATATCCTTAGACAAGATGAGATGAGCTGAAATTAACAAATTATTCATTAACATGATAAAGAAAACAGGAATTTAAGTCACTTGAGAAACCATGTTGTATGAAAACATTTTCAGCACAAACTCCAATAGTGATAAAGCAGAAGGATAAGCATCAATTTCTTTAGAAACACGCCCAAAAAATTTCTTACAAGAAATATACTGAGCTGCAATTCCTCCTACAGAAATCACTTTAAATGTCTAACCTCTCCTGCATCTAGTAATAAATGAAAACTGCCCAAGACCAAAATAGAACTTACTTATCAAGTTTCTAACAAAAGAGAATGCTATCAGAAGAAAAAAATTCTGCACTGATGAGTGATAAGCAAATTGAATTGATGAATAATAAGCAAATAAATTACTTGTCCTCATAAAGTAATAAATTATCCATGGACATTATAAGGAAATATAGCAGTATTTTAATGTTAGCATCTCTGTGCCTAACGAGTTGATGCTTTTCCAAACTGTGAATGACACTGCTTTTCAGTGAGTTTCTTCAGGTTCTAAATGAAAGCTAGGTGAAGAGTTATGAACATTGTCCCATCAGTTATCTACAGCAGAGGACACGACTAAAGACATGCAGCTAACACTACTCATCGGCTTTTGAATTCAGACTAAGCTGAACCTCAGCCATGCACACACACACCCCGAAAAACCCCAAACGCACAGAGCTCTTAAATGTGAAAGGACATCCTGCCTGTGAGATACACTATTTCCCCCTTTTCCACTAAGTTTCTACTGTGAAACAAGCCTACTGTGTTCCTGTCAGGTTTCTGTTCCATACCTTAAAAAGAGCGACGATTAGGACTTACCTTTCTGGAAAATTCTGCTGCTTTCTTCTCACTCTCTTCTACTTTAGCTTTGTCCACACATGCATCTGGAATTTAAATAAAATACCACACAAAGTCAGGTAAAACGTATCACAGCTCTGAGGTGCCTTCCAATCATAGTTAACCTATGACCCCATGACACAAAGCAACACACAAAAACCACAATTAATTACTAAGTTGATCTGACCAAGCATTTGGTGAATTATGTTGATAAGCAAAATCTGTAATTTTTAAAAAGTGGTGTGGAGACATGACTGAGAAAGTTGAAGATGAATCATCACAGATCTGAATTTGCATGCCCTTCTCTCTTACATGAGTCTATTACTAAATAAGAAAAAAGGATTTTTCCATTAGTATGAAGTAATAATTACTTCTGAGGTTTCAAATCAGAAAGCCTCCTTTCCAGCTTAGGAATCCAAAATCAAGCATTTCCTTATTGCAGTAAAATTATTTTGTAGGCAAGGAGAATTTGGACCGACTGTGAATCCTCGAAGGTATAAAGCACTTATATTGACTTCTCATGCAGTGTAAAACTCTAAACATTAAGTGAGGTAAACTCAAGTAACTATATATCATAGATAGGAATTGGTATGGAGAGACAAACCAGTTATCCCTAAAACCATCGGTTCGGTAGAAAGACAGAATTAGAAAATTAAGAAATGCCTCTTAGATACGTAGGATATCTTTTAGAAAGCAATTTCCACCCACCAAAGTCAATATGCACAATATCCTTTCTTTGATGCTTGTGTCACATCATCAAAAAAACATTTTCCCAAATGAATGAGTTCTCCAAGAGCAATTACTTCCTCCTATGAAATACTTACTCTAGAGATGCCCTTGTATTTCCAGAACATAATCTATACTACTAATCTTAAGAAAAACAAAAAGCAACACTTTTAAATGCTGATAACTGCCATTTCAATGATATACTATTTATTCATCTGGTTCTTTCCCATGTGACATGAGCATCCACAGTCTCTCAATGCTTTAACTGATTAGTTTACCTTAAACTAACCTCAAATACTTGGAAAATATTATAGAAAACATTCTTCAAATGAACCATATAACAATTATAAACCCACTAATAATTAATGTTAATATAATTTTGATATTTGTAACAGATCTGAAGTTCACAGAGCTTACGCACAAGCAATTTTTGGTTATTAAGACTACTGTTTTCAGGTATAAAGCAAGACTAATTTAGAGAAGTAAACTTCATCAGCTTGGTCTGGCCTTCTCCAGAAGAACACCTATAGCTTACACACGTTTCCAAAAAACTGAAAACACTCACACAGTCAATTTAAGTTTAGACAGAAGCATACAAAGAAAAAAGTGCACTTCATTAAAATAAGGTAAAATTGCTTAAAGTATACAAACCAATCAGATGAGTAAAATCCACGTCCATTCTTCCTCTACATTTAAAATCCGGGTCCATGCCACTGCAGTGCAATACTATCTGTGATACGCATTCTTCTATTATCTTGTAATACTGAGGTCTAGCAAAGAAAACATTTTACAATATAGTAAGAACATGAACAATCATTTATGGAACATGAAGGGGGAAAAAAAGGAGCAACTTTAACTCCCAATATACTCAATATATAATTCAATATATGAATTATACAATTGCCAGTAAAGGGACCAAGTTAAGAGTCTTATTTGTACTCCAGCTAATGAAGCACTGTTGTCTGTTTCTCAGAACGATATCTGAAGTTCAGGACTCCACAAAATACTGTGCACTTTTCATTTATCCTTTGCCAGACAATAATGAATAAAAATAACAATGTCTTTAGTATTTTCAATACATACTGCAAGAATTATTTCGCACATTCTCAACACAGTGAATTCCAGAGCTGCCAGCAGTACTGGTATTGAATGACTTAGAAAATTAGTTAATTATTATTAATTTCATTGATTGATATACATTTCTACACAACAACATCAGGAATCTGTAAGATTAAGGGACTCTGTCCTCAAAATCTGTAGTTTTTACCAGTGCAAGGTATTACCTATTTCATATACCATTGAACTCTCCAAGTAAAAAACTCTCAAACCTAAACTGATAATATTCCAAATTAAAAAAAAAAAAAAAAGAGAGACAAAAATTGAAGATTTAACAGGTTATATTTTACTTCTTAATTTTATCATCGTGCATATCAATTGTTTTTATCATCCCTATACAACAAAATATTTATTTCTTAAAACAAGATGTTGCATGTGGTACTTTGACACCGCTAAGACACTATGAGGTGCACATAAGAGGAGCTTACACTGAGAAGACAAGATACAAGTCACTAGGGAAGTATTTTTCAATATTAGTTATGCAACTAACTTCCAAATTCTTTGAAGTCATGAAGTTATCAAACTTGAATAAAGAAAAAAGTGCTCAACGAGTTAAGACATTCTGGGATGAAGGTGTTAGAAAAAGGTTCAAGTCTTCGAAATAAGCGTTATTATATTTGACAATCTCAATGTTAATTGAGAAGACAAACAAATAACACATCAGTTACAGAACAACTATTCATGCGGGATTATGAGCTACTCAGTTTACCAGGGTCATGATTTTTATTCCCCACCCCTCCAAAAATCAAACCTGACAGTTGACACCTACCGGACATAGTAATCATTCCTGATGAGTAGGAAATGTTGGAGAATTGACAAGAAATAATTTTCAGAAGAAGTATCTTTCAACATATTGTACAGCAGATGAAATACTTCATTCACATCAGTGCAAACATTATTAAGGAAATAAAAGGTATAAGTACTAATTTTCTAAATAAGTTTTTAAACAAAAAACAAGTGGAAAGAAATCTGCCAGAGAAAGTCCCTAAGCTGATACACGATAGTGACAAATAAGCTCCATGTAAAGCATTCTAACTTATGTTTAATAAAGTTATTAAACAACATAACAAGTCATAACACTATTTCTATAAAGGATATTCCATTTCAGCTCTGATATCATTGAGACGATGTGACAGTTCAATTAAGTCTTCTTCTTTGTTCTCATCAAACACTTTGAGTTGAATATCAAGCTCTTCATTTTCCTTGTCTTTCAAGCCCTGTTTTTCAAGGCATAGTATATCTTAATTTTCCCCCTTTTTAAAGCAAGAATTCCCCCCTTCAAAGATTATATCATGACAAAATATAAGACATTAACCTTTGGAACTGGACTAAGGTGGGGTATTTTGTTATAATTGCGCAGCTGAGAAAAATTAAGAGAAAAATATCAGTGTTTGCAGGTATGGGCTGCAGAACAAACATGAAGCCTTCTCATTGAGTTGAGTTCCCTTAATGGGACATAGTCAGCAGTTTATGCTTGTTGATGTCAGAGCATGAGGATATTTCAAAACATTAACGAAAGTGAACATAAGAAGCCTAAAGAAGCGTAAAGAAGATATGCTTACAACTTCTGTTACTAAGTTAATCCAGATCATAGCATAAAAACATCCACAGTACACTGAGTAATACTTACAAGATAAGTAAAAAACCAAAATAGAAATTATTACTTGGAGCAGGAAAAAATTTGTTTTTCTTGTAAGAAATACAAGTAATTTCTCTAATGCACATAAGAATCAGGTTTAGCTTCCTACCACGCAAATCACAAAAAAAGGAAACTAGTTCAAAAGCTGTTACTGTGAATGCACTCCAAGCTTTAAATGAAAATTGGCCTGGAGTTGTCATAACTGGATATGCACAAACTGAATGGCAGCCATTTCTGTTCCCCCAAAAAAACAGGAACTCATACCAATTCTAATGTTTGAAAACCAGAGAAGGCTACTGCGAATCTGGACAGATTAAGACAGAAATATGGATCCTTCTCCCGATTGTTTTTTTGATCAAAAACCTCTCATTTATAAGTTTCTCGACAATGTACCCTAAGCACAGATATGAGCATGAAGTTTTCTTAAGGTACTTAATCATTAAGGAAGTTGCCTTCTAATGCAAAAAAACCTCCTCTACCTTGGACATTGATTCCCTGCAGAGCTAATGATCCAAGTTCAATGTGTATATCATAATTAATACCTTACAAATTAACAAACAGCAAGATGGTATTGACTATTGTAGTTGACATGACAGCTTACAAGAAATATTAAACAAACTTACTAGAGACAGAATTTCAACACAATAGTTGTTCAACACTTTTAGAAAATGTTATCACTAACTTGCTTTTAAACTCATATCTGTATGTCAGTACGGTCTACAAAGTTTTCTATTGCAATTTGTTACAAGTCAGTTTATTTGCCATCTAACCTACTCCCAATTCTTAAAGTTTTTAAGCATTTATTGATTGTGTACACTAACTTTCAGTAGACTAAAAAAAAATTTAAGAGTTCCTCAGGCTTTCAGATGTTCTACAGCCAATAAAGACAGCAGATCACATTAATGTGTCTACGTGATAAAAAACTTAAATACGTACCCCAAGATAAATTAACATGCACACATCAGTAGCAGATTCAGAGCTGAAGGTACTAGAAACTGAAGGTTTTTATTCCTGGCAAATGTTTATGATCAAAAACTTCGTGTCTTAAAATCATAGCAGTATAAATTGTTTCAGACAAATAAGCAGGTACTCTTTAATTTCTCTCATCTTTTGTGAGCAACTGCCGAGCAGCTTAATCATACACACTCTTGATGTGTCAGAATAGTTTCTTAGTTAAAAGATATGTCTACCCCTAAGTCACACATATTCATATACAACTAGCCATAAAGACATACTTCTGTGCCACTGCATGAAGATATGCAGTCTCAGAGACAGTGAAGGAATCAATTTGCATTTGGAGTTTTTAAGGAAAAATCATTTTCAGAAGGCAGATTAAAGAAAAAACAAATTTCACAGAAAACAACAGTAACAGCATATACAAAGGAAGTTAATCCAAGATTGGTTACACAGCCAGATTCACGTTCCTGCATGTGCTTTGAGCTCTTTATGCTTAATTTGACTACACTAATTTAATTTCTAATACATTGACTTGTTTCAACTACCATTCTGGTTTACACAGCTAGTAAGAGCCTGAATTTGCAACTATGCAGAATGAAAGCAGATTTGGATTGGTAGTCCTTTCCAGGTATGACCTTCCCCACCCCAAATCTTTCTCAACTGCTACTCTCAGTAAAACAATTCGGTTATCTTCAACATTCACAAACAGTTGACTGTGATCAGTTCCTACATACAAATGACTTACCGGCAATATTTTCTTCAGGCCACAACGTAAAAACTCATTTCTCAAATGTATCCTGAAATCAAGATCTTCTGGAGATGTAACAAGGGCATTGATGAGCTGCATACATGCTACCTGTTACCAGAAATACAGGCAAAAAAATTTAGTATATATCTAATGCAAATAAATATTGTGTTTGACTATTTCAGTTTAGTTTTGAAACCATAAAACCACATGTCGAGATGAATATTATTTATTATGCAGCACACATGCAACACTTAGGTTAATTTAAGCAACACGAAATACTGCTCTGTTTTCATATTCTGAGTGTTTCTGCTATGTCAAAATTGTATCAGAGGGTCACACTTTATTCCCACACTACAGTTCCACGCTCCAACTCCTCCTTTCTCCAAAGTATTCACCAATTTGAAAACAACCTGGTTTTACAGTAATTGAAAATTTAAAAAAAAAAAAAAACCCACCCCAAAAACATCCATACACAAAATAAGTCACATCACCAGGTGTCTGTTCTACTCCTGCACAGCACTTTAGCAAAATACCTGAGGTCTTAGGATACTGGCTAATGCCTTAATTGAACAGCTGTGCACTTTAATTGATTTACTTTAAAACAGGTAGACAATAGCATAATGCCAAAAGTGCTGATACACGTTAAAAGACTGAAATAGGACTTCAGGGAAACACCAAGCTTAGTAAAAGACTTTAACTGCAAATAGAAGTAGCATTAGAGTAGGAAAAAAATAAATAAAAATCAGTAGCTGCAGAGGAAAAAAAAGTCAGATAAAAGCACCCTTCCTGTTTTAATTACATTCACTATTTAGCTTTAATGAAACACCTTATGGAGTCTTAAAATTCTATTAAAATACTCTTTCAAAGGCACTCCCTTTATACTGCTGTGTCTTCAAATAATGTAGCATCATCATGCTCGCTTGAATGATTTGTGTTATTTTACTACTATGACATGACTTAACAAGCCAAAGTACATGTCCAATCTGAAATTAATAGAGAGAAGAGGTGCCATCTGCTATGATTGTTTTTGCCAGAAGAGACTCTGGCTTAATGGCTTGTGCTACTACATTACAAGAAAAGAACAATTTTGCCAGAAACAAGTTAATGAGTCTTGCAATCGTACCTTTACTGATGTATAAGTCAGGTTTTGGGGCGGTGTGGGGGGGAGGGAGGGCGTAGGAATGTTGTGCAGTTATTTTTATTTGTTTTAAATCAACACAGTCATAAAGTAGGAGACAAGTTCAAAATGAATTCTTTTGTGATAGCATTACTAAGATTAGAATATCATTTATAGAAACTCACTGAACATCATTAACTCATCAGTTCTGAAACAAGAACTACTGACAGTAAACAGTGTTAAGATAACTACAGCTGACATATACATGATCTAATAACGGAAAAAGGTATACGTGCCCTGCCTTTTAGCCACGGTACCTTAGTAATACAAAATTTGTATAAATAATATATTATGAGAAGGAAATTAGTCAAAGTCATCCTTTAGTAGGATATTCAGCCACTTGGTCTCTATGCAAACATTTGCAATTACAAAAATAAGCCATTTAAAAAGTTTGCATTCTAATAGCAACCTAAAGTCTTGGGCTATTAGGTGTATACAGATAATAAAAAAATCTGTCTACTGACACATAAGTAGCAATGAACACGTGACATAGGATGTGACTCAGTAAAGATCACTCCCACAGAAGGCTGTTTATTTTATAAAAATAATTTTTCAAGCTCACTAGATTATCCCTAGAGATACACCGGTGGCTGATGAAGGGCAGGTGTCAAACACACACCAAGGAATGCACAGTTCTTGTTGACAAAAGCAGCAATGATATCCTCCTGCACCTGACTAATCTCAAAAGGTGCCATACCAAAAATGGAGACACCCTCTCCACATCTGTCATAGCTATTATATATCTGAATATTTAATAGGCTGCATATACTGCTGCCAGGAGTCCCAGCTGCAGTAACACAGCTGCATGTCTATCTTGCAGATTTCTTTGCAAGGAAGAAATTGGCATGCCTATCCTAAGGAAACAGTGTTCCATTTTATAACAGGAGGACTCAAAAGGCCAGGTTAGCATAAAAAGTAAATTACTCCACTACCCACAGGGCAATAGCACTGTAGTTCCTGAAGTAATTCTTTTCAATACATGACTCTATGAAATCTAAGCACTCCCTGCACAAAGATAGTTACATTAAGCTATGTGCCTATCTCCAACTGACTAGAAAGCCAGTATACTGAAGGTGAAAGCTGTAAGAAAAACAATACACTTGACACTGACTGGTTTTGAATGTGGCTTATTTCTGTTTAATGTAAGAGGATGGCTGTGTTAAGAGGATGGCTATGTTAGATGACATTGAGCTTTAAATATCTAGAACTAGTAGTTTGACTCCATTTACTTCTCTCATAACTAAATGACAAAGGAGTTATCACTGTCCTTGTGTCATTATTTTTTTTCAAAAAAAAAGAAAAAAGATAACCATTCAACTTACCAGAGATAGTCTAGAACTTAACCTAAGTTGTCATTATCAGGGAGAACATAAAGAAGTTACCAAATCCTTCATAGCCAAATAAAACTTTTGACTGCAGTTCATAGAAAACTGCAGTACAAAAAACACTCTTTAAAAAAACTTGTTCTTTTTACAAATATATTATTTCGATGGAACCAGTTCAAAGCTGTAAGTATTGGAGTTTTTGACTACTTTGGGTAGGGCAAGACTGGGGGGAAAGGCTGTGCTTAAAGAAGCAACACGACTTAAGAGTATTTATTCATGCTTGTTCCTTAAACCCAAGAGACATATGGGGAGCAGTGCCTCCAACTCCTTAAACTCCAACTTTCTCAGGGCTCCAGCAACAGTAACTAAAACATTACAGAGGACAGACTGGAGCTGGATTTCTATTGGTCCATTAGATAACACAAAATTCTTGCTCAAAAAGATTAAGCAGTGACAGAGATAAAAAAATGCTTTCACAAATTTATTACCTGAGCATTACATCTGGCATCCAAAAAAATTAATATCACTAATTGCTCTCTATTAAGTTCAAGACTTTTTAATCCTATTTTTGGGACAAGGAAATTAGTTTCTTGGTTTCACACCATTAACAATTAGAAAACCTAGTATCAGCAGGCCATTTTTATTTATTTTTCCTCTTTTACTGAGCACTGGAGTAATAGCACTACAAGATTTTGCTGGTAAATAATTTAAAGATCATAAAATAATACACAGTCCTCTATTATTTTAGATTGTTTCTGAAGTATTAGTAAGCACATAAAGTAAACCCACCTGCAGTTGTAAGAATTCATGGTTTTCCAGTCCTTCAACAATATGAGAGAAACGTTCCCTATTGTGTCTTTCAGCAGCAGTTGTTATAGCACCTAAAATCTTGTCCAGACTAAGAGAAAGATAAACCATCAAAAAGCATACCACAGCCAGCTTGGTCATTTTAAAGATACTTAGCCCACTATTTACACGACTCCAGACTTCAGTGCACTGACAGAATTTGAATGCATTTATCTACAGTTATCTACAGAAAGTTGAAAACAAGCCAAGAACCAAGTATTTAAATATCTACGTGGTTAAAATTGAATTTAAAAAAAAAAAAAAAAGGCGAATAAATCTGTGAGGTATTGTGAGATTCTGCTTAAAAACAACCAAAGAGAAAAAAAATAGATCACTACCCATGCAAGACTGTTCACTAGCTACTAGTTGACATGTTTGACACCTGGGAATTCTAATAAGTTGTCTTTTCAGAAATCAAAATGGTTTTATTTATTTATTGCATTCAATACATTTGAGTTTGCTATTTTCAACCTTCACTAAACTAAGACACTCAGTAATTCAAAGCAAATCTATGCCAATGGATTATCTTTGTTTTAAAAAGCTCATTGACACGCGCTACATAACTCCATAACTTCAACTATTCAAAACTTCAACTACAAATGAAAACTTTTTGTCCCTGTCAGATTTGTTAGGTTTAGGTAGAGAGATAATATTTTAATAAAATCCATAAATATATTTATTTCTACATTATTAATATTACCTTCTAAATTAATGAAAAAATCTCAACACGTGGTACCAAATCTGTAATTTTCTAATATAATAAGTTCATCTGCCATCCTCAGGGGAGATGTCCCAATCTCAACCATGCCCATAATAACAGGCTCAGTAGTGCCCCACACTAACACACATTGCTCTAAATGTTATTTCAATCAGATGGTTTTGCTTGTGGCAATTTAAGGTCCACAATTCCTGATCATACGCATCAGGGATATATATGAAATAACTTAAATATTCTTCTTTCAGCAGCCATTTATGAACAGTTAACGGCTCATTAAGTCTTCCCTATAGTAAGCAATCATAGTCCTTTCATACCTTCTGCTTAAGCTACTGTTTGTACTCATTTGCTTTTGCCTGATTTAATATTAAATTAATGCATCAGAACAGGTGAAAGTCTCTCTTAATTTAAACAACATTAAGAAAATAAAGACTTAACAGCTTACATTTGTTTCACTGACAAGTTTCCTCACCTGTGTCTAAACTGACAACTCATGAGCATTAAAAAGAAAACCCACCGAAACCCCCCATTTTGTTTCAATATATTACTTACATATTTTCCTCTCCAATAATACAGATAGCAGAAAGTATTTTCACTGTTTCAGTCATCATGTGTGGTTGCTTTGGATCAATTGCTCTTGATAACAGCAAGAGACTTCTTTCATCTCCTAGAATCCTTTGCAATCCGTACTTAAAGAAACAAAAGGCTTACAATGAAAAGACTGTATTTGCCTTGAATATTCATCATCTTTGGGCTTCAGATCCTTAAGAATCCTCACACACCTCCCCATATGAAGTTTGGCAACACTTTACTAAAACCTTCTTAGCTATTACTGCTTAGGGAACAAGTCAGTCTTCCCAGTCTTATATTTGAGGCTTTCTCTAAGAAAGAGAGGGAGTCAGTACCTAAGGAAGATCTCATACCTTGTAAAATCAGTTATCCACCAAAACCAAGAACAGTTTTTATTTTCCATCTATATCTGAAACACCTCAAGAGTATGAAAAAGTCATCTTTTTTTTTCCAGTAACTATAAAAGCTCCTAGCAAGTCAAAATAATATTTTCCATGCAATGACTGATAGAGGTTGAAATTCCTTTTTGAAATAATTATCTTCTTTATTGATTGTATATTCTACTTCACTTTCCGTACAGATAGATAAAAAAAACTTAGATGTTGGCATTTATTTAAAAGTAGCATTCTTATTCATTTTCACTAACTATAGGATAGTTGGTAGATCAGATATCTAATTGTTTGAATCTACACTGTAAGTGTAGGAATAGCAGGGGCAGAAGCTTACTTTTCCCACCTCATCAGACAGGCTACTCTGTCAGATTTTACTAAACTCAGCAACGGGTGCTAAAAGTAACTTCAGTCCACAACTGTATTTGTTACGGGTGGGGGGAAATAAATCAGTATAACAACACTTTAAGTTTTGCTATGAATAAAGCAAAATTACAAATTTAACACATCAACTTCTAGAAACAGTACTCACACTTTATGAAAATGAGTAGCACATGTTAGAAACAAGTTAGATACAACTTAAACTAGATCGAAGTTTCATTCTTTACCTAGTATCTACCAACTTAAAAAGTGTAGCTAAAAACATACTAAATATTGCTCAATTTAAAAAGAGGTGCAAAAGATATTTAATTAACAAAAACAATCACTTGTTGAAATGTGAATTTAGAAAAAATATTTTACTTCAAAAAATCAGTAATATTTAACAAAAATAAGACAAAATGCATATTCAGAAAGGTCTATGAAATGGACTCTAAACAAAAAGTTACACTAAGTTTAACACCTGTGTTTCCAAAGAGTCAGCTGACACCGGATATACAAGCTTTCCTTCCCTTTCTGAGATTCAGCATGCTACACAAATCTTGAAGTCAACAAAAAACCATTATGCTAGAAGTATTTGAAATTAAAATATTTCTTACTTTATTGTTCATAAATGCTTTGAGGCACTGGATAAGTTTATGTTGATTCTTCTTATCAATACTTTCTTGCCTTTAAAGGGAGCAGAAAAATAACATAAGTACAAATAACCTTCACAAGCTCCCCCAGCCCTCCCTTCAGATGATCCAAGTCCTTACTGTTTCTTGTCCAGAAGCTTTTCCAATACATCCAAGAGAAGTCCAAGACCTTCATGTCCAAAGTTGTTAACCCAGCTGCAAAGTGGAACAAAACCACTTATAATTATGTCTTAATCAAATGTAAAACTCGCAAAGTCACGTCTCCAATACTGCTTGTACATCCCTTCATAGATGCTGCTGCAAGTCTCACTTCACAGGAAGACCTGATCAACCATTAAGAAAAATGCTTAGTTCCAACAACTCAAAGTTGTTGAGGACCACTGTGAAAAGTGACAACATACTGCAGACAGTTGCAAACATTTCACCTATCCTTTTGCAGTGTGCTGAGAACTACTTTCTCCTGCCAACAAGCATTAGCATAATTACTCTGGTTTCAGAAAAAAACCCCACAACTCTTTATTGTTCAGCAAAACCAGCATGATGAAAACTACAGCAGGTATTATTACTTACCTGACTGGATTGCTAGTTAGAGACACTCTCAAAGACTCTAGACAATTAAGAAGCTTCTCCTCTGAAATCCCAGATCGCAATTCGTGAATATATTCTTGCGAGGATAGTGTGCATTCATGCTTGCTGTTTTTCAGTCCACCCTATCACAGAAGACAGAATGCTGCTTAATGTTATATTGATCATAGTGCCATTTAGATGATAACATGTAAGGCCAATATTTCCACACAAATTTTAAAATCACTGTTTTCCCTGTACAGCTATTGAAGACCGCTGACTTGACTTTGATTTGTCGTAAGTGTTGAATAGTTTAGGTTTTGCGTCACAAGGGTAACCATTTTTCTGGAATCTTCTTTACTTGATGTGGAGTGCATGCACTACATCTTGGATATACAAGTTTAATTCCATAATTTAGTTGTGTTAACACGTTTAACTGCTACACACTCATTTAACATCTACTTCACACCTTGTATTAGAAACAATCATAAACTGAGAGACACAAACACCTCCATGCTTGTTACTAAGCTTGTCTCATCACTCCCTACCATACCTGTCTTCCATTTCAAAAAAGCTGTGTGTTATCACTATGGACATATCCTGACTCTGAAATTAATTCTCTCTTCTCCAAAAGAAAGGACGGAGACAAGCCACTGAAAATTCCTTTGAAAAGGAGCTGGTATCCACCAACTGTTAAAACGGTGTTTTTTAAAACACGGAACTGCATGATTCAATTGAACCGTAATTCCATGTTGGGACACTAATAGAGATCTCGGGAGGATCTTGTTTGCTACAGAAGAACCATATGGAAAATTTAACAAAGAGCTCATCTCCCTGCTGAAGTGCCATTACAGAAGAATAACTACCTACAAGGTATTTCAGTATTAAAATACCTGATATTCAGTTTTTAGAGCCATGAGCAATATACAAAACATTTAAGCAAAGGGTGCAACTAATCTTTCGTACAGCTCTGACAAGTTGCAGAAAAGTAGGCTTTTCTCAGAAGCGTGGTGATGATTAGCGTGCAGTTCCCAAAGCTCCTTAGCTCTAAAAGGTCTCTTGAAGAGAACCTGATAAAGAAGCGATGGGTGTAAAGGCAGTATGAAAAATGCCTGACCTAAAATAGGATTTATTTGTATTTTGTTTTAATTGTATCAGGGCCTTCTCGACTACTGTAATCTTCTCATTGTCTCTTTTTCAAAAAGCTACATTTTTTGTGAAGTTTCTGGTTTGCTCTATTCAAATTCTTATCATTCATTCTTCCAAAATGACATTAAGTATGGCTGATGAGGAAATGACTTGTCTACATTTAAGTTAATGATTTTGACCTACATACATTCCAGGATTAATGCATATAACAGAAATGTGTAAATGTTCACAATATGATTTCAGATTGTTTGTCCTCACCTCAACAAAACAACAATCTGACACAGATTGTGAATGTATAAAGACAACAGCGTCCTCTGGACATACAGCACCTTTAGCTGCACAATGCATACCACTTATACATCGAACGACCAAGACAGAAAAAGATAAGAAAATAAGATATAAAGGAACTAAAACCTGTCACTATCAACCTCCTAAACAAAGAGATGCTCTTCCATCAAAGGAAAAAGAAATAAATGGGTGGAGATTATCTTTATAAAAGTAGGAACTGACTTTAAATCAGATAAGTATATTAGCACTACATGTTAAAAATCATCATAGTTGAGAAAAAAAAAAATCATCACTCTGAACGACCATAAGAAAGACCTAAGAACTAGAAAACAGGAACAGCTTTATGCTGTTCTTCGCATTGGATGGAAACCAAAAAAGATTATACGTGTAACTAAAGCAAACCATCTACACAATACTGGATACAGTTTTTGTTCTTTCAGACAACAGCCACTCCCAAACCCCTAAAAGTAAAAGAAGAGAACAGCAACACATATAAGCCACAAAATCTATAAAGAGACGAAATAATGGCAACTTCAGTCAAATGCCATTACAGGTTAGACAAGGCCCTTAAAATCAATCTAGAATGCAAGATGTATTTGTTTTTCCAAAAAGGTAATTTCCTGTGGTTATTTAAACCAAGGTGTGCTCTTGCTGCCACCTCTTTTTATGAGTCGAGGAGGGCTCTCTTAGCAAGGCCCCTTTCCTCTGTCTAGCCCCTTGCTTTCAGAAGGCCTGTGACTCCCTCAGTTAGAATAGCTTAGAAGTTAGAGGACTTGGCAGCACAATCTCCTAAACTTCCTTATAGTATCTTTCAAGACAGGCACGCTTCTTCATTGGTTCTATGACTAATCACCTTTAACTGCATAGCAATAAGGAATCATCTCCTCTGCCCTTTTTCCCCTCTGCAAAACAGTTGATCGCTAAAGATGGTTCATAAAAACCCATTCTCAAAACCTTGCACCCAAATACTCCAATTTATGCTAGAGAATTCTCATCTTAACAGGACTACTTTGTGTTATTTTCTGCAATCAACTTTTCAGTCTCAATCCACTCTTACTTCTAGCCATGCAAATTGGAGTGCTACAGCTAGGTGCTATTTCTTCTATTTTCCTATTCCAAGAGAGACTGATTGGAATACTATTTTTAAGTAATGCTATGCCTTTACATGGATCAGATTTTAATACATACACTTCTCCTTTACTGGGAAGTACAAGGTCTCAGTGAAAGATGAGCTTTATATGAGAGCATCTAATAAAGACAAATGCAAAAGCGAAGTACCAAGAAACTCAGAGGGTTAGGTCCCACACCAGAACTTCCAGTGATTAAGTCAATGCATAAGGTCAAAAATTTTACAAATTACTTTATGACCAGTCACCTTCACAATAAGGCACAGAATTATTCTCAAACGAAAGCCTGGACCACACATTTAAAAATCCTTCTCTGAGGAAGTTTGAAGCGATGAAGTTTTATTGAAAAACTAAGCTTAAGGGAACTCCTGGAAGTCTCACAAAAAAACCAACAATATAAAAGAAAACCTAGTTTGCTTTCCTATGAAGGGGGTAAGTTTAATCGATTCAAATCTGTGTGTAGGACACATTTCAGGGTTTAAGGGACAAGAATGATAGAGAGAAGACAGACACCTTACAGTGCAGGACATAGTGGGGAAAAAACCTTAAGCATAGTTTTCTCTCCACACAAACTTTTTTAAAAAAATATTTAGAAAAATCAGGCAACAATTAAATATTTTAGAGGTTTCTATTTCAGTTTATCTTACTCTACTTCGACTCCAGGTGATTTCAAAGCTGTTAGCTAGACAAAGAAATTCCTCACTCAGAACTCAGCAAATGTCCAGCTTTATATACTAAACAGATGTGCCACCAGAGGCCTGTAAACAAGCTTGAGAACCAATATCTAGCAAAACGGAAAAAAGCAAAAGCTTTTTGCTCTCTGTAGGGAATAAGCAGATATTCTATTTACTTGGTGGTAAAGAACTGTGGAGCACGCTTGAACCAAATGGATGGGGTGTAACAGCTCAACCCTGCACAAACTACTCCTCTTTGAGGCATCAGACAATTCAGACCTCATTAGGTCTCAAGCTGAAGCCAAGTTCAGCTGAAGACATTATAGGTATATTGCTTCCATGAGAATGTTGACAGCCAGTACGTTGAAATCTCACAATATTGAGTCGCTTCTATCCAATTCACTATACTTGTTCTGTAATTTAGAAAATAAATCACTCCTTAGGCAGAGGCAAGTAACTGGTACCAGAATAATTATTAAAGAAGTGGAAGTAATAACATACACTTTCCCCCCTGCCAATGACTAACTGAAGAGTTACTGCATACTCTCTATTAATACAATTCTGATTCTATCTCAAGCAAAGAAAACACTGTATTTTAATTAGAGCACAATAACAAAGTCACATAATACAAAACTGGAGGAGGTGGGGGTGGTATGTTTGTTTTTAGGAAAGCAGTGAAAGTGTTTTCAATTAGTTTTTTAAAACCACATATACTCTAGTTGTTGCACATTTGACTTGGAAAAGTATCCTTGTTCAACCTATGAGGAAACTATCAGCTCCTGAACTAGAAGCTGGAACTTTACACAGTTCATATCCACTTCACCCTGTAGATACTAGCAAATGTATTAATTCAACCCATTAAAAACAAAACTAACAAGCTAATCTTACTTTAGATATCCACATAAAAGTCTTACAGACAGAGAAAAGATGTGCAGCTGCCATTTCAATATAATTATCATTGTCTCTAAAAGCAAGGAAAGGTTACACTGCAGGCAGCTAAAAAGACAAGTGGGTACCAGTGCTTGAGATTCCAAGTAACACACAAATAACTTAAAGCTCTAAACTCCCAATTAACAGGCAAACCTCTTCTCTGCAATTGTCACTACAATGCAACAGTCCAAAATTCTTCTCCTTCCTAACCACTATAAATCTTCAGGAAAATAACTATGTGTGCCAGCAGATACCATCAGCTCCCAAGGGATGAATCCTACTGAGAAGCAGCACACCAAGATGCATGCGTTCTTTAAGCAATAATATGCAGACGCCATACTGTAAGAGGAACATTTCTTATTTTACCATTTTACAAGTTATCTGTGCAAAAACATGCTTATAATGCATAACTATTCTTGCTCTCCATCAGATTCTGAATTCAAAGGCATGGGGGGAAAAAAACAGCTATTACAGAGTTTCTCTGATACCCATTTTTTATAAAATAATCTCTTCACAAAGCAGCTGTTCAGGTTAATTCATCTCTTAAGGAAATTACATGGCAGCAAGAATTATTTGAAACTGTTTTTGACACTGAACTGAAGAGTTAATAATTTGTCCCATAGCTTCATTGTGCTTAGCTATTTTCTCAGTCGGCATACAAACCAGTACTGCCTACAAAACTAAAAAGTACTGGTGAATACAGACAGAAAAGTCTTTCAAAGACCACTCTGAATAAAGCAAGGCCAACAGCAATTTCTTCATCCCTATGCACTATATCCTTAAATATTTAAGTATATCTGAGGTAATGATTAGACAGTTTTAAGTCATAAGTTGTTCTTTATTCTTTTTACTACAAAATAGAAGTACTGAATATGACCTAAGGAGAAAAACCTTGCACTAACTGAAAAACCTGTTCAGGCTGCAACCAAAAATAAAGTCCATCCATAATTAAAAAGCAGATCTTTGCTTTCAGCCATCAATGTGTATATATTGAAATGCATATGTAATTATCCGCAAACAAATCCTTTTCTCTAGGAAAATTTGCTGAATGCAGTCCAACAACTTAAGTCCCAAATACTTGTTTTAAAAACAAAATTTAAAGAAATCACTAAATTCAACCATGGCTTAACATAAAACGTAGCTGAGGACTTAATAAGAAAAAAATTATGTGGTAAGTGATCTCATCTTCTGCATATTAATTGACCTTCTGAATTCTCTATGTTAATCTTATTCTCACACTGATATACAGCAGGTGACATTTCCACAAGCTATGAATGATAACAATTGGGACATGAAAAAAAATCTCCACATCTAAACAGAATGAAGTAAGCCAAATACTGCAAATTTAAAGTTTCGAGTGATTGCCTTCAATAAAAAGCAAGACAAGTCTAAATTATATTTGCTGCTCATGAGGAACAGATCAGTTCCCAGTAAGTCTAAAGTATTTGGAAATAAATTGCTGAAAACTTAAGAACAGATCCCTCAAAACTGCAATCAATGATCTTATACTGGTAAGACAAACGTGGTTGAGGTAGTTGATAATTATTTTGATAAAACAAGGACTCAGTTATGCCCACTGAACTTCTAAATCCAAGATAAAAGTCCAAAGTATTCCAGCCTAATCTCAAAAATGGAAGTGTATTCATAAGAAAAAAACAAAACTATCATGGTCATACTCACCGGAACTTTACTTCCGACTATCTGCATGCAGTGGTCAGCCAAGAGAGGTTATTGTGTAAAAAAGATAATAATAATATATAAATAAACACAGCAAAGTACTTAGTAGGATGTAGCATCACACAATTTTTTCAGGGTTTAATCATTAGTAGTAGTTAACATTCCTTTATTACTTTATCAAACTGTTGAGAAACTGTAACTCTTAAACAGGAAAACAGTAGTTCTACTGTAAGAGAAAATTTGAAATTCTTATGTTCCGCTGCTGAATCACCAGTAGCTTACACATTTACAAACAAATAACTAAATACCTAGATTGACATCTGTATCTTGAAAGATTACGAGATATGCCATTTTATTATAATTATCAGGTCATATACTTTATATATGACACTGAAAAAACTACAGAAAAAAACTAATGGCATACTGACTTCCTGGTATGTCTAACAACTTCATTTATTATGGAGCTTTTGATCTATTTAGATGATGTCATCACTGAATTTAATTAAGTCTTTACAATCAAAAACATAGCCTACAGTTATAAATCTAACTTGCATTTCAGAAAATCTCATGTGGCATTTTTCTTCAACTGCTCAGTATGGATGCTTTTAATTACATGGATAATTAAACAGCAATTTACAGAATGACATCTTTTTTTACCATGAAACAGTCTCTCTGCTTCTTCGTGAACAAGAGTTGACTTTACATGGAACAAAATCTGCAGAAAGGCAGCACATCTCTCTACCCTGCTCTAACTCTTTGCACAAATGACCGTGTTCCTATGAACACCAGGATTATGAACTTCTGCCTAAATATTTTAGGCCTTTCCTTGTCAGCTCTTTGCTGCAATCTAATAGCAGCCAGTTTATTGAGTAACCGTAAGAGCCTGAGACAGTATGATTTTGTTCCGATATCTCAATTTGATTTTATCTGTTCAGCCTTTATGTGTTTCATTTTCTACTCTTGTCTCTTCCATTATTCTTTTAGGAACTTTTTCAGAAGACACAAGTCCCTGCAGGCCTTTCACAATCACCTCTTCCCTTCGTGATGAGGCTTCCTATAGAAGCACAAGATGGACTGTCATCACAAGATAATTTATTTTCCTAATTTACTGCCGCCTTCTCCCACCAATGTTCAACTCATTCAGTATGTCAAGTCACCAAGTTCAGTTCTGAAACAGGATTCTGAGCCTTCACCATTTCCCAAGTATAATTTCCATGGTCAACAATCTTTCCCTTTGTGTGAAAGGATGAGAAGCAGAGATAATCACTGCACATGAAAGCATCCAGCTTATTAGCTTCTATCCTTCCTCCATCCCCCAAGGAACAGGAAAACTTTGTTTATCCATTGAAAACCAGGATTTCTCACTTGGAACTCTGAAGACAGTACAGTGTTTCAGAAAAGCATGGTCAACATGCTGCAGATGGCACATAAGGCAAAGAAAATGAAGCACCAAATTTAAAATAGTTTGGTTAAGACAACATCAGCAAATGAGAGTGATATTTTCAAATGAGCTGAGAGAGCTCAAAAGCTGAACTAAAACAAACATGAAATGAACTGGAAGAAAAGTCACATCAGCTGTTAAGTGTACTTTGTGAGCTCTAAGCAGAAGAAAAGGCCTGAGTATTTTCAGTATAAACAAGGAAGGCAGATGAACAATTATCTGTGACCAAAGGAAAAGGTAAAAAAATTTAAGAAAGATCATTTTGAATGCGATCAGCATTTTCATGGAAGACAAGCCTGAAGAGAGCCTGAAGAAAATAAAGTTTGACAAGTCATGACAGTAAAAATTGTTTAGGGTTGGTATCGAATTAGTAGTTTAACTAAACAGAAGATGAAATTAACAGTGAAAGTGAGGTAAGATCCCAATCAACATTTTACAACTGAGGTCCACTTTCTATATTTTTTAAATCAGTTAAGATGCTAGCTATTTAAAAGCTAAATTAGGGTAACACTACAGAAAGGTCATTCATATTTCTGAACAACCTTAAATTATTCCATTCAAATGCTGTGATTCAATTGCAAGAAAGATTAACTGAAGCACACAAACTTCGATACGAGCCATTTTTCCATTAGGAAAAATATTTTGCTTATGCATAACACATCCATACTGGCGCTGACTTTGGTTCAAAGTGCACATTCATCTATGAGGACATTTTGGGATTTCTTTTGTTAGTTTTTTTCCCTAAATTGTTAGTACATTTTGGCAAACATATCCCCAGTTCTGATAAGTTTCCCATGCTGCAGTGGATATAGTAGCAGTAATGCAATCTGTTACTATTTTCAGCAGTTAGACATGCAACGGTAGTCATGCTTTTCTTACTCAGCTACAAAATTATGGTACTTAAGGCAGCTATATTTCAATATCAATACGTATAAGAGAGATCAACATCGTCCAAATATGTTTTTGGAAAGAATAGCAAGCACTCCCATTGTGAAAGTTTCTACTGCTTCAATAAAATATTTTTACTTACTAAGAAAAATATAAGATTTAACATTGAATATCAAATGAAGACAAAAACCTTAGAACACATATTCAATAATTCTTGAAGATAGTCTAGGTGAAGTATATTAACAGGAAGTTTCATAATATTCACTGCATAAGCTTGAATAATTCTCCAATAACTTGTATGTTTAGCTAGATCATGCTTTAAGCACTGGATTCCTTCCAGGACAGACTAAAGGACTGTGGATTGTGTTTAAGATCAACTCATGCAGGAATATCACTCATCTCAGAAACATCAATCACCACCTTCACATTATGGTTTTTTCACTTAAGTTTGGGATGTTCAATGCAAAACAGCTGCATTTCATAATTGCATGCCATTGTAGTTTTAGGTTTTTTTAAATTTAACTCTGACCTGATTTTAAAGGTTAAAAGAAAAACAAGTTAAACGTACTGCTTGCAGTCCATGTTTATAAATTCATTAGGCAGACACCAACATAGTGAAATAAACTTGCAAATAAGACTAGGAAACGCATTATTATTTAATGTTATCTGTATTTAACACTCACACTCAGCTCTGTAGAACAGCTAGGAGTGACGCCATTATGTATTTGAACAATTAATCCACACATAGTCCTCATTTCCAGTAACCTTTTATTGCATACAATAACTGAAGTGTGATAAAAAGGATGAGATTCATCCTAATTTCCAAATAAAATCATACGCATTACGTAATTTTATTCAAAAAATATGCTGATAGCAAATTATATCACTTCAAGCATACTACTGCCCCTTGGAAACACAAGCTACCCCTCACCAATGCTTGTCCCCAATAGGGCAATATATAGAGTTCCTCAGAATTCACCACTGGCCTCTCTAAAATTCTTTATAAAACAAGTAGTGGCACAAATAAAGACAAACCAATTTCTATGGAAATCACAACGTTCATATATCTCTCTGTTTCATCCAACATTCATGAATTTTTGTGGCATATTCTCCTTTTAGATGGTAAGAACTATATTTGCCATAGTCAATTTTTAATGCACAAGAAGCATTACTGCTGTATTTTATAACTAATTAGTACTAATAGTCCTGCTACTATTAGTCCCACTGCAGAAAATAAATTGCAGCTCTTCACCATTTTAAATTGTATTTCTCTGCAAATTTTGGGGCTTCCAGTGGTTCTCTTACACTTCTGGCACCCCAAAACAGACAGACTTCAAAAATTCTGCATGAAGGATTCATCAACTAAGAGATAATCAATCAACTTAAGTACACAGAATGATCAAAATGAATTAAAGGTCTTCTTTTAAGACCATCTTTTCACTAAAGCAATCATTTTATTTACCTTAGCAGAATATTTAACACAGTCTTCAAGCCAGCTACAGTACTCAACATGTTCAAATTAAGATATAATATTGACTGTACTTCAATTTTAAATACTTTCAATATTTTGATTCTCTGTTTCTAACACTGCAAATGGCACATCCAGTATGGATGTCATTACTGAAACCATTAAGTCATGCTATCCCTTCCAAGAACTTCAGGTACCAAAAATTCATATAATGAATTCCACAGAAATACATTCAGGTTCCATCACTGGAGTTGCAATTTCTTATGGTTTACAAGAAAGCATTACGTTTTTACACTGCCCAACAACTGAAATACAAGCTAAACCTTCAGACACAGCTGCAAGCATTTAGAAGTATCTTAGTTGATACAGATATTTTTTTCCTACCGATCTTAAAAGACAAATCGAGACAAAAAAAAATTTCAAAGTTTCAAGCTTGACAAGCGTAACACTCATAAAGCTTAGCTTCTTACTTTCATCTGTCCTGGAGAGGTGACTACTTACCGATTTGGCAGTTGCAGAAATGTATTGGACAACCATCTCACGTTTTGTGGTCAAGTCTTTATCTCTTAAAGGAGCTTTTCGTTCTTCGTTTAGATTCATGTCTTCCTGTAAAGAAACAGACCACACAACATCAAGATTCTATTTCATACTTTTTATTAGCCTCTATCATTTTCATATTCATTTTCTTAAACAAACCGAAGTGACTTTTCCCAGCTTACCTGCATTTCAGTTTGTTTAATTCTGAGCTACCTGATTCTCTCATTTAATCCTGTCACTTCAAGTGTTTGCTGTTTTCAAGACTTAGCCAAAATTATAGTTGCAACAAGGGTAGTTACCATTAGTGAAACTTGGCTTAAGAAATAAAACTAGAGGACAAAATCAAAATTCTATACTTTAAGTTGATCACCTAAGCGTTAACTCTTGTGAGGTTCCTGTGGTTTTTATAAAATCTTATTACAATGGACACCATTCCTGCACTAATCAGAAGTTTGTGGCAGGGGTAGATGTGAATGTTCTAACTGACGTATTTAAAACAAACATAAAAGGCAAAATGTTCTGCTATATTAAATCTAAAGATGCCCATTTCAGCTTAGTAACTGGATTAAATGCAAAATGTAGGCATTGCTAGTAATGACTATTCTTGCCATTAAAAGTCAAAGTAACTTCAGATTAGCAACTAAACCCAGTAAATGTTACCGTAATAACTTACTAGCTAATAGTAAGCTAATAGTAAAGAACTATTAATCTGTGGAAGACAGACCTATTTTCTGCTTCAATTTACGTTACTTGGAAAAGTTAAAACTTAATCCCTGAATCTAACAAGAAAATCAAACAAGTATTAATTAACACTCATCCTATCTTTCAAAAGAGATCCACTATTTCACTGAACAGAGTAGAACTACTAAATAGAACAGGACAGTTCTTAAGCCATACCACCTGTGGAAGTTCACAATATTTTTAAAAATGATACAGAAAACAGTATTTCTAACAAAACCCAAAAGGCTGCATTTCCTGATACTTCACGTATCAACACCAACACACATGGCAGAATTAATCAACACCTACTTCAAAAGTTTGTTTCTGTATTACTAATAGAAGTTAGCTTGTGAATAATTGCAAACCTTGAAAAGATCTTAAGACAGAAAATATTCAAGACCATACAAAATTTCAGCTTTCTATACATTAAGATTTTATGAATGGAAATTACTCTTTTACAAAGGTATTTACTTGAGTTTATTAAAAACTATCTTTCAACAGCAGTATCTAACTGCTGCAGCTAAGGTCTCTAGAGGTTACCTTGAAGCAATCAAAAGGCTACAATTTTTATTTTTGGCTTTTTGCCTTTGTTTTCTCTGTAGAATTAGACTAAGTAATTTAAACGTATATAATGCCAGCATTCTATGAGTTACTCAGTCATTTATGTGCCAGTTCAGCCAGGTCTATCAGTCCTATGCTATACCCTCCCAAGTAGTTATTGCTTCCGGAACAACAACAGTTGAAAATCGTTACTACATAATAAACATCAACATGAAAACAAATGAAAATCTCATAAAACAAGGTAGCACATCATCTTACCATCATTTTTTCAAAGAGATCCATAACTTCTTTCTCTGATAAGTTCATGCAACGCTCATCAACAAGTGCCTGGGCAAGCGGGATTTCACTTATAGAAGGTTGAGAGTCAATAGGATGCTGAATAAGAGGTTTCTCTTTTTTCACTGCTGACTTTCTGAAGCTTGTTATTCTGTCACGCTGCAAAGACATCCATTTAAAAATAAGCAGAAATAGAAATGTAGGAAAGCAGCCAATTACATGGCAATAATACACACATTTTTAGTTAATCCAAGCAGCAGAGTTAAAACTCAAACTGAACTGTAAGTAAAAATACTCTAACATTCAGAGATTACTTTTCATAGGAAGTCAACAACATTTAAGGTAAATTCATGGCAGGACACATGCAAAAGGGATATAACTATTTCTCAGAGTTTCAAAGGTAAACCATCTATGTTAAACTCTTAGCATTTCAAAATCTTGAGTTCACCTTCTCACATTACTCCCTAATTATCCTGATAGTGAATAAATATGGTACCACAAAGGTAATGTCCAAGCGTTCCTTCATCTGAAGAGCTATAAGTCTTTGGAGGACAACTGAAAAAGCCAGCGTTGGGAAGGAGGTACTCACAAGTTCATCAGGCTTATAAAAAAATCCTGCTAAAGTAAAATAAAGTTTGTAGAGGAATTAATGCTCCAAGTATAGTTCACAATTCCTTGAAGTGGTTTTTGAGTACCGACTCCTGAAATTAGTGCATAATTTTAAAAAGCCAGGTAATGGATTACTCACATAGAAGCAGCCATCCATAGTTAAATACACAAAACAGACATTAGTGAAAGCATATCATACAGTCTGCAATGACATTTCAATGGTTAAGGTTGACTTGTTTTAGACCTTATACCAAACCCCACCTTTTTTTTTTAAAGCATGCTTACTCAGTTAATTTGTTAATATTGGAAACAACCAACAAGAGCACCTTCCTTATAAGGCCATTTATTACTGTATTATTAATATATAACTCTATTCTGAATAGTCAGAATTTTTATTATTTAATAATATTGTCTTTAACTATATATATGTATGTACATTTTGAGAACACTATGTCTATAGCAATTTTAACTGTTTGCATCAACAAATACTAGTGTATTTGTTTCAGGCATTGAACAGCCTTATGAAGACGTGCTTTCATCTAAGTGCAGCTTATGTAGGGTTACCAGTATCATTCATACCAATTCACCTCTATGAAGACATGTAAACCAAGAGTTATATTTTCTAAAATAAAACAACCTCTGTGATGTGTGGAAAGCTTAACTGAGTATTTAATTTTTATGAAATTTGGATACATTTTAGATTAGTTCAGTCAGGAATGGAGAAATTTGACCTGGTGCTGTGGAATACGGGGAAGAAAGGGGGGGGGGTTTGTAATTATTGTTTTGTTTCTTTTTCTTGTTCTGTTTTGCTGTTAGGGTTTTTTGGTGTTGTTTGTTGACAGCCTACAAGACTACCTTCAATTTTTGAAGGGTAAGTATCCCTAGATAAGCTGCATTCCCTCTGAATTCCTTTGGAGGTCTTGTTTGTGTTTTTGAGAAGAGGGGGGTTGGGTTTGGGTTTTCCTCTTTCTTAGAAGTCTTACATTTGTGGACAGAAACACATTACCTACAAGGATACTTTTGATGTCTTGAACAATGCAACAACTTTACTTTAATCCCATTTTTTCCTTATTAGGATAGTTTACACTACATTCTTTTGAAATCGTAATTAGGGCATAGCTTATTGAAAAGGTCAAAGACATGACATAATGCCTGAAAGGCAGCATCCAAAATTAGCCAATATACATCAAATGCAGTTTTACTGTTCACATACATTGAAATGCCCATCCAGTAGTCACACACAAAAAAAAAGCTATTTAAGATCAATTTCACCATACTGTGATCTGTTTCAAGTATACCTTATTAACAACAAATTGGATTGTACGTACAATTTCCTCATTTCAGACATGTAAGTGATGATTAACTAAGTGGCCAGTGTGGCTTAACTACTACATATAGAAAATAAAAGTCTATAATTTTACTGAAATCCATTTTGATACAAGTTTCTGTAAAAATACTTTGCAACAGGATTCAAGTTTTTAGAATTATAAAGTTGGTGCTACTGAATACAAACTTTTTTTTTTTATATACAGTACACACCTATTAACCAAAATGCTTCCACTTGAATCATGTGGCAACTAACTTTGAAGAACCACAGAACCACTGCGTATCCTTTATTGTTAAAAGGAACGTCAAGAGAAATAACACTTTAACTGCTGAATAACAGTTTTAACATATCCACAATATTACTGAAGTATTTAGAATGTGGTTCAAGAAGCTTACTCTTCTCCAACTTAGGCTACAAATTAAGATCTTTAGGAACAGTAACTCAATTTTCTGAAAACTAATGAGTAATATCCTTATAAGAACATGTTATATTGTCCACAATATTTGTAGTAAAATAGCATGCAGCATGGCGTTACCATTGCAAATTAAGATGTTACAAAGACCTTACCACATCATCTGCCAAAGTTTTTATTTGAATATTCTAGTAAAAAAAAAAAAAACACACACACAAATCAAAGAAAAAAATACAGCATTACGTACTGTTTCAGAGTAATGAAGTCTATAATTCATGCATTCTAACATTAAAAAGCACTTAAAATTTCAGTAACTGTTCTAACTGCTAAATGAGCACGGAATCTACTGCACCTTGTGTGAAAACGCAGGCTTGCATTCCATTTCACCTTGTCTTTAGCATATTTAACTCATAAACCTGAAACCTGTATAGATCTAGCACGCCCACTATTTCACAAAAATACATTAAGAGCTTTTAAAAAGCTTTCCAAAACAAACATGGACTACTGGACTTCAAACCAAGTCAGCAGACAGCTATATGACTTTCTCAGTTTTGAAAGAGTTCTCGAGACTGGGAGAGCTGAGGAGAATTTCCTGTGCCCTACCTCCTTGAGCCTGCTGCCAACTTCTCCTTCACACTGAGTAATGTAAATTGTTAGATGAACTGGTTAGAGCCCACGTACTGATGATGCACAAACCGGTCACTACTATCTCTCCCTCCCTAATACCTTCTCACGTTTTCCTTAACAGCAGTAAAATCCTGCTGACAAAAATCACCGTTACATCTATATTCACAGCCAAGAAAGCAATCTACATTGCATACCAATATCAATAATCGTATCAAGGAAGATTTGGTTAATAAGCATTGCTCAATTTACACCAAACAGTCATGAATAGAACATTAAGATCTAGAACTTGGGCAGGAGGGGGTGGGGGCTGAATAGAAAATGAACCTAGAACTGTTCAACATACACCACACAACATTTTACTTCCCCTTGGTGGAAGATAGTAATACACCATGTTCCTTCTGATTCTACTTTTTGGCACTTGGCTACATTTGTCGATATTGTGTTTCTGAAATAAAAACATTTGCAAGACTATACAAATAGTGGAGCAGGCATCAAGGTGGGAAGGAGGGGACAAGGTGTTCGTACTTTCAGGGTATAATGAAGATAAGCATTCAGAGGTATCCAGGACAGTGTGGTGGACTGACCCTGGCTGGCAGGTCAGTCCCCACTCAGCCACTTGCTCATTCCCTCACAACGGGATCAGGGAAATAATCAGAAGTGCAAAAGCAAGAAAAACTCAAATGTTGACATAAAGACAGTTTAACAAGTGAAGGGGAAAAAAAAAAAAAGACAAAGAAAGAAACGATGCAAAAGCCATCATTCATCACCAGCAGCCCAATACCTTCCTAGCCTCTGAGCAACTGCTACTTTGGAAAAAACTCCTCCTCCCCACCCCACTGCCCCTGGTTTTATTGCTGAGCATGATGGTATATGGTGTGGAATATCTCTTCGGCCAGTTTGGATCAGCTGCCCTGGCTGTGTCCCCTCACAACCTCCAATCGACTGCATCCTACTCCTGGGAGGGGACACAGTAAGAACAAGAAGGCCTTGACGCTGGGTAAGCACTGTTCAGCAAAAGCTAAACCACTAGTGTTTTATCAACACTGGTTTGGTCACTAATCTGGAACACAGCACCATAGAGGCTGCTGTGAATAAAACTAACTCCATACCAGCCTGATCTAGTACAGGGAGCTAGGACAGAATCTTTTTCTCTTACTCATCCAGATATTGACACCAACAGCCTTTCACCTTCTCAACTGGCGTATCTCAAACCTCTTCTTTCCGGGTACCCATCTCCTGTATTTTTGCTATCTGGACCCAAGAGTTAAAAGAGGAAGTAATAATCTAATCTTGACATGAAAATAAAGATGTCCTTCGTCTGGAAAATAGACTTTTTATTTTTAATGGGTATTATTGAGCAAAAATTCCAAAAGAAGAAATGAAGTAAAGCCTAACCATAACCTCAACCCAGAGCCAGCTACGTAACCAAGAAGTTCTAAAACTCTGTATCTGTTTTTGCAGCCACTTGTACTAAAAATACTTCTTTTTTTTCTCCCCCTGCTTCTCATTTAAGTACTGCCAATCTCTCCCAGAACCTGAACAGGATAGATCTACTCCATCTCTACATTTATATTGCATTTGTCACTCAAACTCCTCTGGGCAAAATACAGAATACTAAAGTAAGCTACCACACAGCATTTTTTCAGACATCTCAAGCTCACTTCCCAGATCTCCTTATGGTACATAAGCTACACTGCTGCCAGTAGCTACTCAAGATAAGCAACACATTTCACAGGTGTAAGAGATACTGCAAGTAGCTGGAGGCAGAGGCAAGGCAGTTATGTACCTGCAGATTCCCACTGATACAGGATTTTGACAGTCTCTTACACTAACAAAGAAATCACACTTCCAATCTGATTTAAGAACATAAACCGAAAGTGGTTTACCTCCCCCCAGGAGGAAGTTTAAGATATCACAATTTTTGTAGTCAGTCCTCTAGCATTATTCTTTCAGCCATTGCAACACAAGATGAAAAGTAGTCAGCCTTTTCCCAGCTGGTAAAGACATTAACTCCCTGATTTTAGAAGCAGCCCAAAGGCAAAGGTTCTGCAAAAGTCTCTATGATAAAACATTTGCAGATAAGGGATATACAATTAATGTTTACATGTATAAACACACATACAATTTAAGACAGCAGCATATAATCTCTCTCTCCTCGTCTTCAATATCATCACAAACTATGGAACTCTACCGTCTCCTATATCAAAGAACTGTTTCCTACTGATTTACTTAGTTCTTCATTTAGAAGATTTAAGTGACAGAGCTTCCCCCTTTTGAACATAGTCTCTACAGTTCATCAATAGTTTAAAGATATCACTTTGTATTTACTCCTCCCAACTTTTGTTTGCTCTAAGTACCCCACTACTTGCATGAATACTAATGGATGATGACAATAAAGCATACAAAAATGACAGCATATACTAACACAACTGCATCACGCTATTCTTTTATCTTAAAGGTCAGTCCCAGCCATGCTAATACTGAGTAACTGAAATCTTGCATATAAAAACAGTAGACAGATTTTCACCATAGTTCACTATACCTATTAGTATATTAAAAAAAAAAAAAAAAAAAAAAAATCACTGTTTCCTCATCCAAGCTGAGTTCAGGCTACTGCAGTAACTATGTCAACATTCAAAGAATTCAACGACTTGAGATAATTGCATTAGTTTTTAATGCAAAACCCACTTGAATCTTTTTCTATCTTAAGTATTAATAAAACTTTCCAGATCACTTGAGCTGGCCATGAGTTGTAAATTAATGTGTGTTTACACGGGTTGATTGATGTTTCCATTATATTTAAGTATTACTTTGCCGTGTTCTTAATTGTTACTTCCACCACAAAAAATAAAATCGAAAGCAGCTCACATTTTACCACAGGTATAATGAAACAGCAATCAGCTTCGTAACTTCTAAACCGAAGAGCAATTTTCACTCCACTGCTCAGGCAAATCGTGGTGGGCTGCAACACGCATGTCTGCACACAGGCTACAGCTGCAGGCAACAGCTCCAACTGCCTCCTCCAACACTCATTTTCTACAGGTAATAAACAGAAACTTGACCTTCTCTTAACTTTTTTTTTTTTTTAACTAAGATGATATGACTGTTTTCTAAAATCTACCTGGACTCCAACACCTGCAAAAGACATTGTAAAATTTTGCTCGAGGGTGTTTTTTAACTTGCTGCAAATAAATTCGCATACAAGCAGGAAGGTAATAACTTCCCATATGAGTACCTGAACCAAGGGAGTTTGAAGGGACAAAATCCTAAAGTGGTTAATATACGACGTACAAAAAGTTGTGTGCAACTCGAGTCTAGATCTTTTAGCCACAAAATAGAATTCACTCCGGCAACATCTGCTCCTTAGTGCAGAGAATAAGTAACATTCTCATCAGACAATTTAGCCATCCGTTAACATATTTAATTCTGTAATTAAACGTAAAAGTATATCTAGGAAATTGTGAAAAGATACCAGAGTCACATTAGCCGATGTGCAGAAACTATAAGTCCACACTCATTTAGGACTTTCAAGATCTTAATGCATGACAAAGTATATCTGGCATTACTAATAAAATTAGTAAAAATCTAATTCACAAAATGTTTGCTTTCTACTAATTTTTTTTGGCACTTCAAGGAACATTCATGATGCTTTCAAAAACCACTTGAAATGATTGTTGTAATCCACCTGATATATCAAAGATACTTTAAATTAGGAACAGTAACAGTTTTGTTACTATTGTTGCACATTTGCATTTGCTCTCTATGACACCACATAGAAAACTCCTGTTTGCTTTGCAGCAGTTTGCTTCACAAATTCCTTAAATAGGCATTGTTTAAATTATTAAACTAAGACAATCTATAAACAGAAGACGAAGGTAAGCTTTCCCTGAGGCACTACAAAGTGAAACCAAGGAGCAAGTGAACCCTCGTACACCAGGCTGCCAAAATGAAGCTGGGAAGTTATTCCTGTTGGCAGGAGAGAGCGAGTACTTCAGCTGGAGGATGGCAGCCACCTTCCCGACGGGGAGGCCACCTGGTTTTCCCAATAACTCTACTTTTTTGCCTCCCAGAACACTGACCATCCAGAAATGAGCAATATTAGGAAAAGAAGCTAGACAACTCATGCTAAATAAGGCCAGAGGGTGACCCAAGTTGGTAACTATTAACAGCACAGGGCACCAATTCTGGGCATCCGAGTGCCTCACCGCTGCTCCCAAACAGGAGGGAGGGGAAAACAGGCCAGCAGCAGGATAATCACACCAGACACTCGCCGTCACGGGACAAGGGGAAGGGGCACCCCCACACCCTGTCTCTACGCAAGGGGAACAGAGAGACCCCAAGTAGCAGCCTGGTCTGCCTAGGAACGGAGGTCGCAAGAAACTGAAACGGCTTCCTCGCTTTTGTCTGATTGGCAGAACACACTACACTCCAAAAGCAAAGGGAAAACTGCATTTTTCCAGATGACTTCAAAGAAACCTTTCTCAAAAAAGCAAATCAATTCAGAAGTTGAAAAAAATAACTGTAATGAAACTTAGATAGCCTTAATTTCTGCACTTCTGTAACTGAAGATAAAAAGGAGTCGAGGAAAACAATTCAACTAACATTGTTATTTTCTTTGTAGCTCAAACTGCCATTACGGTTTGTTTCAGACAGTAATTTATTGGTGTTCATGGATAAGTAAGCTTTAAAAATCTGAGCTAAATTAAAAGCTTGTTTCAAAAGCTGCAGTTCCACATCAGTCTAAGCCAACAAAATTGCTGGTTGTGAGAGAAAAGGGCAAGGGTGGCACCAGGAAACTCAGCAGTCAGATCAGCTTAGACTACTGTAAAAACAATTTCAGGAAGCCTACTAGAAGAGGCAGTTTTCACGTTAGCCAGTGCAAAGCAGCACAGGATCAGCGGAGTTTATAGCAGTTTTGCTACATAACCAACAAGTTCTTTATACATCACTTCGTACAGTCAGGATCTGTTCCTCACTTTGGTATCCAGTGATCACGCAAGACAGGTTTTCCTTTCAGCATCCTGGAATAACGTCTTGTGGCAGTATAGCATATATACTGCATATATAGCATGCTTATCAGTACAGATGAACTAACTGTATCTCTGCAGGATGCTCTACAGCCTTTAAATTTCTCACTTAAAACTACCAAGCAATGGTTTGCTAATTAAAACTTTTATAATCCAGAAATCTGAAAGAGCCGAGTCGTAATTCCACTCATAAGTTTCACAACAAGCAAGCACTGCAATACTGCTTTTATGAACTGCATAGTAGCTTACCAGCCTCAACGTGCAGGTTTAATGTTCTAAGAGACATTTAACTCATCAAGAACTTTACAAAGGTTAAGAGACATGGCAAACTCTGCCCTTAAAACAAAGATTTAAAACCTTTTATTTTAGTTTGACACTTTTTTTATTATTATTCAGAAACTCTACTGAACTCTACTTATTTTAGTACTTAATTTAGAAATGCAGGTGGCATTGCATAATCATTAACCAACAGAAGGTTTTACAGGACATATCTGTAAAAAAAGAAAAAAAAAAAACCCAACAATCAAATACCACCAACCACAATTCACACAAATAAACCGGTACAAAACTCCGCAGCTAGATGTCCTTAAAGCCCAAAAAGTGTTAATTAAGAGTCTTCCACTGTAAGGGTTCTGGGCAGTCTGGCAGATCTCCGTAAAAATAAGTGTAGCACAGAAACTGATACAAAGTTTCTGCATAGGAACTAAAGGTTCCTCCAGGAAGACCTCACCTTATGTGCAGTGTCTCAGTTGCACTAGAACAGGTAAGTATTTGCATTAAGAAAAAGACAAGACATTGTATTGACAGTGTGAAGACAGCATATAGAACTGCACCAATTGTCAGCAGCATAAATGGGAAAATAAGGGAATTCTACTTCATGTACTTGAATTATCAGGCTAAGCATATACACTTGCCATACACTTTTTATTTTTGGGGTCATCTGCAGACTAGCAATGCATTTATTTTTGCCTTAAATAATTTCCCTTTTGAAATTCAATAATCTCAGTAATGGATACTTTATGGTCTTTATTGAAAAACACTGTATTTAAAAAAAAAACAAACCAAACAAACCAGGATTCAGATAGCTGACTGCCAATTACATTGCATGATAAGTTTATTTCAAAATCTGCACCTCCTAAGTTTCCTTTAGCAAAATACTAGTAGATTAGAAGTGCATTGGAATAATTTTTTAAAAGTCTTTCGATACACCCATGTAGCTTTCTGTGCCTGTAAGAAGTGCCAGATATACTTTATCAGACAAGAAGCCATCTGTCCAAGTGGTTACTATTGTACTGGTACAGGGGAGGACTGCTTGTCAGTATCAGCATATTCTGTTTACTGCACCACAGCAAACAAACCCATTGGTTTGGAAGAAAATTAGGAAGTGTTCTTTCCTAGGAAAATAGACTGAGATCACTTGCTAAACCAGTCACCTGAATTGGGTCACCCTCTGTAACTTAACAGCCCCTAGTGCAGTAAATGGATAGTCTGGATGCTCACTGTACCAGTTGCATGCCTGATGCTTTTCTGCCACGTATGCCTGTCAGTGCCATATTCACTCCTATATCTCTGCTGCTTGTTCTTCAAAAAAACAATTGTTTGACTGCTGAGCATAGAGTTTTTAGGGGACATGGAGTTTACTTTTTTTGGTACAATATTACTGTGAACTGCTTTTGAAAAATTCTGGAACAGTTAAACTGGAAAAACTAAGTCAAAACAATTCTTGACATATTAAGTGCAGACTTTCTCTCATTTTATGCTTAGCAAGCAGTGGGTTTGAGGTCTTCCCTTTCAACGTAGCAGCAGAACAAAGTCAATTTTGCTAGATAGTAATACTTGATGTGCATCAAATCACTGTTCATCCTCCTTCCTTGTTCCAGGCTCTCCTGAGTGCAAGTGGCTACCTTTTCATTCAGACACATTGTGGAGCTGCTCAGACTGAGTGAAAGCTATTATAAAGCTACTGGGTCTGGTCAATTAAGAGTAATAATAGGCCTCCTCCTTTTATACCTCGCTTCCCAAAGAGAGACATCTTTTTATGATGACAAGGTTCATCTCTACTCTTACTGAAGTGCGGTCTTAGTTTGTTTTTACCCTTTTATAGACACGCTGCCCTTCTAACTACTATTATGTGCTTTGAACCTGGGATTAATCTTTTGTTGAAACCTAGGGTTTTCTTTCAAGATGAGCAATGACAAGTTAACCTGACAGTGAGTTCTTTTGAAATCATTATGAAAAACGAAGCAGAATCTGCTTTGAGAAACTGATGAGAGAATTCTTCAGTACTTCTACACAATTTTTCTTTTTCATTCCTGCTTACTTGCTTCCTATCTCACAGCGCACACAAGTACAGCCTAATACCCCTGTACAAGTGACAGGCTCAATTTCTATATACTTCTCTTCCTGTTATATGCAGAGATAGTTTTGGGAAGATTCTTAACTGAGCATGCTGTTTCATAAAATGTCTCTTGCTCTTGTAAGTACAGTAAACACCGAAATAAATCTCACAGTCCATTTGAACTTTCCTCTGCTACTGTTTGAGAAGAGGATAAAACTGGTAGAAAGTATCTGTTGGGAGAGAACTAATACATTTTACAATAAAGCAGAAGACCCACAGCAAGTTGCAAAAGTTGACTTAAAGTCTATACTGTGAAGAGTTCCATTGGATACTGGGCAGCTCCTTGAAAAAGGAGTATTTAACTTCTGATAGACGTTAAGGAAGTGAGGATGTGTGTTTGCTTTGTTTGGGTTGTTTTTTAAATAGTAAGAAAAACCCCACAAAATCCAACCAACCAAAACATAGCCCACAAAGGAACTGGCAGTAGAAGGGATGCAGTGAGCCAAAGAAGCAGGAATTACTTGTGAACATTATTCATTTTGTGTGTACCCAGCAGTCTTGGAACATATGGTCACAAGAATCATGTCAACAACTTGTTAGAATAATGTTGCCTGTCTTCCAAGGCAACAAACAAGACTTCCTAGCAAAGAGCTAGTATTTGATCAGAGCAGTATCTGATCCCTTCATAAAAAAAAAAGTTGACTAAAACGTTACTTTTTTCTCCCCTAATAATAAAAAAAAGAGACACTAAAACTTGGAAAAATAAGCAATACTGCTGCCATAGCAAGGAACTTTGGCTTTTCCTTGAAGAACTGAAACTCTGGATGGAGTAACTTCAGCGGGCATGGACTCAATAGCCAAAGCACATCGGGTTAAACTGGATTTATGGCTGCTGTGATACACACAAGGGCTTTCTGTTCCTTTTCCTATTCTTTCCTGTTTATAATAGCTTTCTGAGAAGATTATTTGTCCTTCAGGGAAGTAGGAAGTGAAGCAGCATGTGAACAGAGAGGAATTATATTGTACATAATAATGAGGAAGCCAATGGTATCATTGGACTTCAGTACAGGTAAGATTCCCTGTTAAGAAGTAACAGGAATTCAGGACGATCACAGATGCTTATAATGGGTTAAGGAGAATCTGTTACCTTCTACTGAAGGGAAAAAAGCAAAAAAAGATGGATTTACCATAATATTGAAGCGTGGTACGTGCTTAGGTTACCCATGAATACCCATATGAATTTTATAAATTCTATAAAGGTTTTCCCATAAATTCATGGAACAATTGGGTTTAAATAGAAAACGTTAACTGATGGGATTACTGCTTATATTTTAAGTCATTCAGGAATTCGTATGAATCACAGAATACTGTAAACTAACCTTAACGAATTTAGGAAGCCTGTCTTACCCACCCCGGCTTTGTCTGAAGTTCAAATGTGGATGCATATTTGTACAATTTGTAAATGGAAATTGTGTATCTGGTTTACAGATGGAAATTTTATCGAAGCCTACTGCTGTACGCTTTACCTTTCTAGTTTGGGAAGGTTCCACCAGGCTGTAAATGAACTGGAGAATGAAAATGAAACTGCACTGCTGGAAGACGGTAGAATAGTAGAGAATGGAGAACTGTAAAGGTTAGAGAGACCGCAGCAGACAGTGCCTACTATATTTCTAGCTCAGCCAAGAAATTGTGTGCTGAATCAAAAGAATTTTCCTCACCTCACTTTTTTCTGTTAATAAGAACAAAACAGTGGAGATCCACTTGCCATAGAGGGGCGGAAAGGAGAAACTGAAGCAGTTCTAGTCAAGTGGATTGACTGGGAGCAGCAATTCTCACTGCCCCGTTATATAAGACGACAAAAAAAAAAAAAAAAAAAGACAGACAAATCTGGTTTTATGGGAAATAAGACTGGCAGCAGTACCAGAAACAAAGCACCAAAGTCAGGACAAAAATCATTTATTAGGTGCTTCAGTGTTGAGGCTTTGGTTACAACTTAATTCTCAAGTCTGGTTATGAACTGCCTTCTACTAATCTGCCATATTAATTAGTTCTCTCAGTCTGTGAGTGGTTACGGCTTTTATAAGCAAGGACTTGCAATGACTATTAAAACAGTTCTTATTGTATGTAAGTTTTTCTTCAGTGTATTCAAAATTAGATAAAAATACTACTGTATTGCTTACAAAGAGGGACAGACTCAGACTGAAGTATCTCAGCTAAGTTCACCTTGTGTGGTAACTTTTGAAATTGGCCACCTGACATGGATTTATGCTTTGCATTTCAGATTTTGTATTTAAAACTTTTTTTTTTTAAGATACCCTCTAAATGTGGCTGGCACAAAAATTAATATATATGGCATCAGTGTATATGCTTAGCCTGATACTCTGTTGTCTTTCTTCTTCTTTATGCACATACTTACCCTGTTCTAATGCAATTTGAACACTGCATGTAACCATCTCAACTACGAATAGCTGTCAAGTTCTCATCTACTTATGCACTCACACAATTACAAATGCAAACATTCAGTACAGTTCCATATGAAGCCACAGAATTTTAGAAGTTATTTCAATGTTATAGGTATAAAAATAATTCACAGCAGGAGACTATGAAGAACCAAAATATGACAAGAAAGCAGGATACTCTATACTGCACAAAAACTACTTCTGTTAAGAGTCTAGAATCTAATGAATCTTATGATAGCTTAGTATTTTTTCTTTACAAGCTACACTCATTTAAAAAAAAAAAAAAAAAACACAAATAAACCACAGGCATCTTCAAAGGTCAATTTCTAACAACCACCATTAATATTCATTCTTATTATGGTAAGAGCTAGATTGCAAAACTAACATTTTTCCTGACCAAAGTACTTACTTAGTCTTGCTCAACCATCCCTGAGAGACCAACAGAAATTTATATAGAGCCGCTTGTAAACACATAACTAACTAGTTATGACAAAAAGGTATCATCAAGAACGTTTAAGGTCTGTGGTTATTTTCTCTCACCCTCACATGCATTATGATGCATTTTTGTTCATGTGATCCCATACAGAACACAATTATTAACATTTGAGTAACTAATCCCTGAACAAAGAAACAGGAGAGAATGGGCCTGTGTACCTTCAAGCCAACCTGCATCCATCAGTACCTTTATTGCAGTCCTCTTGGCCTACATATCCTAGACATTAGAGTTGCTGCTTTACTGGCTGTACATCTACAGCCCCACAGCTCCAAGCTCTGGGATTATACAGAACTAGTACTCAACTGCCTCAAACTTAACTTTATTTAGAATTTTTTTCTGAACTACTAGGTAGCACTGCTCTGTAAGTTCCACATTCCTCAACGAAGTTCTCCTGTATTTATTCTCACATAAGAGGGTAAACGAAATATATTAATTTGGGTTTATTATAAAGAGAAAACTTCATATTTCCACTACAATTAGGAGAGTAGTAAGAGTATGGTTGTTAAGAAGCGATAAATACACAGAGACTCACAAAAATCACCGAGGAATAGAAGGCAGGATTCTTTCAAATTATGTTTTTTTAATCAGCTGGTGACTTTTACACTTACATTCTAAGCTTTCAAAACATGTTTAAACACACTTAACTGTTCTGAAGTATAAATTGAAAATATTTTTTAGTAATAAAAACATTTTCCATCTTCGATGCCCTCTATATCTGATAGCACTAGGCAAAGGACACTTATAAGCAGCAATCATGCATCACACTTTCAGCATACCTAATACTTTCTCCAATACCATCTGGTCTCCAATGATTTACTCTGAGGATCACTAAAAGGACCAAGACAGGAACTTTACAATTAAGCCACCTGAGACTTCCTCTTCTCCCACTCTCTCCCAAAACTGTCTGAAATGAATACAAAACTACAGTTTCCTGTTTACACAGAAAGAGCCCATATCTGTTAGAAGTTCTTAAGAACATTTTTGTTTTATATAACAGAGGTGTGGTGGTATTACAGTATGCACTACACCTTGTGACCAAATATTAACACACCCAGGTGGACTGAATACCTCCAGTAGTTGTATCAAACCATACAACATTTTCCATGTGTGGGCTTGTTCCAGAATTGAACTTCCAAGTTATTTCTCAGTTTCTATAAACCAGATCAGTTTACGTTTATATCATGATCTAAGTTACAATATCATTTAAATGCCATAGCAGATGGTTGTCAGGTCCGTCCTTGTGCATATAATGTGCTGCTTTCACACCATGTCCAACTAAACAGTTATCATCAGAAGATGGCTGAAAAACACACACAATCATAATTTAATAGTACTAATGGATGAACTTTAGACAAAACAATAGAAAATGAGGAATTCCACTGTGCCATAATACCAAACTTATTAGCTCTAGTGAATAAACAAAGAAGCAAAAATAATAAAGGAGGGGCTTTGGTTCTGTTTCATGACCTTGTTTGTCCCACTGCCACACAAAACCTGAAGTCAGTAGAGCACTAAGGTGGGTATGGAGACTGCTTAAGCCCACACTGCTGCCCCCCAAAAAACTGATTCTTTAGATGTCACCCCCTTCTCATATACAATTAATCAATAGTTAACAAGTAGAATATATTAGCTTACCAGACTGTATAAATTATCTACCTTAGAAATTGGAATCTTTCACTGAGCGAGAACAAAGAGCTATAAAAGCTTTGGGACAACATTAGTACTAACTACTTTTGTCGAACAAGATGCACCTTAGCTACCCATTAGGAAGTTACACTTTAAAGCAGTAAATCTAGAGGTGCTCACATGGCCAATGCTGCCCAAAAAAGCTACTTGATTCATGAGACCTTAAGATCAGTTTGATACAAAAAATAACATGCAAGTTTAAGACAAGTTAGCCATGTCTGCCTGCTACTTTATAAATTGCTGCAAAAATAGTAAAGGAAGACTTTCAACTGTTAATCTGCTCTTAAAAGTATCTGCTTTACTACCATAGCCCTTTATAAGAAAAAACTTATTTCCTCTAAAATAAAGTTACTGAATTATTAAAAAAAATACTGTACTTAAAGAACGGCCATGATATAAAAGTTGTAAGGAACTGCATTCATTTTACTAACTTCCTAATTTCTTGTGGTTTTAAGGTTGAACAAGTGAACTGATGAATAACTAACTGAAATTAGTTGCTTCAGCAACAACTGCCATGTCTTGTTCTACTTTACCTCTAAATTTGCACAGGGATGACAAGAATTACAAGAAGGTTGTTACCCATTACTGTTTACCTCTAAAGAACTGCAATAGATCCAGAAACGTTGAAGTCATCTTGTGACCCAGGCCAAAGTTTTTAAGCTTATCTTTTCCTTCTACCGGGTCATCAGCAACCACAGTATCATTAGAACACTTTACAGGCTATTTGTAATACAAAACAAAAATTCATCCTCAATAAATTGGATATTCCACATTAGTGCTTAAAATCTCAGAAAACAGCACTTGTACTTGATATGCACACTGTCAGTTCTCACTGTATTTGTCTTCCACATTGCCTAGGTGGGATCTGCTTTGTTTGCAAAGCTTCCTGTACTGTACAGAATAGCTCTACAGTTTTGTCTTACAAGTAGTAGTCCAGGAAGTTTAATTACCACAAGCAGATAGGTTTATCACTGTATCTATCAACTCATTTAAGCAGTGTCAATATGAATTCACATTAAAAGCTAAAGCATTTACTTAAGCATCAGCAGCAAGCATGCCCTACTCTACTGTGTTAGAGATAGTGCCCCATCAGTACGCTTTTCAGCAACAGAACCAAAATTTCCCAATACATCAATTTTACTTTTCAGTCATGTTTGTACCCTAACTAACTCCACTTGCTAGAATATCTTGACTTTGAACTAATAAGACCAATAATCTTCTAAAACACAAGCATTTCACTTCACTTTTTCCTCAAGCATACACTTGAAGCAAGAATCCTCTGCAGGCATGCACTGATTTTATTCAGAGACACTATGATCTCAAATGTAATGCATTTTATTCTTTTGCCAAAAATTTCTGCTCAACCTGACTCATAGTTCACGTATGCAGCATACAAACATCTAAACAATTCATGTGTAAAAAGCACTTTATCTCTCCACAGTAAAATGACATCAAACAACCTTAGGAGTCAAAGGTGATGGTGGGATGTAGGTCCTGTAGCACACAGCCTGTCTGACAGTGACTGACTTCATAAATTAAAGCCCTTTTTAACTCCTGCACTGATATGGGTGGAGCAGTGTAGCTGGGAAACCTCTCCTCCCAAGCACACTCAGTTTACTCCCGTTTTAAATTGATAAAAGCCCTTATTCCACTGTTTGACGCTAGTTTATGGCACATTAGTCAGAACGTTGAGTTCATAACTTTTGATTCATCTCAAAGCTCACGGGGTTTAAAAGACTTCAGTATTAAGCATAAACAATTTCTGCTTTTAAAACAAGATACGAGTTGCTCCATGTTGAATGAATCACCAAATCCAGTTGCTTTCCAATTAAGTAAGCTCTCTCTTACCCCTAACAATTTGGTTTTCATCTTACACAAGATCCTTCTCGTAATCTGCTTTTGAAGACAGCATCACACTCAGAAGACAGCCTCTCTCAGAAATTTAGTTTGTAACTAAGGAGTACCTATCACTGAACAACTACCACACAGACCTGAAGTGAACTTGAGGGTAACGAGGAATGCTTTTAGCATGGCATTAGCCACTACATGCACAGAAATACATTAATTATGCCAATACTAAACCAACACGATGTATTAAAAATCATAAGATACACAAAAACTATTGGCCATATTAACTTCTAGTTAGCCTTCTAACATCAGGAAGCACCACAAATCATGCTAGAACACCTCTTTTCAAGTACTGATTCATATAATCACAGGTGTTGGAAAGGATCTCATTCCGTGCTCAGTTTAGCTTAGACTCTTACCCAAAAAGCAGGGTCAACACAAAATTCAAACCAGGCTGCTACAGGCTTTGTCCAGTTTTGCAGATATTGAAAACATTCAAGGACGGTGATTCCAGTGTCTCTGGTCAACCAATGCTTAATCATTTCCCCCCCACCCTTATACTCAGGATTCCTCTCCAGTGACCTCTCCTGCTCCTTTTTATGACCTCAGTCTCACATTCTTCTCCCATGAACTCCTGTAAAAAGTTGGCTTCAACTTCCCAGCTAACAAAGTGAACAACTTGATAAGACTCTGGGTTCAGCTAAGCTACAATATCTATGTCAAATCAGACACGACGCTTTTCAACACTTCCTGATTTCCTAGGTACCCAACAGAAATATATAATTCCCATATGATAGTGAAGTGCTAAAAAGAGTAAACAATATCTAAGTTAAGGATTAACAAACATCGGAATCCCAGCAATCTCCCTGACAACCTTAATTTAGTCTGTTTCCCCTAGTATAACAAGCATACCTTTAAACAAGAAAAATAAGCTCATTGCCAAACCCAGTTAAGGATGTAACTGCTCATTGCCATCTCATACCAGCCTATTCTCGGGTCTGGCGTGAATTCAGGTGATTGTCTGCCAAAACAATTTAAATTTTTCTGCCCGTTTCATTGCAAACAAAAATAATGACAAAACCACCAGGCACTCATTTCCACCTCCAGTCCTTGTGCCAGCAAAAAATGAGAAAAAATAAAAGACTAAATCAGAACTCTTTCAGCAACTGTGATGTGTCATGATGCTCATAAGACAGACATAAAATTTTACAAAAATCTTCTAGTTTACACACTACTAGTATAAAAACTGGAACTAAATTCTCATTTTGCAGTTGTCAGATACAACTAATTATATGAAACTCAAATGACTCTCAAAATGACCTAAAGCAGAAAAGAAACAGAATTAGTAGTTCTAATATAGCCCATCTGCAATTATTTGTGTGTGTACATACACATCAATTCTCTTACAGAAAAAAACACCACCATTTTTGTTTCTACACAGATCCTCTCTTGTTAGTTTTGAATTACTTCCTGTCCATCAGGAATAAATGCAATCAATCAGGCTTCAGTCCTTAGGGGGGAAAAAACAACACAAAACCACCAAAACACAAAAAACCAACCAAACCACTATGCATCTGCAGGCCAAGCACCATTGGTCAAGTTTTACTTTCAGACAGAGAGCATGGAGAAACCAACTTCTACCTTCTTCTTCTAGGGTCTCCCTTCCCTGAAAATGACAACTTCACCTTTCCCAACCCCCTGTCATATATAGCCATTTTTAGTCTACCATATAGAAATCATCCCCCTAGACTTCTTCCCAATGACTTGCCTAATTTCAGCTGCTATGCTAGAAACTAAAAATAAATCCTCTGTTTTATGTAGTTGCGCACCCTCTCCCACCAAGCCCTTGTTCAGCACTCCACTTGACGTGTGAAATAAGTTCTGGAAAAGACATGCTCCTCTCAGCACACCGAGTTCCTTGAATTATACGCAACAAACTGATGGAGTGCAGGTTGATTCATCTCTATAACTCTACTGAAACTTGACAAGTTATGAAGTCAAACCAAGAAAATCTGCACACCAAACTCTGAGAAGCTACATTTACAAACTCAGTGACAACTTAACACTTGCACAAATAGTGTGGCTTCTCTTACATAAGACCCAAATAAACCTTCGTCTTATTTGCACAGTGAGGAGAGCAGGGATGAGGTGCAAGAAAGGTTGCTCTCTGACTACCTATTGATATTGCTAACCTCAGCAGTATCAACTCCTCATTCAAAATTAAAGCCAGCAAAATTTAGTAAGATTATTCTCCTATATAATGGATGAAGCCTTTCCCCGATTACAATCTTGTCCTTCCCTTGCAAACCCATGGCAGTAATTGATACATCTGGCTGTCCACTCACACTGCCTCAAGTTAAAACACACCTGAATCCCATCCCTTTTCTCCTTAAAGGTAAATCCCTCTTCATGTCAGTTTTATACACCATTTGTTTACATCATGTCCAAAAAAAAAAAAAAATCTACTTTCCCATTGACTCAATTACATCATCAGAGGCTAGTACCTTTATCTCAGGGCAAAACTATCTTTCAGAAGGCATCCCATTCAAGCGACATAACAGTACTCTGACCCCTATTGCTCCTGGACCGTAACCATTCCCTCAAGAAATGAAAGCATATGACTGCAAATATTAACATAATGTACTTTTTCCACTAAATGTAACAATAAAAGTCTACTCTAGTGATTCTGTAATAACTGAAAAGAACATGCAACGGAATAGTCCTGGTCAATCCAATTTTGAGCTGATTTGACTCTGATTTTTTAAATTGCACATTTCTTTCAAAGTGTTCTCCTCTGCTAAAGCAATATTCAAATTTGCGTCCGCAGCTTCCACTGGAAGATCTTTTTTTTTTTCCCTGTGTGACTTTTAAAGCGCTTCCCTGCAGGCATCTTCAAGCAGCCTTCCTAGCTACTTCAGCTAGGACACTGTAAAGGCAGTATAAACATAAACAAACATCTTGTTTATATGAAGAAGTATATTTATCCTGTGCAAGGAAGTATGAATTTGTTTCCAATAACACCATAAAACAAAGCAAGACATCATATTTGGTCACCTTTTCCTAAGATACACAGTTACTTTTAATACAAAGGCATCTCCAGTTATTCAGCATTCTAGCATCCTTTTAAATAATCGTTACTTTCAGTAACTTTTTAAAGCCTCATGTGTTACAAATTTAACATCTTCCCCATATGCATTCTAACTTAGTTTTCAGTGACAAAAAAACCCCCACCGTTCTCAGACCAAGCAGCCCAAGGCTCCGCTGCACTATATTCAACGAAAGGAACACAAAGTGAGAGCACTGACATACTGACTTCATTCTACCACTATCTGTGAAAAACTTTGCATAGATTAAATAAAGTTTTTAACTGGTATTCTAGTCAATAAAAAAAGTCACGGGAGTTTTAAGTGTCCACTGTACTGCTGCTCTTCAAAAATCCATCAGAGAACTGAGCTAAAATAAGTTGATTCAAAGTTAAAATAAGTGTCAGTAAGAGAAGTAAACAATTGAAAGTAAACACTCATGTTAACTGGTTTTGCTGCTACTATATGTATAAAGTGAGATATAAATAAAGTGAGATATAAAACATTCTACTTGCCTATGTTTCAAGTAGAAATATTTTCTCTTAAATCAAAAAGCACAGGCATAATGAAAAAACACTACAGAACGAATAAATCCTCCTAAAGAGGGTTTGCGCGCTTAAAAGCTTGACAGATCTCTCCAAAAAGACCGGAAAATTCCACATTTTTAAATCATTTTCACATTATTTCAGAAGTTGGGAGGCACGTCGCTTGCATCATAACTACCAATAATCCGGATGCTTCAACACAGGGAAAAAAAACCCAACCCCACCCCGTGATCTCTCCCTCAGAAGGTGAGGGGAGACCAACAGGTCCCGCTCACACAGCGGCGCCGCTGCCCGGGGAACCCCCGGCTCCTGTCAGCCGCCGCCCCCGGTGCGTTACCACAGCGCGGCCCGCCGCACGCCCCCCGCCAGCTGCCACCTCCCGCTCCCGCACACCGCCCAAAAACCCCCACGGAACCTCACAGGATTGTCGGGGTTTTTTTTAAAAAGGGCCTTTAATTCCTGAAAGCCCGGCACCCCCCAGGCCCAGCCGCACGCCCCTCCGCCCCAGCTACTCAGGAGGCAACAAGACGGCACTCGAGCCGCCTTCTTCTCCTCCTCCTCCCCCGCCTTCCTCCTCTTCCTCCCCACGCCGCCCCCTTCCCCCCTCTCAGACCCATGGCTCGCTCACCAGCTTGGGCTTGTTCCGGCTCTCCTCTTCCGCGGCGCGCCCACTCCGCTTCGGGTTCATCCTGCCAGAGCTCAGGGGCTCCTCGCCTCCGCCTGCGCCCGGAGCCGCCTGACCCTCCATCCTCCCACCGGCTCCGCGCCCCAGCAGAACCCCCCTCTCTCACCGGGTCTGTACCCTCAAGGCCCCATAGGGCCAAGACGAACCACCGAGCGTCTCCCCGTCCCCTCCCCGGAGCAGTTCCTGGTCCTGCTACCCCGCCGCCACCTCCCAATCCACCGCCTCAGAGACGCCGAACGCCTCCGAGCATGCGCGGCGCCCGGCCGGCGTTACCGCGCATGTGCCAGCGCCCTGCGCATACGCTGTGGGGGCCGGCAGCCGCCCGCCGCCCGGAGGGCGGGAGCGGAGGAGGACTGGTGGTACCCGGCCAGGAAATGGCGGAACTTAGGGGTTTCGAACAGAAACGCCTGCTGGAAAAGGTGAAGCGTGAACTAGAACTGACCGGCCCCGGCTTTGGCGGCACGGAGCCTGCGTGTGGGTGAATTTGTCCGGAGGACTGCCGGCTGAGTCGTGCCTCAGGTTGCTGTGAGGAGGAAAGGCCGAGAGCCGCGCGCGGCCGTCTCCTGTCAGGCGGAGTTGGCTGGTCCGCGGGTGGGCGGAGAGCTGAGGCGGCCGGAACCGGCTGTGGTAGTACTTTTGGGCTTTCGAGAAAGCAGGACGGCCGGTGATGGCTGTGGTAGGAGGTGTTTTGGAGAAAAGCCCTGTTGGTGTTGTTTTGGAGAAGAGCCCATCTGATCGGTCTCACCTAGCAGCGCTGGGCCGCCTGTGCGTGGTCCCAGACACTTCACACACGGAGGGTTTCCTCATGAGGTGCTTCTGACTCAATTATGTTTCCCCATATTTTATTTTGGAAACACATGAGACACAAAGGGTTACTATGGTGTTTTAACCAAAATTGAACTATTGTTACCACAAACAAAAGACTTAAATTTCTTTTCCCTCTGATTTGAGAACTTCAGTCCCCAATATCCAAGTCATCTGCACATGCTCATGGTTCACAACAGTGAAAGAAATGGCTGAAACCGTTTCTGTGGGTTCCAGATTCCCTTTGGTTGAGCCTCACTGTGTAAACTGAAGGTCTCTCGGCAGAGATGTACCAGTGTGGATAGTGGAAACAAGGATCACTTACCTGATTATTAGAGGGCTCATGTTGACAGATGTCTTCATATTAATATAATAGTTACTTTTAAAAGAGGAAAACACATTTTGTGTTGGTATAGTGGAATCTATGCTGATTAAGTTATACTGAGAGAACAGTTATGAAAATAATCATGATCTGTTGTTTTGGTGGGACAAGGGCAATCCGCAAATCTTTGGAGTTCAAATTTCAATACAAACATATTACTTGATTACCTGCTAGAAAAGTGCCCAGCTCAGCACTGCTTCCACAGTGGGTTCGTTCTTTTTCAAAAGGCAAGTGAGACCAGTACAATGAATTTTCCCCATCTTTGTCTAATATACACATAGTTAAAGCATGCCTGAGATTCATGTAGCTGTATGCATTTCTTGTCTCTCTCCACTTATCTGAGTACTGGATGAAGTAGGGTGTTGGTTTTTTTTAAAATCCAATAGTGAAAACCTGTTGGTAAAATATGACAATACCAGCTTTCAATTAAAGTGACAGCTCTAACACTTGCAGGGGTCTTAACACTGGAGTAGAACCTTTGCAGCAGAAGTTAGTAGGTTATAAAATAGGCCAGCTCTGTCAGGCTGCTCAGTTCTAAATTTTCCTTTGGGATGCAGCTCTTCTTTTTAGTAGAAGTTATCCTTTTATTTAATTTTGCTGATTTTATCAGTAAGTATTTGGGCATAGTTTATGCTATCTTAACCACACATAACTGTGGAATTATGAAATTATTTTAATCATTTGATTGCAGTGACAGGCAATGCAATGTTATTTCCAACCACACCAGTTTATAACTTACAGTGCTTCATTCTACAGCAACAGTTCAAAAACAATTTGCTAGTTTCAGTTAAAAAGAAATGCTCAGATCTGTTTTTTTTCTTCTCCTTAGTTAGCCCAAAGGGCTGTTTCATTTTTCTGCGCTGTCTTTATTTGTGTTAAGCAGCACCCATAACTGAAGCAGAAAGGTCAGTCATTCCAGAGTTGGAGAAAACAGAGAATAATTTCCAACTGCCTGACATCTCTGTATGCAAATTTAAGAGTTTTTAATTCAAACTCTGTAGCACTATATTTGTTAAGCATAACTCTTAAGTGCTTAAGAGCAGAACATTACAAAAATACTTTGCGGTGTGACTGAAAACAAGTGCACATGGCAGAACTCAAGAAAATTGAGTGAATGTATGTTCAGGCATTGAGTTAATTCAGTTTTTGATGGAGTAAAACTCATATCAAATTCATGATCTTAAGTAAACCAGGGAAAAAAGCACTGAAGTCAGGTTTAGGGACTATGCACATTATATTGAAAAGAGAACACAGAACATTTGCTATTTTCACTGTCAATATGCAATGATAACTGTAGCCTTGTCTAATTGATGGAGAAAAAATGTGCAACCATCAGGCTATAGCTATGTCATGTGATGAAAGAGCTAACCCACAAGTACTCTTACTTCCTCTTTTCTTCCTGCTGTTTGCCTGCTCTTCTGGGACAAATGGCTGCTTGGTTAGCACAGTTGTCACTTTTTTTTTTAACTCTGACTTACAAATATTTTGCAAGTTTCCACATAGAGTGCTTAGCTGTGACTTAAAATTGTTTGAGTTGTACAAAACATTGCTACAGGATTTTCTGGAGACCTGCTTTTGAATAAATTAATATAAATCAAGCATCATTAGATCTACTCCAGTCTCCTCAGCAGAAGGTAGAGCCTACCTTGTTCTTTTTGAAAATGTTTTTAGTCATACTCCAGCATTTTAGTATTCTTTTTTTCCCAGATCCTAAGGCTGAGAAACAAATACTCCATGTATGAACCTGTGAGGACCTGTGAGCATGTAAACTCTGCAGGCAATTCTAAGTAAAAGGAGTGAGGTTAAATAATGCAACGATCCCAATTAGGAAAATTTAAATACAAAAGCCCCTCCAAACCAAAACAAAAAGAAGCCCAGAAAACCACAATTCTGCTTAAGGCAATCAGACAAACCTCAGATCATTTTGGCAGTCAGTTTACAGTGCAGTATTTTGGCCCAGCTCCGAGAGCAACATAGTGTGGCCTGAGGGTGGAAACTAGTAGTTGTACAAACTGTTCTTTACTTGGCTTAATCTCTGAAGAAAGTGTATTTTAAAACTGTGCGTTTTACAAAAATCATTTCACAACTTTAAAAATGTGTAACTATGAAAGGCCACTGCTATGTAGATGCTTACATTTCTCCTTGTGGTTTCACCTGTAATCTCAGTCACATTCAGTCACGTAACCATAGGTAACAGTGCCAGAAAACTGCAAATGTGCATCTGTAAAAAAAAAAAAAAGGACACACAATTATCTTGCAACAAAATGATCATAGATTGATAGGGATGAGATATTTTGAGCCTTTTCAAAACATGTATTTTATATCCGAATTTGAATGAAATAGGCCTTTGAAGATGACTGGCAGACCTAGCAATATATAAAAACTTGTTGCTCTAGCACCCTTCTCTAAATGTATAAAAAATACAATCATGCAAGATTCCAGAAGACACACACACCAAGTATATCTGAAAAAGAAAAGGGTTCTCTGTTTATGAGATTTTAGAAATTCAGTGATGGAATTTCCATTTGCCAGAGAAGGAATAGGCTTCTGCTTAATAACAGCAGTTCTAACGCAGTTGTAGCTGTCTGGTCACCAAACCAGCTATTCAGGTTCCAGTCCTTGAGAAATGTCCTATTCTCCATGTTTCTAGTATTGAAGACGACAGTTAAGACAGTTGCAGTCTTTGTCGTAACTGCACTGGGAGTAAAAAAAAAAAAAAAACAAAACCGAATTGTTCTGTGCGCTACCAGGAGAGAAAAAGAGAAAACATGCAGTATTTAACTTAACCACAAACAGGAAATATGCTGCTAAGTCACCCAGTAGTACATTCCCCTGCTTTTCATCCAAAAATTCTATATCATTAGCACAACCACTCTACCGCAGAAAACATACCACAATCCTTCCACTACTCCTGTTGAGCTGTAAACTTTCCTGTCTTGTGTCTCCTCCTGATCAGTATCATCACTGCAGTCGGTTTTAACTTTCCTGCCCCTTCCTCCTTTTTGCAGTTGTAGTTGGAATCTATTTATGTTTAGGAATTTAAAAAAATGCCAAAATATATCTTCAGAAGGAAATCAATCTAAGATTGTTTACAGTGCATAAGAATGGGGTAAATAATAGAAAATCACAGAGTATATAGCTTATCTTAATAGGTAGGAAAATAGGATTAGAAGTATTAACTACTAAGCAGTGAAAACCAATGAAGAGCATTATTTGCATATGAATAGATATTCCCTATTGACAAAATAACCTCACTTGCTAAAAAGTACTCTATTTAATAAATATGATTTATTTACAAAACTAAGTCCAGAGAAAATCCAGTCACTGATAAGATAATTCCAAGAAATACTTGTTTGCTAAAGCTTTATGTAATCTATAACAATCATTTCCTGGCTTGTTAGAGGCAACAATTGTACATTCTATAGTGTTTCTGTAAATTAAGTCACAAGAAGTTACTATCATATTTATACAAAATTTGTTAGATTTGAAGGTTCATTAGAACATCCTATATTAACCATTAAAACAAAGTGACATTTCATGTTACAATCATGAACACTGTCAGAAATGTTAATTAAAAGAAAAGCTAATAATGAACATTTCTATAAATGGATAAGCATTACAACTGTAGCAAGGTTAGTTTTCTATGGCTACAGCTACATTTAGTTTTTCACCAGCTGTGAGATGGCTACACAACAGTTCACATATTAGGCTATAAACTTTTCAATTTTAAGTAAAGTTACACATTTTGCCTGTACTTATTTATAGGAAGAGGAAGCTGACGGCTTCCCACCTATTGTTTAAAAAAGTTCTTATGTTGCATATGTTAGCAAGGTAATTACCTCTGTGGTCACAGCAGACCTATAGTTCAACTTGACTTTCTATGTATAATTTAAGACCTAAAGCACTGGAGCTAGGTGAGGTATATCATTATTAAAGTACATTAAAAGTACAGAATCTACTTGTGTCAAGGCACTTCATTAAATTTACTGTCCTGGTTTCAGCTGGGAAAGAGTTAATTTTCTGTCTAGTGATTGCTGTGAAAGGAATGTCAATAATATGTAATGTTTTAAATTGTTGCTAAGTGATGTTTACACTGTTCAAGGACTTTTTTCAGCTTCCCATAGAAGCATAGAAAAAGGGTGGAATGGCCAATGAAATATTCCGTTCCATAGATGTCAAGGTCAACATATAAATCGGTGTTAGCCAGAGGACAGAAATCTGCGATTACTGCTCCCGACAGTGCCAATTCACTGGGTGATGAGAGTGCCCCGTGTGATTATTAGTGTTATTATTACTGTTATTTTTCCAAAAGGAAAAACTTTGTTTCTATTAAACTGTCTTTATCTCAACCCATGAGGGGTTTTTTTTGTTCCCTTTCCCCACTTTTTTTTCCCTTTTCCCCACACCCTTGGCAGGGGCTGGAGAACAGGGGTGAGCAAGCTGCTGCATGGTTCTAGTCACTGGCTGGATTTAAACCATGACAGTGACTTATATAAATCCAGAAATAAAGTGAATAATGGTTTTAATCTGAACAAATCTTTAGTGATTTCAATTTACTTCAGGTCAGGCTCGCCTTATACTTAGGAATCAAAACATCAGTACACTTTTTAGGTTTATATTTTCCAGTGTGTTACTTTTTCGTTACAAGCATTTTCCCTTATTGAAGCAATTAACTAATTTAGGTGAATTCTGTTTTCACCGTTTTCTGGTTTTTGACCGCTTAGTCTATAGTTCTAAATCACAACTAGGTTTATCTTCTCCAAATGACTTTTTACTTTCAGGTTTTACCAGAACATTAAGAAAACAGCATTCATGACTCATTCATGTTTTCTAGAAACAACACATGTATGAAAAAATTGCACAGGGTGACTTCAGAGGATGATGCAAAAAAATAAGTAGGAAGAAATCCCTTTGCTTGATTTTGTGCTTTTCCTACAGGAAAAAACAGAGCAAACAGATGCCATACGAAGTAGTCAATATAGATGGTAATTCCTTAATAACTGATTCCCTTTTTTCCCCTTCACTGTTAAAATACCAATCTGTAATCTTACCTGGTACAAGATGTGGTTATTAGTGCAACTGTTGTTTAAACTTTGCATATAGTGGTAATTTCTCAATATTGCTGGCAAGTAAAATGCCATTGCCTTTTTTTTTTTTTTCTTTTCCCATAGAATAATCCCAGTAGTATCATACAGAACTTCTTGGGTTAGTACTTCCGTTTTTTCACATCGTTTTATGTGCTGGGACACAACTCTATGAGAGTTATGTCTCATATTATAATACTGAGTTTCTGGCCTGAAAGAACTGGAGGTGATCTATACAGAGAGAGAAAAAATGTAACATTGCCGCTAAATACTATGTCTCAGTTTTCAAACGTACATTTAATATTACTTATATTTGCTACCTTATCATTTTTAACAATATAGTACGTTTTTGATTTAGAGTCAAATCCCGATAGTTGCTGTTGATTTAAATAGAGTATTCAGGGTCTTAGTAAATGCTAGTAAATGTTTATTCTTTTTCTGTCATCTCTAGTATTTTATACACCAAGCACCTAGGTACTATCTGTATCTGACAGCATAATTCAGAGAGCATGTTCTATCATTGCCTGCAGTTCTGCAGAAGGCAACAGAAGAAGTGTTTCTTCAGAATGTGGTATTTTTTTCCCACTTAAAGCTACTGGGGGCTTCTGTTGTCTGTTCTCCACATCTCCCTGCAGACGGATGGCTGAGTTGCACAGCTTATCATGCCATGATATGTTCCCCAAATTGTTTAGAAAATGTCTTTTGATGTTCCTATCAGAGCACAGTTTACTTCTCAAACATGACTAAACAGTTCAATATAAACTCCTTTTATTTACTACTCCTTTTCTTTACAACATGGGTTCCCTTGACCATATTCAGCACTAGAGACCTTTCTATTTATCTTGCTGTTCTACATCTTCACAGCTTTTGACAAAAACTAAGTACCCTACTATAGCCATTCTCTAGCAAAGGGTTCACACATGCCTCCTAATTGCCCAGGTCAGAACACGCCAGCACAGAACTGGGTATTTAATGGTCAGGCTGCTCTAGGTGGTAACTTTCCTACTTTGTTTATTTTGTCTACAGAGAAAGCTGTATTATGGGGAGATACTGTTCATAATTTCTGTAAGTGATATGAAAGCTTAGTAAATAAGAATTCTACAGTACAGGGAATTAATTATCAGTGGAATAGCTTTAAATGTATCTCACCATAGCCCGTACTCCAGTAAGTAGGTTTCTGGGTGGAATTAGTTGAAGAAGTTAATTTTGATGGAAATATACACATTTAAGGCATTAGTAAATGCCAACAAACAGCTTCAAGGCAGATGGACAAAAATAGGCCTGATTAAAGCTAAAAATTATGTTAAGGAATCTTTGTTCGAGTTGTTCAATGGAAGAATCAGGAAAAAACTCCTGGAATTTTCATCCATGGTGATTACCTGTCCCGCATATTAATAATGGATTCCCTTGCTAGAAAGGAATTGATTTTTTTTTTAACAGTTCTTGTCTTTGGGTGTAGCACATATCATTTATTGGTGGTATATATACTGTATGAAGGGATTTTCATCACTAGGTCTGCATCAAGGGTTTTTTCATAGCTGTGGTAACTCCACTAAAGACCATTTTGAGGGAGAATGGTGGGACACCTTTTAAAAGTGTGTCTTTTTACATGAGCTAACAGTAGCATTATTTAAACAGCTTCTTTAAAGGGAGGCAAGGTAGTTATGTGATGCAATTATTTCATAGGTAAACTAATACTATTTTATTATATAATTTCTTCATGGTATTTAAGGGATTTACTTAGTGAAATATCTTGAAAAGCAGGTATTGCAACTTTGAGAAAAGAGAAAAATTACCCTGAGCAGGAATGTATTTGGTGCACTCCCTGTATTGTTTTTGTTTCTCTTAGTGTTTGTGTTTAACGTACAAGAATCTTTAGTAACTACCACTAAAATAAAATGTCTACCTTTTCTGATGGAAAAACCTAGCTCTGAAGTCTAATATGCTTCCTTGTCATCTAGCATAGTTCTAGCAAGATGGTATTGCATGAGGCTTAAAAAAAGAGTGTCTTCTCTTGTTCTACATTTTTGGTTTGTTTGGAATTATTTTTCCTTTTGTGTCTGTTAATTCCTTAGTTATTGCTTACAGTTGACTTACTTGTGAAAAGCAGAATTCTGAAACATGTAATCTAAATTCTTTGCTTGTCCACTTAGTCCTCTTTATAAATGAGTGAAGATGGAGTATGGTAAAATAATAACACCTATAAGAAGCAAGATTAACTCTGATCTTATTCTGCATGTGCAGAATTGTATAATTGTTGTTGGACAAGTAGCTGAAGATGAGTTCGAAGCTCAGCCTGAGAGAACGTGATTTTTTCATATGATGAGAACACGCATTAGACTTCATTTAGTATAAGAGGAGGTGACTCTTAGGGTGGCAGGTGGTGTATATTTCCCTCTCTTTATCCACATGCAAAGTGTATTTGTTAAGCAAACTTATATGATACAAAAGGAATGGATAAAAAAAATTAGGTTTTCTGCCCAAGTAGTCTACTGAGCTAATTCACATCTCTGTAGTGACATAAGGAATAGGTGACAAATACGGCAGTGAGAAATTACTAGACTAACAGTGGTACAATACCAAATCCTCATTACTTCCACCTTTAACCCTCCACTGAAAATGCTCTGATTCATGGAATGTGGCAGCTTATACTGTGACAATTGGCAAGGTTTTTATCCTTTCCTGTCTACCACATTCTGACTTAGGGAAGAATACCGTCTGCACTCAGGCTGCCACAATTCATAGCCATGTGTTTTAAAATCGATTGAAATTGTGCAAAAAGAGCAAGGTGTAAAGGCTGGCGGCAAGTTTAACTTGTAAGCCAGATCAGTGTGTATTATTGCCCATTTCTTGGGCAGAACACTTTGGCATTGTGTCCTCTTCTGTGAATCTTCAGTGATGGGAGTATGAATACGAAGCTATGAAACCAAACCACTCTCCTGCATGTACCTCTCTGAAGGAACATGAGAAAGCATGGAACAGATGCTTGTTCCATTGCTTAACGCCTTATAGGAAGGTGACACAATGCTACAGTGATAAGGATGGTACAAGAACTGCCAGTTTCCTGTGTAGAATATAAATTCAATTTACAGGAATGACTACTATCCAGTTTTTAAAAAACTTATTTTTCTGACAATCTTTCAATTTCAGAATAGAAATTATATGGAAATCTGTGGCTGAAATTGTCCAGAGAGAAGACAGCAGGAGGCAAGAGTTAAAGTCCAGAGGAAAGGGCTCTGTAATCTGCATAGACAGCTGGAGAAGGTGAGACTATCCAAACGAGCTCTGAAAGAGAATCAGGAGCAGTAAGAGAAAGCTGAGAGAGGGCAATGAAGTAGCTATGCAGTCAGCTGCTAAAGGTGTCTAATGGCACAAGAAAGGTCAGGGTTTCCCAATTTGGCTAGAAGGTCATGCCAGACTTCCCTGAGGGTGGTTTCACTGCAGCCTAAGGAGTGAGGGGAACTGACACAGAGTCCCACAGCCACTGTCTCTGCTAGAATTTGGGGTTCTGTGGTCTAAATCATGCTTATTCCTTGGGGAAGTTTGTTTCTTTAAATCCTCCAAGGACTTTTGAGCCTCCCACCCCCTTATTAAGGAAATCATTTTGGTAATCTGAGGGCACTGGAAGTATACACTGGTGGGGGACTGCTTATATGCGGGTAACAGTTCAGTTAGTTCTGAAGTCTTCGCTGTGAAGTTCTTGCTTTACTTTGACTTTCCTACGTATAGTTCTACTAATGGAAAGTTATTAGTTAGAATTTGCTTGGAATTTTATTCACACTGTGTTTTCACTTTAAAAAGTTAGTACTGCTGTAAAAAGAATTTTTTTTGTTTGTACCTGTTACCCTTTCCTGTCTTCTGGTGCTCCCTTTTGTACAGCAAACGTTCATGTGACTGTTAAGTGGATTGCAAAAGTGATCTGGGTTAAAATTTTCCTTACTTAAAAATGGTTGTTTTTAATAAAGCTCAGTGCCTTGATATTGCCTATTGTGTGGCCTCAGAAATGCCTGCACTGGTACAGGAGGAAAGACAGGTAAGAGGGCAGTGTAAAGCCCTTTCACCATTCAGCTGTCCCTTTCAGGAATCTAGCTCGTTTCTCTGATCTGGCCCAGCTGTGTTGTGGCCCAGGCTGCTCAGGAAATTGCTATGTTTTGAGGAACAGCTGTGAGAAGGCCTGTGAAACAGACCCACGTGACCTGAATAAAAGTAAAGTTACAGGTTGAGGTAGGCTTGTTGATGGTTTAAGGATTGAACAGGGAAAATACTTATGTGCCAGCATATGAAATCTTAACTGGAAAAAATAGGGACTTAATAAGAGAATAGTTGCATAACAACAGTAAGGTTGTATTGCTGCATACAGTGAAAGCTGATTTTTATTTCCTAGGCTTTTGCTTATTTGGCTAGCAAGGATTCTTTGGGTGTTTTATTAGTCTGGTAAGTGTACTTTTCTTAATGAAATAACTTGTTAAATCCAAATTATGTTTTATGTGTGTTAACTTCTAAATTATTGCTTTATGTTTTTAAACTGCATATTTATCTTGTTCTGTCTCTGTTCGTGGCTGAAGATACCTAAAAGGATGACTCAACCAGTGCTGGGGGGTATATTTTACTAGTACTATTGGTTTGTACTATGTAACTGCAGAAAGGGGTCTGTTATGTAGGAAGTATCAAGATACAGTACTTCTAGCTTCATGACAACAGAAGAGCTTTTCTGGTTTTAGTTCCTTTTAGACAAATCAGTTTATATAGTGATAAATGGTTTGCTTATTTTTGGACTTTTTGGATCTTAATGTGGTATTTTCTATGAACTGATGTTTTTATGTCATCCTGTGAGTTCATTTGTGGTTTTGTTAGCTCTTTCCTTTACCCCTGTTTAATGAAGCTAATGTAGCTGTAAAACATTTAATTTTCTTGAAAGCTTGCAAATAATTTATGAAAGTCTAGTCTTAGTATGACTCAGATTTCTTTTTTTATCCTTTGTGATCTACCAATTTAATCTTAGTATAATTTTATTAGTCACGGTTACCCAGCTAAATTGACTTTTAAAATTATTTCTCTAAAGTAAATCTGCACTTCAACAAAGCTACTTCTTTTCCTGTATCTCTAATAAACCAATGCTACTCCCAAGACAGTATCTATAGATAAGAATCTACAAGAGGCTTATTGAGACATTGGTATTAATATACTCAGCTAAAACCCAGAGTTAGTTTCTAAGTATAGGAAAAATAATAACTTAATAAGTTCAAATTCTGTCCTGAGACAATTTGACTAGAACAACGTCTAGTCTTCTTCCAATCAAAGGAAGGTGTGGTTATCTGAAAGTACAATGAAACACCTTTTTTTCTTTTTTTTTTTTCTTGTTAGGTCTTGAATGACATCTAGGCAGACATGAGTAGGTCTGACAGTGCATATCTTGAAAGTGTATTGAAGTTGTTTATTCTTTAGGAGTAGTTGTCTTGATCTTCTGCACAGATGGCTATTAGAATGTCATGGCTTCTCTGGACTGTATAAAGAACAAAATTTCTTGGATTTTTTTCCTAACAGTACAAACCTGTACTTATTTCTGCTTGGAAGCTAGTTAAAAAGGCCCTGGCTGTAAGCATGCTCAAACAGGCTAAGGCAGAATAAATATCTTGAGGCACAGCAGTATCCAAAGTTACCTTTGTCTTACTGAAAAAAACATTAGTCAGCATCTTACCAATAGTCATGACATCATGTTACTTAAACTCTGAACTGAATACTCTGAGTTCTTGTGGCTCTACTTCATATTAAGGCACACCTAAGCAAGTAAACGTGCTAGTAGAGTAATCTGTAGGAGCTTTTACAGTGTTTCCTTTGAAGTATCTTTTCTAGCACATAATTTGATTTTTTTTAAAGTCTTATTATGTAAATTTGCGTTATGATAGAAAAACAAATTGGTAAAACTAGGCTTTGGAGTACAGTACCCCTGTTCTTATGTGTAGTTTTTGTGAGACCAGTCATTTAAGTGAGATGAGTCACTGAATCACTTCATGTAACTACATAGTCACTTGTTTGTGGTTGTGTAGACTAAAGTTAAAAATATTTTAACCGTATGAACATTTAGATAAGGGAGATGACATAATTGGGAACAACTCCCAGGTTTTAACAACTGAGCCATTATTTTAAATTCCATAATGGGTTCTCTGGTTAATTTGGAGTCTCAGGCTTTACATCAATTATGTCACACTCCCTGAAATCCTCAACAGTACTCTCCACAGACTTCAATAATATCTTATTTATTGTTATAGGAGAGCTAATCAACTGAACATTCCTCTGCTGCTAAATACAGCCAGCAAGCTGCTTATGAGTCAGGACTCTGGCAGTAATTCTGCTCCATATCAGTGAAAACTTTGCTGGCTAGCTGTCATGTTCCTTATGTGAACAAACACCAGCTTCTTGGAAGTTTGCACATTCTAGGTTCACATTCCAATAAGCGAAGTTTTCGGTGTTCACTGTAGTAAGCTTATGCTTGTAAAGGACTAGAAAAAAAAAACCCCAAATAACTTCATTGTGCAATCATTCTGGAGCGTAACACACAGCTCTGAAATGTACAGTGTTATATCCATGGTTAATTAGTAATTAGGTTTTCAAATGTTCATGAATCTAATCTCCATACAGAGCAGCAGTTAAGGGCAAGTTACTGGATAAACACAGCAATATCCAAAACTAGAATTTTTATAGCAGTTTTGAAAGTCTTTGGATGTTGTTGCAGTTTTTAGGTGAGAAAAGTGCACTGTAAACTAATACTTGCAGATCAAGAGGTATATAATAGGAATATTAAACACTTTATGGAGACTGTGAAATTAACTTCCCCCTATAACAGCAGTTTGGGAAAAAATTTCCTGACAGTTATTTGTATATCTCCTGCCTAGTATCTTTTCATCTTTTAGTATAACGTATAAAATAGAAAACGAGCTGCTTGTCAGCGCTTGTTAAGTTCCTTAAATTTAATACCAGCTTTGAAAGGCAAGTGATCACTCAAGTATGTCCAAAGCTTACACTTATTTCTGTATAAATATTTTAATATTTAAAATAAGCTAGTATACTAAGCTTGTTATCATCTCAGATTAGCGGATCAAGAGTACTCGGAGACTAAGCTGTACATTTGACTGAGATAGAGGAAACAATCTTTGCTTGTTCCTGACCAATTACTTGGACCTCGGGCTTTTACAATGTGACTGCCCTGGCAGATGGGTTATATTAGGCTAATAATCTTTTCACAGAAACAGTAAGAAACTCAGAAGTGATTGGCATGTTTTTAAAAAGAAAAAAAAGGTTGGGGGGAAAAAAAAAAAAGGCTGGTCTAGAGCACTATCAGGGAGACAAAAATGCAAAGTTCAGTTCAATTGAGCAGAATGCCAGAACTGGCCTTCCAGTGCCAAGAGGGATGCTCTTATTGCAGGGATGGCAGGTACTAGATGCTTCTTCCTGAAGATGGGAAAGTTTTTTTGAAATGGATGCATCTTCTTCAGTGCATGTTATTTGCATTTCACACATCCCCTGCTGCTCTAGACACTGTTTGTATTGCTGGGCTCTGACTACTGCTCTTCCCAGGCCTTCTGTTGGCAATCCGTCAGCACCAGTGATTAAACACTGGCCCAAAGAGGGTTAATGGAAGAGCACTTCCTGTACTTTGCCCTTCTGCAGTCTAGAAACTTTTTGGTAAGTCCACACTTCTGTTTCCACTCTAAAGCAATAAAGCAGAAGGTATATAATTTTGTTCATTGGTAATTCACATTTTTTTCCCCTGTTTGGCTTCACATCTGTAGTTCAACTGCAGAATTCAATGCCTTTTGCTGTTGGTTTCTGCATATTGTGTTTACTAATTAAGTGTAGGAAACATAATGGAATAACTACCGGAACGAGTAGAATACAGTAATTTAACATCATTTCTTTGGCTTATATATTCTTATTTTGAACTAAAGCTAATGAGGCGTTAGTGATGCACAGCAGCCAAGATTATGCTAATCTGGTTCTAGTGATCTGAACAGGAGAATTTTAGAGCTGCTTTTTTAAAATCAAGTATACTTCTCAGACAGTTGAACAAAGGAACAGAGGATTTTGATTCTCTAAAATGAAATATGTTAGGAACATTAACGGTTGCCTAAAACATGTTCCTATCTTGGCAGTTTCTTTTTCTATTTTGCATAAAAAGATGGTTTAAAAAAGATAGGCAAAAATTAGCCTGAAATGAAATGTCTGTTCTGAAACATGTACATTAATTATTAAAAACAGAAAACCTATTTGATTGTAGAAGAAAAAGGTGTTCCAGGCAGCTGGCATACATAGCAACTTTGGAAATACTTTTTATTTTTTTTCCTGTAGGGACATCTACATAAAAAACTATATTGTGCTTGTATGTTAAGGTCTGATTGTAATGTAATGACCATTGTTGGGATGTTAGTATCATATGTTAGAGGTGTTGAGGTTGTTTTGGATCTGCTTCATTTTCTTGTACATCTTTGGATAAAATAAATCATAAACTCAGGAATTTTACATCCGAGACAGTAATTGTTCGTAGATAGCTGAAAGAAAATTAGTGGAGGTGCTGAGTTCGTGATGTCTTGGGAGTAGCATATCTAGTGCTTTTATCTATGTTAGATGAATCCAAATTACATACTGCAGTATACGGTCTAATGTAACTCTTAATCAGATGCCCAAGCTGTATTGGATTTACGTTTTATATTTAATAGTTATAAATAATTGGATTTTTAATAAAATATTTCTAAATGTCAATGTTTAGATATTGAATCTGCAACACTGCTTGTCTCTGTCTTGGCTTACTTTTGTAGCTCTAGATTTTGTTAGTGAATTTGAGCATTCTAAAGAATGACAGCCTTTAGTTTAAAAATGCAACTTAAGACCTCAGAAGTATTTGTTTCACCTCATTGATACTTTCTACCAACATGCAGCGACTTCCAGTTGCTCAGAAAAAGAAAATTTTAATGGCTCATTATTGGCTTAAAGATCCCCTACCAGGACATTTGTTTTGTAGGAGGAGCTATATATTCTATACAACAGAGCACTTTTATGTATTATGTCAACTTTTTTACAAGAATGCCTTTATTTTTGGCACTTTTTTCCATCAGTGAGATAGCACAATGTGTGTCTAGGTATGAACTGTTCACACTGTGAAGGGAAGAAAAACCAGATAGACCAAAGGGACAGAAGATAATATTAGGGAATACAGATGTACTTTCTGAATGCATAGTCACTTCAAAGGAGAAAATTCTAATGTACTTTTGAAGTAGGAAGGAAGAGTTTCATAAATGTAAGGTCACAGAAGTCCTGCTTCCCTGGCAGAGCTCACATTCCAAAAACCCCGAGTTCTCTCAGCTGCTGGCTGAGGGCAAAATAGCATATATACAAAAAGCCTTAGACAGAGATGGTGTTTTAAAAAAAAAATAAATAAATAAAAAAATCCATTTCAAAAAGTGGATTGCCTTCTGATCTGGGATCTGTTAATCTCACAAGTTTAACATCCCTGCACTTCTAACATAATATACAGTAGGAAATTAAAAAGTATTAAAAATATAGTGGTTTTGGAGTTTAAAGGCAATGTGGTTTACTTAACAAAGAGAACTGGATGAAATTAATTACAAATAATAGGTCCCTCCCCACCTTCCCCCCTCCCCCCGGTCTAAATTTTGAAGTCCAGTGGACTGGCGGGGAGAATTTCTGGGTTGACGTTTGCACCTCTGTGTCTTAAATTAACTTAAAATGTGTCAAAACTCTTGGTTTGTGTGATCGCTGTCCTTTACGCAGAAATCTGTTAACTAGTGACTTTTTTAAAATTTTTTTATGACTGTGAACAATAAAAGCATGGCCTTCATTAATTCTTTTATTAATTAATCTTTTATTGATGCCTGCAAGTGGCATTCAGATGCATAGGGTGTTATTTCTGCTTGTCTATACCTAAAACTTGCTGAACCGGAAGTTTACTCAGCTCATAGTACTAAAATACATGCTTTGTACAAATTAGAGCAACCTGAAACACTAATAAATCTTAGAATTATTAATTACATGGATAAATAGGTAGTTTCTTTAGGGGTCTCTTAATTAACTAGTAAATGGAGTGTTCTTGCTATATCAGATTATCTTGGAACTACAAGCGGTTTACTAGGGCAGAGGCTTCTAAGATGAAAAAAAAAAAACCACAACAACTTGTGCTTCTACATCTTAACATACTTCTGGAACATTGACTGTTGTAGCGAATGTTCTAGTGCTTGTTTTTTCTGTGCAGTCCATGGCCAGTAGCCCGGAGTCATAAGTGGTTATAAGAAATACTTTCCCATCATAATTGTACCCTATTTCAGGGGTTATTTTATCTCAGAATTTATGCTTGTCTGAGATGTACCCACCTGTTTCTTTCAAGGGCTGTTTAAATTTCTCCAGTGTGAAGTGAAAGCTTATTCCACTTCACAAATAGGTGAGTGCTGGTTCATCATGGGGCAGCACTGGTCCATCCTTTAGATCTGTTTGTTCTACCATGTGCCCAGTTCACTGCAGCTGTATGGTTTTCTGAGCAGTGATGAAAGATGAGGGAAGGAATTACAGGAGAAAAGGAAAATGTAATCTTTGAAGAGCTAGGGATCCTGGGACTATGTGAGCTTCCCAACCACCCCTTTGCTTTACAAAAAGGTTATATACCTAGCTGGCCTGCAGTTCAGTGTTAGTACCTCAGAGCTTCTCAGGTTTTTGGCTCTTCCTAGCATTCCCCATTTACAATTAATCAAGAAATTCACTGTGTTCTGTCTCTAATGAAATCAGTTCTAATGAAATGGCAACAGCAATGTGGAGACTTTGTATAACTGGCACACCAAATGCATTTGACAAACGTCACACTAATAGGAACATCACTGTAAGGGGAGACTAATGAGTTGTCTTGGAAAAGTGTCACAAGCACATGCTAGACCTATGTGAATAATAAAGAACATGTATTTATAGGAAAAGAAAGCAGATGGGTTTTACAGAACAGTTTTCCTGGGGTTTTTTTGGTAGGTTTTTTGTTTGTGTTTTTATTAATGATCGAGTATATCAGTATGTGAAAACAAGTGGAGACAAACTTAAACTGGTGTTCGTTACATTACAAATAATGTGACCACACAGTTTGGAGAAAACAGGAAACAGCTTTTTGTCATACTTCCTTTTTGGGGAATGCTTCATCATGACACTACTTAAAATTAAACGTTAATTTGTCAGCTCCAGGAGACACCCAATGTTGCACACTGAAGAAAGCGGGTACGAGCAAGTCAGTTTCAGTTGCTAGAATGACAAATAACGTTTTTTTTTTTCTTCGCCAGAGTAATTGGTCAATCATTCACTTTATCCTTGTGCATGTATAGGAACTAAAAGGAAACTTTCAGCAGTGCTAGTGATCTCTCTATAAATGTAGTAATTACACACGCCCCCATGCCCGCCCACCCACCAACCCACCCACACACCAGATCTTTAGGTAATGATGTCTTATGAGACAAGGTTAAGTCCTCTGTTTGCTGCAGAATCAGTGAAGATATACCGATTTTTTTCTTTAATAAAAAGGTAAATATACATTTAATAAAAATGTGGGGGGTTAAGCAGAAAATAAACCTGTCCTTGAGCATAAACTTAATTTAAAGCATTGAAATGACTCTTCTATAAAAATATTCTACTTAAACCAGTGTTTTCCATTTGACAGAAAAGTGTAAGTTCTTGGAATGCTTCATAAAAGAAGCCTAGGTTTCTGCAGTCAGTCAACATGTTTTTGCCATGTAGGGTCTACACTTCAATTTCAAATGTTCTAGACGGAAATCTGAAGTTGCCATTGAGAATGAACAGACTCTCTTACCATGTATCTGCAGCAAACACCTAAGTCTCTGAGTCAAAGGCCTTCAGCCACAATTTGCTTTCTGATCCAATTTGCACATCTGTAAAGTGAAGGATATTGTTTCAACTTGCACTGGTAGCAGTGGGATAGTGAAGATTAACAATAGCAGGTTTGCTTTGCGAGTCCTGCAGGTAGTGAGTGTAAGGGAGGTAGCAAGCATTTACTGGCAGTATCCTTTAAATGCTTAGTCATGAGTAGTATGTTAATTAAAACCTGAGTGAATGCAGCTAATGGCGTCCCGCTCTGTATTTCTGGAGCTGAAACATAGACCAGGCTGTCCAGTACCTGAAGGGGGCTGGCAGAAGAGATGGGGAGGGACTCTTTAGCAGGGAGTGTGGCAGTAGGATGAGGAGGAAGAGTTTTAAACTGGGAGAGAGTAGATTTAGATTAGATATCTGGAAGAAATACTTCACAGTGCCGGTGGTGAGACACTGGAACAGGTTGCCCAGAGAAGCTGTGGCTGCCCCATCCCTGGAGGGGTTCAAGGCCAGGTTGGACGGGGCTTTGAGCAACTTGGTCTGGTGGGAGGTGTCCCTGCCCAGGGCATGGGGTTGCAACTAGATGATGTTCAAGGTCCTTTCTAAGCCAAAGCATTCTATGTTTATAAACGCTCCAAAAGAGCTGTTAAAGGGAGCTGCACTAGACCTGATGCTGTGTGGAATTCCTAAAGAACTTGTTTGATGGGAGTGCGGGAGAAAGCATAGCTTCTAGGAGAGTTTGAAAGCCTAATGGTATTTATGAAAACTGAATTCTAACAATACAATGTTCAACAAATGGAAAAGAGCATTGCTTTCATTACTACATACGTGTATTTTGACTTTAATTTCTTTTTTTAAATGCTCTCTATAATCTAATTACTTTTTACGTGAAGACTGAACAAATACTTTGCTTTCAAAAAGAGTGTACGCATGTTTCTTTCTACATTGGCTTTTGGCAGCTAAGGGTTTTACTTTCCAGACCTCATTAAGCAGTCAGTTGAGCAGGTTAAATGAGTGTTCCAAGTGGTAATGGATACTTATTCCATGTAAGTACAACAAGATTATGAGATACTGGGATGCTGAGTACTTAACTGGCACAGTATCTTTTATATTACAAATAAATACATCAAGTAAGTAATTCTGGCATTTATGATAGCAACATGATCTCCTGCCTGTTAATAGGGTAGATCTGGGTCACTAGATGAAGGGGTTTTGTTTTTTGCTTTGAGTCCTGTGTCTTCCATTGCACTTCTCTGAGAGGATCTTAGCTCTTTCTGAAAATAAGTGCCTCCTTTTAAGGTATTTAAGTCTGAGTGGAATATGAGTAGACAGAAAACTTCCAACAGAACATGTTTGTGAAAATCAAGTTGCATTATGTTAACCCAAATTACACATGTGCCAAGTTCTTATTTTGTTTTGTAATACTTGAGGTTGTTACGATGCTTAGATAATAGTGCAAAACTTGCCTTGAGTTCTTCAAGCTCAGACAGCAGTTATTCACATATAAGTAAGTTCAGATTCAAAACATTCATGCTTTGGGAGTTATGAAAGATCATCAAAATAAAAAAAAAAAACCTAAGGCTGTAAAAGGATAATTAATCTTGTGTGGAGTGGAGTTTGTTAAGCCTGACTTCCTTAATTGTCTTTCTCAGGTTCTTATATCTAAGGTTTGAACTCTGAAATTATTCTAGCAGATGAGGCACTTACCTCTCTCACATACAGGTCCTCTGGTGTGTAAGGGATAAATTCATGCTGCTGCTTTTTCCTCTCCATACAGAATTTACCATGGATTGCTTCTCTATCTTGCTATGTCCAAAGATGTTGTAAAAGCTGTCTTCTGAGATCTCTTTGTGAAATTTGGTTAAAATAGGGATTTTAAAAAAAAGATAAAAGAACACAAGTTCTTTATTTATGATACTGGTAGCTCACAAACTTTAGGAAGAAAGTTCTTGCTGATAGTAATCTGACAACTTTCTAGTCTAATGGAATCAGCAAGGGTTTGTAATGTGAATTGGGTAAAATTTTAACTGTCTTCTGTCATCTGCTTATATTGGCATTCTCTAAATAATTAAGGATAACTTAGCTCCTGTTTTCATTACCAAGTGACTTGTGAAACATTAAATAAGCAGTGGTAACAGTGTAGTACATGTCACAAGGAATGATGAAGATGATCTGATGACCATCAGTGTCCATGCTGCTATCGGAAGCAGGTTTTCCACATAAAATTGTTTTTCTTTTAGTGATTCAAGAACTCTGTTTTCTCTGGGTTATCTTTTACAAACATTATTGAATGTACCAACTCGTCAATAAGAATGCTTTTGAATATTTTTTAACTTTGCAGCACTTCCCCCCTTTTTTTTTTTCTGCACCCCCCCGATTCTCCTTTTGCTTTTGCTTTGGAAGGGAGAGGTTAGGTATACAATCCCAATTTAATTTGGGTACCTTCTTTGGGACCTTATCATACAAATTCTACAGGCACTTAATTTCATGCGTAATTGCTCCACAGTACTTAAATAAATGTTGGAATTGCTCTTTTTTTTTTTTTTTAAAAGAATGATACTATTCAGCCATGCACTACCCCTGCAGTATGCTGTGTTCTCAGTTTCTGTCTTTAGCAGCTGTTGAGTAGACAGCTTATTTTGAAAAGTCAGATATCTGAACTTTTCCACCAGTCAGGGCTTCCATGTTCAGAAATACGTATTTTGAGTTTAGTGGCTTGGGTGAATGTTCAATTCCAAGTAAGTTCTCCTAGTGTTTCCCAATGTTGCAGTCAAAAATTGGTGGTGTAGCTGTTACCTTCCATAATAGATTGACTTTCTGGCTATACAGGATGTAGTTTGATTGCCAAACTGCAGTTGGCAGTTGTAGGAAAACATCACTTTGTATTGGTTATTACCTCAAAAATGATGAGGCCATAGAAAGAAAGATGTGTAGAATTGCATGGATATTAGTCCTGTACCTTTGACCAGAGTGGATGCTTCAACTGGTTAACCATATGTGACAAAAAATATACTGAAATATTGTGGCACGTAAGTATATAAACTCATCTGTGTTATATAGTGCCTTGAGCAGTGAGGGAATCCTATACTACATGAAGAGAAAGGGGATCAACTCTGTGTTTGCCCTCAAGTACATCAGTGTTGCCATGAGGTACTGTTCCACTTGGTGCTGTGCGCTGATTCCTAAAACAGGAGAAAGAGTCAACTGCGTGGGTCTGATAAGTAAAAATGAGAATTGGTACATTACATGAATCCCTGAACCAAACTGACCAGCTATTTTGTTCTTTACAATATTAATTTGTACAGCAATAAAAATATTGGCAATTATGCCTGAAAATAATAAAGGTATTTCTTACCCTAAATCACCTCTGAACTATATTTAGTTCTTCATAACTGTTATGTAGACATGTGATGAAAAATAAAATCTGCTTACTGAAAGCAAGTTATACAGATACAAATGTGTTTGTTCTGAAGAGCAATGTTTGTAAGCTTGGTTTGTGATGCCTTTTCTGCTGCACCCCAAACTATGGTTGCCTGTTTGAATAAGATGGAAAGGAAAAAGGATGGGTTTCACTACTGAAAAATAGTATATACCTTGACAGTTAATTCTGTAGAAAAAAGCATGTTTTGACCAGATGCTGTGTATAGATGCTTCATTTATGATTTTGAGTAGTAATAACCATCTCATCAAGTTATTTCACAGTGCCTCACATGTTTCGTAGAGTAGTGATTAATATCTGTTTTGTAGGCAGTAGTTTTGGAGATGGCTGAATAAGATTGCCTGCTCAATTGGCTACTCTAAATATGAGCTACTAGCACTGACAGAAACCGGATAGCATTTGATGTCTGCTTAAATGATTTGTTGCACTTGTGGGCTAGCTTATTTTGTTTGAAATATTTTTTGTCCTCCTCTGCTAATTAAATAATTCCTAATTCTAGCTTGTATTTGCATGTATGTTTATAGGATAAAATTACTTTAATGACATGCAGAAAGGGGAAAACTGGAAAAAAAAAAAATTAACATTTATTATTGCAGTCACTCATCAGATCACTAGCTTGAATTAGGTATAGCATATGATTTATATTTATGTATCATACATTTATAATTTGTGCTGGAAAAAAGTTCTCAGGTGCTGTAATTTTCTAAAGCACATCTCTGCCATATGGATATGTAAATTGCAAATTCAGTGCACAACAGAGTAATCCCTTGGTACGGAGCAACCAATTACATCAAGCAACCACAATTAAATATGCTTAAATCACCTGCAAAGCAGCTTTATATCTAACTTCAAGTAGTAAGTAAAAATAATTCTGCAGTTACGAACTGTGGATTACTTAGCAGCATGTTAATGTATACAGGTTTTTCTGAAGTTTCCCTGGGACAATGGTGTTGTAAGCTAACTGCTATGGCTGCTTCGGGTAGGAGTTAACCAGGACTCAGAAACAATGTTAGACATCTTAATCGTTATCTTCCATATAAAACAGTGTAGCTTCTGAACTTGAAGTATTGCCTGACACTGGGAAAGGCACGCTTGGCCCTCCTCCTCCAGGCTGGAACAAGTCCCACAGTTGTGGCAGCTAAAGGAAGCTAACAGTGCGAAAGTCTGATCTCAGCACAGAACAAGGCTGACTGAAATAGGCTACTGACGCGGCTCCTGAAAAGCAAACTGAAACGACTTCTTAAGCTTTCTAATAACTCAGGTTGCTCTGCTGTCTAGAAAGTTAGCTGATGTTTCCTTGATCGTAATTTATTTGTGGAGATTTGACAAGTTAGGGGCTACAGCCCTATTATTTTAATTGTCTCCAGATGAAAACCAATTCACAGTCGAGCATTTGCTAATTATTTCCATTTAGCTTTTTTGCGTGCCAGACTTTTCAGTTGTGTTTAATGTTATTACTTGTTGCTCTGGAAATAAACATTAAATGGAAATGGGGCATCGTCACTGGGCACTAGTAATTCTATGAAATACATTTTTAAATGAACCTGCTTTTTTTATGAGCGTGCTGTAAAGCACCAAGTGCTTCCAGGCTCTTACAGTGTTTCATACTACAAAACAAAATAGAATGAAAATAATATACTTTAAATAAGACAATTCTGAGAAAATTTCAGCTAGTTCCTAATAAGAGGCAATAATGTTGTAGCAAATTTAGTGAAGTAATAATTTCAGAAAGACATGCTTTCTGTGAAATAAAGAAATTAGCTAAATATGATTAAATGTGATAAATGTGATTTCATCATCAGTTTGAGTGCTCTATTGCTTTATCATGTCAGATTCTTGCTAGTGATGGGAGATCATTTTGGTCTTCAGTTTTTTTACATTGAAGCTCCAAAATCTGTGATCTAGACTTAAATGTAGGCTTCAATGGTTTATGTTTTATGAATTTACCCTTATAGTCAAATGCTTTTATGCTAATTATATTTTGGAGTCTGTTTTGTGCTGTGAAAATTTATTTTGAAGCCCTAATATTGAAGGAATACTCTTCTCCAGCATGTAATAGGGCTATAACATAACTAGATGAAGAAACACTTCGGGTTTTTTTCTGAAGGCCAGAGTAGAAATGAGTCACAAATTAACAGTAGAGTCACAAATTAACGTTATGGGACAGTATTGCCTCTTTATGTATTTGAAAAGCCAAAAAGGTGATTGAAGATGAAGCTGAGACTGCAATAAAACCTTTCTAGAAATTATCTCTGACACTTGGAGACCACTAAGTCATTACGGTTAAAATATATGTCACTAACCTTCAGTACTACACAGGATGTATAGTTTTGGAGAGGTTGTGTATCTTTGAAGGGAGGTACATGTCGATAACAAAAGCATCTTTGTACTGAAGAGACAGGAGGGTGTTCACATTTTATCAACATACATTTATCCTCTACACAGAGAACATTGATTTCTGTTAAAGAAATTCTGGATTTGACCTTTATCAGCACAAAATAGCAGTCCAGTTGCTACATATTTCTAAGTAGTAAGTTTTGGACATAGGCACATGAGTAAGAGGAATGTGTCTGCAGTGCTGAAACCAGCTGGCAGTACAAGCTGTGGGGAGACAGCTTTATGCACTCAGACAGCTTTCTAAGTGACAGGGGTAGGAAGCTGTATAGTCATCTCCTTTCATACAGTTCCTCTTTCTTTGTATTTTAAGTCCTTTACGAATTCTGCCACTACATAGTGCTCTTGATGTGTTTGAATATATAATTTGGAGCGTGTTTTCTTCAGGCAGGGAGTAGAAGCAATTTAATTTTAAAATTTTAAAATAAAAGTAGATCTGTTGAGACTTGTTTGTCTTTAGTCCATCCCAGTTACATGATTTGATAATTCCTTTTAAATATTGTTGCTTTCCTGATGTTATGTAGTCCCTGGGGACAAAATAAAGGTCTTGGTGTGTGCTTAGATAGCCTTTTCTCAAAAGGTCTCAAATACGAGTGCATGAAAGAAAGTTAGTCTTAGAAAGCAGAGGTGACTTGGACTCTAAAATCTTAAAAAGGCTGGTTATTAGGGGTGACAGTGAATCCTAGATATGGAAATACCCTGGTCATGACGCGAGGTAGTTCTCTTCATTAAACTTTAGCTTAGATCCAGACCTACTTGTGTAAGTGAAATCAGTGTTCCTACAAAGCAGCTGAGCCCTCTGTAGCACAGAACTGTATAAAGAAATAGAGAGTAGCATGAATTAGGAAGTTTGCATAAAATACTTTATTATAATTTTCATGCCTGACCTTCAAGTTTTCCACAGATTTGAAGTCCAGACCATAGACCCTTCCAAACATTCCAGGAATATAAAATTACAAAACAAATGGGAGGGTTGGTTGTCTGTGTATGTTTACTTTTACGTGTATAAATCCAGCATATGTATTTGCAGGTCTCAGTATGATATTATGGATGGAGGTAGCATCAAACCACCCCACTCTTTCATGAGTCTGTAGAGAGGACTTCAGGGTTAACACTGATTCACAGAAAACATTGTGATTTATGTCCTCTGGAGCTTTGTTAGATAGGAAGTGATGGTGAAACAGGAAACAAGGCATTGTATGAAAACATCCATTAAGTATGTAACTAGAGGAAAAAGCTGCAAAAATAATTTATGAAAGACATTCCTGTATACTTCTGTATAAAAATATATTTATTATTGTGCACAGCTGGATACAGTAATTTTTGATAATAATGCAAGTGACTAACTTGATCTAAACCTGACTTTTAAACTGAATATAAGGACTCAGGAGGAAGAAAATGAACTTCCCGATACTGACAAAAGTAGTGCTGTTTTGATATAATCAGGGCCAAAGAAAGAGAGATACTGAATGTGAACAAATGAAAACTTGTTCAAACTTCTTTAAGCATAATGTTTTCTCTGGTTTCCACAAGTTAATACGTGCTTAACACTAGTTTTGTAGAGTAAGTATTGTTTTGCCCTGTGGTGAAATCTAGTAAAAGGAAATGTGCCAAAGAAGTTGCATAGTTATTTTTGTATTGAAGAACTAATTGAACTTGACCTCATCAAAGTGACAAGGTGAAGTTTATCTCCTCCCCCCCCCTTTTTTTTTTTTTCTTCCATCTTTCTTTTTTTACAGGCTACTGAAGGACATGTGTGAATATGTATATACATCTGAACACTGGAAAACACTTCATAACATGCTTAACCTTGATCACCTTTTTGACTTGTTTTGCTGAACAGCAGTAGTAGTGCATTATGAAGCTAACAGTTTAATATGACAAAGTTGCTGGTAACTGTTAAGAAGTCAAGGTTAATTCTTGCTCTGCATTGTATGATAGGCTTTGATGGCTACAGTTCATTGTACTAACCTGAGTTTGTGTGTGAAAAAAAATTAAGTCTTTAGCTAGTAAGTTTCTCCTTTTTACTATGTGGTTGTACAAAATATAATAGAAGAGTTTGGAGCTGTTCTAGCATAAAATCCTGTAAGGTACAGGTCCCACTGTAGCACAAGAGAAATTTGGAAGGTGACCGTTGTTTCTTTTGCTGCCCAATCTGGGACTACTATTTGCAGTATTGAGTATTTATGCTGTATGGATGTATTTTTCTGTTCCACTCTATTCCATCTTTCCATGAGCTTCCAGGTGTTTACAGTAGAGCATGTGCTTTGCTTAAAACACAAATTCTAAGACTTCAAATGAAAATTGTGTGCTTCACAGTAGGTCCAGAGGTGTCAGTATCTTGCTTGTAGTCACAAGCCACTTAAAAATGAAGGGTTCATAGTACTGTTATGTAGGGGTTAAATAGTATGTTAAGTTGTGGTGAACTTAAGGACAGTAGATCTCCCTTTTATTTTTTTTGTAGGGAAAGAAAACCCACTAAGAATAAAGACATTTGGTGCATTAGTTCATTACTTAACTGTGTTTTTCAGTAAAACTACTCATTTGGTTGTGAGCTGTTTTCTAATTTGATGTTAATCTAGCCACGTATTCTCTCTCCCCCCAAGTTTGTAGCAATTTGATTTAAGTTTGCCATAGACGTGGGTTTACAGGATGATTGTGGTGCATAAATCATCAGCAGAGGTTAGGGTAGCTGTTTCTCCTGATTTACTGATCGGTATAACTTTGTCATAACAAGATTTGTCCTGCAGTTCTAGGAGTTTAGATACTGAAAATTGCTATCTGTCATTACTAGAGCTTGACTGCAGTTGCATTTTAAATTATTTCTGATTTTGTGTGTCAACTGAGTATTTCAATTTTTTTCAGAACTTGGAAAAATGCTTATCTATACTACCCAGGATTTCTGTTTTTTATTAATTTATTTTATTTTTTATTCACTGTTGCTCACTTAGACATACATGATAACTGAAGTAATCTGTAATTGCAATACCTCAACTAAATTCAGTCACAGATATGTGGCTAGATGTTGAGAATGCTTATTCTGCCTGCGATTTTTCCCCAAAGCTTTAAAACAGTACTAAGAACCAGCAAAAATGAACAGAAATATCCACATACTGTCAGTCATAGTGATGCATGAGAAGAGATTGCAGACTCTTCAGCTTACAATGCTTGAAGGTTTGGGGTGTGGGTGGGAGTAGTGTTGATATTTTAGTAAGTGAACTGGTGAGTAGTTTAAATGTGATCACTTGGGAATAGAATATCCTCAGATAAATAAATCCACTTCAATTTTTGGAATATAACTTTTCTTCCTTGGGCAATTAGACAGAGCAAATAGCCCATTAAAACTCTTGGGGAAACTGCCATTAGAAAACAACAAACAGTTTGCATGGGATGCTAGCCTTATTTAAAATCCAAGTAGTGGCAATAAAATGAATGAAAAATGAACCAAAACTTATCTTGTACTTTCAACTGAACAGGTGAATTCATTGCGAAGCAGCTGAGAAAAGATGTGTTCTCATACAAATGTTAGTTGGATATTTCTCGTCAATAGCAGGCTAGAGATTGCCAGCCAAATTCTGTGTTAGAAGGAATGAATGTCAGGAAAACCCTTTTTTTTTTTTTTTTTTTTTAAAAAAAAGGGTTTTGGGGTTTTGCTTTGTTTTTGTGTTTTTTTTGTTTGTTTGTTTTTTCTCCTTCTCTGACACTGGAGGGGCAAGTTCTCTGTTTAAAATAACAAATCTGTAGGAAGTTACCAAGGTGATGATATAATGAGAAATAGTGTTTAGACCTTACTCATTAAGCCTGACTGAAAATACATGTGCTTGCTTTACAGACTGTAGGGTTGAGGCGTAGCTACACTGAACTAGATGTTGTCTGTGACAGCACTACAGTGATCCTTATTTAATAAATATACTGATATATATGGAGGGGAAAGTCCAGTAACTCACTTGAGCAGCTCTGGAGAAGGAACTAGGGCTAAATCATCCCTTAATCAGTGCTTTCGCTGACTTAGTGCCATTTGTAAGTTCTGTTAATGAAAGTTTTCTGAAGAATGCTTATGAAATGGACTCAGATGTACAGTTTTATGAACTGGTAATCAATTCTTCATATTGAAGGCTAGGGTTTTATTACTTTAAGTCTAGGTTTTGTTTCTGTTTGATGTAAGCCAACAAACGACTGTGTGTTGACAGCAGTAACTAAAGGAGGAGAAATCATTGGGACAAAGCATTCTAGATCTCAAAAAAAACCCCAAAAAAACCCAAAACCAAAAAACCCAAACCCAACCAACCAAAAAACAACATACACACATCCCCCACCCCCCAAAAAAAACCCTTTAATGACCATTTAAGCTTCCACATATACCAGAAACAATTCTAGCTTGAGTGATCACACTTAGCATATTATCACAGTTCAAGACAGAATTACCTTTGGATTTGTAATGTCACTGAAATGGGATTCAGTTATCCAGGTCTTGTTATTGAATGTTTGCAGCAAGTTGTTGGCAGAATGACCTCTAAAAACAGTTTGTAGACTGTCTGTTAGCAGAGTAATAAAGACGTAATAAAGAAAGGCTCACCTGTCTCATATGTGAAGTTAGTTAGAAATAAGAGTTAGAGAAAATTGGAGATAACTTTGTCTCCCCTTGCTGCTTTTGAGCCCTCAAAAAGGAGGGTACATAAGTTTTTATTCTATTGCAAGTGGCACATTGTGCGGGCACTGTTTTATTTGAAGGGGAAAGCAAATGAAACTAGTGGGTGAGTAGGCTGACTGGAACAAATGTTATTGTTGAAGTTGGTACAGTGTTTTCCAATGTTCCCAAGCAAGACACTGCAGAGAGTACTGACGTTAGAGGAATGAATGCAAAACAAAAAATTGAAGTTGCAATGGATTACAAAGGGGTTTTTAATGTTGAAATCTGTTTTGGTTCTTATACCCCCTCATAATGCTTACATGGCTGCTTGTGGCTTGGACACAGCTGCTTGTGGCTTGGATGGGCGTACTCCTTGCTGGGTAAAAAACTGGCAGGATGGCTGGGCCCAAAGAGTAGTGGTGAATGGATTTAAATCCAGTTGGTGGCCAGTCACCAGTGGTGTTCCTCAGGGCTCAGTATTGGGGCTGGTTCTGATAACTTTATCAATGATCTGGACAAGGGGATCAAATGCACTCTCAGTCAGTTTGCAGACAACACCAAGTTAGGTGGGAGCGTGTTGACCTGCTGGAGTGTAGGATGGCTCTACAGAGGGATCTGGACAGGCTGGATGGATGAGCCAAGGCCAATGGTGTGAGGTTGAACAAGGCCAAGTGCTGGGTCCTGCGTTCGGGTCACACCAACTCCATGAATGCTACAGGCCTGGCAAAGAGTGGCTGGAGCTGCCGGGCAGAAAAGGACCTGTGGGTGTTGGTCAACAGCTGGGTGAATATGAGCCAGCAGAGTGCCCAGATGGCCAGGAAGGCTAGTAGCATCCTGGCCCGTATCAGGAATAGTGTGGCCAGCAGGAATAGGGAAGTGATTGTCCCCCTTGTTCAGCTGCTAATCTGCAGCTAATCTTTCCATCTTTGTAATTCTGGGTTTTTTTGTAGAGAATCCTATGGGTTTCGTATTGTTCAGTGTCTGCATCTTCTTAAAGCTACTGAAAGAACTGTTGGGTTTGCTTGTATATCATCCTGCAGTAAGAGCTTTGGGATATATGAATAGAACTTGTACATCCCTTGTGCAGCTCTTCCATACCTATTTAAGCTTAATGTTCCTTCTGTACCTGAAGACAATAAAAATCTGTTGATGACCTTTTTAAATTTTGGGTGAAGGCAGGCAAAAAAAAAAAAGTCTTCTCAGGGCAATTGTCTTGGTTTAACTATATTTGAGCTAATGCGCAGGAAAGCAAATATCCCAACCTGTGTGAAGTATGGAAAACAGAAGGACTTTATCTTCAAATCACTTTGCAGCTTCTGGTGGCAAGCTAAGGCAGGTAATAACAAGCTGAATTGAGTATTCATGGTCAAATATCCTTCTTAACTATTTCTGCTTATATTAAGATCTTAGTTACTGTTGAACAGTTGATAAGCTGTTTAGGCATTGCTATGAAAATACAGTAGTAAATTTTTTTAATTCACTTTTATGGTAATGGAAACAAGACTAAAGAATAAAAGTAATGCAGTGGGCGTGCACACTTGCTGCCAATCTGTTAAGTGAGCTTGAATGAGTTGAGGCCTGAAATGTGATAATCTTTGCAAGAATTATTTTTCTATTACGTGGGTTAATCACCTAATAAAACTTTCAGGTTGATGTTAAAGTTGTTATCATGTATGAAGTAATAAATGTGTTGAAGTCGTCTTACTTAAAAATAATCTTTTGTCACATTGTAAATTTGCAGCTGAGGCGCAGAGGTGCATCAGACTTCTTGGCTTTACTTAGAGGATGATAAATACGTGGAGACCTCCCTTAAGGAAGGGAGGTCATGAAGCCTTCATGTTGACTCATAAAGGAGGCAATAACAAACCCAAATGAATATGCCAGGAACGGAAAAGATTTACACGAATCTGAGAAAAGTGCTCTTGTAATAGTCAATTCAGTGTTAAATGTCAGGTATTGCTTTAGAAAACCTGTATCATGGGACACATTCTACTAATTCTTACCTTCGTGTGATTTCTGAGCAGATTTTACTGCTTCAGTTTATTTTCAAGGAATGTGTATCTCAAACTTGGAATTTGCAAGCATAATGAAGATGAAAGCAGGAAAGCATGGAATAAGCATGGAATATTTATGGATTTACTTCAGGTGTTTCTAACTGCCACTGTGATCAGGGAAGAACCAAGTTTTACAACGTTGTAAAAACAAGCAAACAAACAGAACCACAAACCAAACTCTGAGTCTGAATAAAATAGTTGTGCCAAAATAAAACTGCCCCTCACAGAATGTTGCCTAATGTGTATCCTTCCTTGTGCAGCAATACTTCAATGAGTTCCAACAGCAAACACCATCTGATAAGAGAACCACAGCTTTCTTCAGTAGTTTCAGCATCTCTGCTGTCCACTACAAGTAAGTCATAGCTTCCAAAAGCTTAATTGAGAAAGTACTTGTTTTTGAGCTGAATCAGAAAACGTTTAAACTTGTGGTGGTGAATTACTGTAACATTGTTAGATTTGGGAATGTGATGCTTCCCTCTACTGGCTGATCCACAGAGAGTAAGATTTATTATCTGCTGAAGCAAGAAACAAAAATATTTTAAAAGGAGCAGTCTATGTTTAGAACTCAGGTAAGAGGATTTTCATTGCAGTCTCTTACACGGGAAGAATTAAATCCCTTACCTGCATCACAAAACCGCTTTATATTGTAAAATGACTAAAATTACTTCCGTCAGTTTTGCGAAAGAGTAAGTACACTAATATTTTAAGCTACTTCATGTCTAGTAGTAACACTAATGCTGAGTATTTGCAGCACATTACAAAGAGCATGCAATGAAGTATTTGAATTTTACAAGGAAGACTTCTATCCTCTGTGGAACCCATGAACCTTAGAACCTCTGACTGGTATTGAAAATGGACTTGTCTTTCAGCTTAGCTTCAAGAGTTTAAATGTTTCTTTAATTTCAGATGAGAATTTTTGCATAAATCTCATTCTATGAGTTGCTGCAAAACCCACACAAATTGCTTGGTCGGTCAGAGTTTCTAAGATAACAAGAAAAAATGCTTAGCTTTTGATTGTACTATATTGTCCATTAAATGAGTTACCAGTGATGGTAGTATTCTAATTACGTGAGCATTCGAAGATGCTCAGAACAGTTTAAGACTGCATTGTGTGTGTGAGCCTCACGCTGTCAAAGCACTTGCATATTTTTCTTCTTTCAAGTGATTAAGAGACTTCTATGTTTGTCTTCCTTAAATGATGCCTTTTTGCCACGATAATGTGTAATGTTGCAGGTAATTCACCTTCGTAGCTAGAGATGAACGACTCACTGAGAGACGGTTTCTTCCCTTTAAAATCTGATTTTTTTATATTAAATTGGTCATAGCTACTGAGGTAGCTGCTCAGGTTGGCTCCCCCTGAGATCCACAGAGACTGAAGGTCTTCACTGCACACTGTGTGTTTGTTCAGCTGGATCCTCTGCACTTTCCTTGTGCAGCTGTTAGCCTGTAGCGACAGACTGAATGTTGATTGCTGCTAGTGTTGTGAGTGCACATTTGAAAAAAAAAAAACATCACTTTGCCAGGAATTGCCAAGGAGATTAACGTCTCTTGCAGTGGGTTTCCGCTTATTTGTTAAGTGCACATAATTGCACTTTCTCGCTAGTGCAAGATACAGACAAAGATAGAAGTGACAAATGAATGGCATTGGACAAACCACAGGAGGCTTGAGAACAGTCTGTTTGCCAAGGAAGTATAATCTAATCACTCTAAGTGGATGGTGCAAAATAATTTTTTGTGGAATATTTCAACACTTCAAAAGATTATTTGGTTCCAATTTTGAGCAAATGATGGAGGCACTTGACTTTGGGGCAACCTCGCAGGTATGCTGTGAAAGAGACAAGTGAGTAAGCGGACAGGAAGTGTGTCTGCTATGGCTGTTGATTAGAAACCATTCAGAAATGATCTCCATCAGATTAGAAATGCCCTTCAGAAAGTTGACTAGCTTGGCCCCAGATTTCATGTGAACTACTTCAGCTGGTTATTATGATGATGTAAGCGCTTTGAACTTAAATGATACTTGAAGCAACTTTCAATTATTGCATTGTTGTAATCAAACTAGGACCTAAACAGGAATTAGAATGATAGTGTATTGAGGGGTTTTTGTTGTCCAAAATTAGTAGGCTAGTGTGAGATTGTCTAGTAAATAAGAGATCAGTTTCTGCAGAGACTTATTATTTTAACAGCTGAAATCTACAAAGCTTATGAAGATAATAGCTATGAAATAGGCACACAATTTATTTAAATTATACAGATCACAACTTGGTAAAGCTTTTGACACATTCATGTCTCCTCTTACTCACTGAGAGTAATTACCAGCCAAATATTCCATGGTGGTCATATCTTGATAAATATTTGATGATCTTGGCCTATTGATTAATATAGGTATGTTATCGTATTTATTTTACATAATTTGTGTAGGTTTCTGTACAGGCTAACAGTTGATAAATACTGAAACTGCAACAACTTTTACCTTACTCTTTGAAATGGGAAGAAATGCTTTTTAGAGAACAAAATCCTTACTATTTTGGGACACTTGTAATTCCTATCTCTGCCAGGGAGAAAGAGAATTTTTTTGAGTGTTGCTTTCTTTGTTTTGTCTTGTTTGTTTTTTTTCCCCCCTAATATCATAAGATCACCAGGTGATCTTACGATATTCTCTAAGGAAGCTCAGATCCAATGCCTTTTATGCATCAGTCTTTTGTAATCCCTAAAATTTTGCAGGTTATTTTGGCGTTCCCCAAAATATTTGCTGAAGTCCAGATCTCTTTTTAGTATCTTAAGGATGAAAGTAGTAACTTAATTAAACACTGAAGTTCTGATAAATATAGGATTATTTTTTTTCCAGGCTTGTTTGTATTTTTTGTTCTTATGTCAGAGTGCTGCATAGAAGACTCTTCAAACTTTTCAAGGCATGAGAGAAAATGGCAAAGTTTCAGCAGTAAAGTAGTGGTTTTGTTGGTTTGATTTTTTCTTTAAAAAAAAAAAAGGAAGACAATGAATGAAAACATTTGTGAAGGCTTGATTCATGTTATGTGCAGAAGTTATCTGGAAATATTGATTTAGCTGAGTCAGAGGTGACTCTTGCTCAACATGGAAAACATGAAGTTAGTTGACTATGGGGTGTTTTGGAGGCAGTTCATAAGAGGTTAAAGCTATTTCATGATACATGTTATACTCCTGCTTGATGCAAATCAGTCTTGGGGCTACGAAGAGGTGTTGAACTACACATAACAGGATGCATATATATTGAAATATAGGATGGAGACCGTCCTGGTTCCATTGAATTGCTGAGACTCTGTTAACCGGAGTTGTGTGCACAGTCAGTTACAGAAGGTATGCTCTTGAACTGTAATATTAAATCCCTGCAGGAGTAAATCTAAATTCTAAACTCCAAATACTTGCTTACAGTTCTTCAAGATGTTTTAAACCTTTTAGTATTGTTGTTCCTCCCTTTGTAACATGATGGTTTTAATATTATGCAGATGCATTTGAGTTAAATTTGACTTTTGGGAAATCATACTTTTTCTTTTCCTGAAGATACTTTTATTATTATTACTATTATCTCCCTCTTTCCCTCCCTTCCTCTCTCCCCTCCCCCTTTCCTTCTTTTGCTTGAAAGATAAGAGTAGCAAAAAGAATGAGTCCACAGGAATCAAACCAAACTTCAGATATTTTCCTGTACAAAGGGGAATATTCCATTATTCCATAACAATATTGTACAATCCATTCTTTAAAAAAAAAAAAGGAAAAAAAAAAAACCAACCCTCCAGTCCACAGTATTGAGTCTCCCTAGCATTTCTGTATCACTACAATTGGAACAATTTTATTATTAGTACCTTGGCTAAGTTTTCTTTGAAGTTCTGTGCAACCTAAGCTAATTAAATGAGGTTTTCTCCTGAGGGCTGGCAGTTTTGGCAAGCAAGGTAACAGCTGCACCATACTGATGAGGGATGACAAAACTTGTATTAGGGTGGTATTTCTGCCTTGTCAGATACAACAGTAAATTGATAGCATTGAGGAATACAGGACACTTAAACGATTGTGCAGCTGAACTAATTGAAGTAAGAATTTATAGTGGAGAGCTGTCTTTGGCCAGGCAGATGTGCCTGTTGTTGCCTCTTAGAGTTAGCAGTAAGAAGTACGGTGACACTGGAATTTCATTTCCAGTTGAAGTTTTGACCTTCAGCAAGTCATTCAGAACCTTTGTGCTGTAGTTTCCCTGTCCATGTGATAAAAACACAATTTGAGTCACAGGAGTGTTGGTATATAATTTTCATAGTACCCCACAATATCTTGATGAAAGGAGGTGTATAGGTGCAATTAACAGTAGGTGAGTCTGAATTGCACTCTCAACAAAGAGAGGTCTTTTGGTTAGTCTACAATAAAATCGTAATTATATCCCTAGTATCCTTGGCAACAGACCAGGTCCCAAAAGTTGATATTACAGTTTAGTATTAATTACTGATACAGAGATCAAAAAGATGGACAGACAGAATCTTTTAAGCAGTTTCTGGGGTGTAAATATGCATCATTATGTAAGAAACAATAAATGCATCGTAGTGAAGGTATAGAGGTATGCTCTCTAAAGAAATGAACAAACCATTTGCATAGTTAGGACATGAACTTTGAAAAATTATGTGCTTGATGATTTAAATTCATACAAAGAGATAGTATTTATTTGATATGGGTTGGTTTCTCAGCAGGACATTGTATCAAATTTTCTTTTTAAGAAAACCAGCCTGTGAGATACAAGGATTATGAGTTGATGAACTGAGGATAACTTGTTTTATCATAACTGTTTTTACAGAGGAATTACCTGATTATGAATCCTTGTGAATATATTTTCAACTTTGCAGTGTTTCACAATACAGATTCCTTATCCTTTTTAGGAATACAATTACCTTCCCTTATCCAACCCCTCAAAAAAGGTTATTATTGTAAGACATAGTTCTTGTACAGGTACATCTTTTTAAATACACACACACACCCCCCCCCCATTTACTTGATACTCAGTACATTTAATGGTATAGTTCTCACCAGCTCATAGTGAGTTTCCTTTGCCTTCCCCTTTTCTCCCTATTCTCTTTGAAATAAGACCCAATAAAAGTAATAACCTTAGAAGGCAAAGTTCTTTTGTTTATTTTTGAAGAAATCATTCTGCCATCTGGGTGACAAACTCTATGCATCAGCTCTTTGCAGTACTATCAATAAAGAAGATGAAAATGAGGAGAAAGTTAGCCATGTGTGTGAAGAATATTTGTGGAAAGAAGACCTTGGAAATAGGACAATAATGAATAGAAGGAAAGGGTAATGTAGCCGTGTGAATTCTAAAGGCTTTCCAATGGGAAAAAAAAATTGGCTGCTGAGAATATATTTTAGCTGATTTTTGTGTTACTACTGAGTCAAAGAAGAATAAGACATAATATAACATTATCGATGGTATGACATAGTTTGAAAACGGCGATGGTGACTGCTTTCAAGTGACTTGCTTAATGGAAAACTTTCCCCCCACACGTACACAATTTCAAGTCTAAAATTGGGTGGCAAGAGCTCTGTAGTTTAGTACTTCTTGATACATCTTACCCCTGACAGGTTTCGTTGCTAAATTTATTACAGTGCACTTGGTACTAAATATCTAGACCTGGTTTTGCTTTCTGTTTATTTAAAGATCTTTATAGGAGAGGGAAGACCTCAGAAGACAAAATCTTTTTTGTGATTATTTGTTTACTTACAATTGAATGGTTTGGAGCCAGGCTTTGTTTTCTGTATTTATATGGCTGCTTAATACAGTAGCAGCCTCACACTATGACTCTTTTTACAGGAAAACACGATGATTTAGAATGAACTGTGTGGGATAGACTGCTAGTTAGTGCACCCATGTATGTGCACGTGTGCGTCTGGTACTGGATTTCCAAGTTGTCCTTTTTAATTGTCTGGAACTTCTGAGGTACATGCCTTTTTGTCTTGCAGCTGGGGTGATGGTGTTCAAATACTTGTGCTCTGATGTTCAGCTACCGTAAATCTGCAAAATAATTAGGTTTCAAAGTGTGTAGTTGAAATAACTAACTGAAGGTTTAGGAAAACGAGTGTTAGCAAAAACTGTTCTGTGAATAAATGTTAAAAGTAATTTAGATGATCTAATTATAATGTAACTTATATTTCTAATGCAGAAGAGAACATCCCAGCTTGAATTATCTCTAGGTTTTCTCCCAAATTTTATAGATTAGACTAAATTCCTTATTGTAAGACATTAATCCCTGTGTTTTCTCTCAGTCCCTGGAGGTGTAACACTGCACTGCATACTTAATCTGCGCAGTGTGATGAGGAATTGCTGAAATACTTGTCATAAGGGTAGGGATAGCTTTTTTTGGTTTTGTTGAAAGTTTAATAGTTTAATTTAGAAGGAATTATGCTGAAAACTTGCATCTAAATATAGCTGTTAACGCTTTTGTAACAAAGCTGGAATTGCTACTTCCTCTTTATGCTGTATCGATACAGGGATGCTCCAGGGACTCTGATCAAGTGTCTGTTTAACCATTCTTGAGAAATCCCCTTTGATTGAGATTAAAAGGGGATGAATACTACTTTTTTCTTTTGCTGTACTAGATGGTACAACTGTCTGTAAGGCCTGATTACACATAGTCCCTGTACTTTGTAAGATAACGCTGGACTTCACTTTATAAATTTCCAGTAAAAAAGTGAAATTACCCTGTCCAAAAGGAACTTTGGCCTGTGTTTAGAAATAAGCAATAGTCAAAATGAGAACAAATGACCAGTTGCAAAAATGCTTATCATTAATAGTCCTCCTCAAGGGGAGATTTTTTTTAGTTTTTTTTAAATCTAAGTTCTTGTTGGATTAGCATAGTGACAAATAAGTATTAGATAGATGTGCCTATAAGGAAGATGGCAGTGAGAATGCCAAAACTGAGCTTGAAATGTGTAGGGCAAGTACTGTACTTTTATTACACTTGTTGTGTACTTTGTTTGCATGAAAACAAAACAGATGTTTAAAATTTTGCTAGTAACACTTGAGCCACTCTGTGAATTAGCTCTGGAAACCCTAATTGTTAAAGGTGCTTCTTAAATACATATACCATTTTGGAGCCTGCCTTAAAATATTCCTGAATTTGTTATGCAGTAGATTATATCCTGGAAAAAGACTATTTAATTTAATTTATTAATTTGCATTAATAATGCAATTCTAACATCTACCAAAATTTTACAACTTCAAGTGTCAAGACTGTCCTTCAGCTCTAGAGTTTGTAAGTCTTCTTGGTACTGCCAAGCCCATCTTCAGTGGGAATGCAGGCTACTGAAGTTCTGCAGGATTGGGGGCCTCATGGGTTTTCACAGAAACGTTCAGAATTTAATACCAAAGAGCAATGAAACAATATATAGGAACTGAAGACCATGTGGACTTGTGCTGGAATTGTGCTTGCATTCTGTTCACAGGGAAGGGTCTGAAAATGGGAATTGTATTCGCCAGTTCAGGTCTAGTAAGTGAATGAGTTGCAGCACAAGCTTGTTTGATAGTATGAGGTAATTTAACAATTTTTTTTCTACGTTGGCAAATTATTAGTACAGTAACTTTCTTTCACTCAATGTTCTGAATTTTTTCCAGTTTACTATAACTTGTCCTCAGTTACCTGCGTTAAATAGCACTTAATGCATAATATGGCTAATGAGTGAATACATCCCATATCAATAACATACTATATTTTTTAATATTATTTGTGTTGAGGCTAGGAAAGCATCTGTTCAGACACAAAACATTGGCAACAGTTAGCATCTGTGAAGATGCAATTAAAGTAATCCTTTTGCTTCATCTCATCTTTGTAGGACTACAGGGATACGAGGCATGATGATACAAAAAGGGTTTGACCCTGACAAGCCTTACTGAAATTCTCAAAAAGGGTAGGCACTGGAATAAGAATAACTGGGAAATTTTATTTTTGCTGAGAGTCTATTACTCAGTGTACACATTAGCATTAGATGGCATGGGAAGAACAGCGCAAGGAAAGTAAAAAATAACTTAGCTCTGTAAAATTGCAGAATGTTACTATAGATAGGCTGCAAGATTAAAGAGCTGTCTTGGCATGTTATGATTCAAAGACCTGCAGCCTCATCTGCCTTTTTATCCTAAGGAGTTTTTCTTAAGAATTTCATACTTTAGATATTGCAGTATAATGTGGGTTAAATCACTGTATTTTGTCTCAATTTTTCCTCAGTGTTTTCCTTTTACCCTTTTGTTCTATCATAATCCCTTTTCTCTCTCTTGGCTTCACTCTAATTTCTCATGTATGTGGTTATTGGAGTAATTTGAGAAACACAGACCAATATTGGTTGTTGGGTGCTTTTGTCCAAATTAGCATGCACAAGAGTATATTCCAAAACTCAGATGCTAAAGTCTCTGTGGTAGAGGATATCTAATACTGGGCTGACCAGTGTTTAACCAAGAGTCTCTAAGCTTATTGTACGATCCCTGCCAGTCACGTTTGCTTTTAGGGAGCTTTGTGAGGCTTCAAAGAAGGATGTAATGTTTCATGTGGTGAAAACAGTGGGCTGTAATATTTTGTATTTGGAAAAAAACATAGCAAGATTAATTCATCAGTTTATTACTTAGATGTGTTCAGTAAAATAAAAACAAAACAAAGAAAAAGCCCCTAACTTGACTGTATCTTGTAGCACTGCAATACTTATGAAAACTTATTTTCATAAAGAGTAGAAGAGCAAAATCATTCATTCTGTTCCTCTGAAGCACAAGGGTAGTCAGTGGATGGCGGTGAACCAGCAATTCCATTGTGGAGGGAAGCTTATGTTTTATTTCCTGTTATGGTTAGAAAGTGTCTTAGTTCAAAGTCTCATTTTATTATGTGATGAGAGTTCAGTAAAGGTTCTTCAGTTCACTTAACTTCTCAGTTGTGCTTGACAAATCTCTATTAAGGTCTGTCTTCAAAATGTTGTGTTTTGGTTTTGTTTCTTTTTTTTATTCAGAGAGATTTTGGTGTTTGCTGTGCTGAATCTTGTTAGAAAATGAGAGCGTTATGGGATACTTCGATCTCCCCGTGTCCAGTATTTGGCAATCCAAACATGTTAACTTTATTTAAGGGTGGTCTAATCTTCTGTGCTATGAAGCTATTGAATTGAGGGATTATTTGCTGCACCATTGATAATTCTTGCTAAAAACTTCAGTTCCTTTACTACACTTTTTCAGATTAAATCATTGTCTAGTGTTCATTCCCCCTCGCAAGTAAAACAATGTAACAATGGGTGATGTTTTATTGGAGAGTTAATTGTGCAGGCCAACCAGTTCTGATGTTTTCCAGTAGTTTTGTTTTTTATCCCATTCCAATATATCCAAGCTGGAATCTTGACATTGCGATATTTAGCAATAAACTGCAAAATAGTTACTTCTGTCTTTCTATGCAGTGTGAAAACCAGATACGTATTTCTTGAAGTTCGGTTGTTTTTTCTGGACTTTTGGGCAGTGGGTAGTGGGAGCAGCAATGAGACTGCTCTCTGGATAGAATTTTTGAACTAACTAATGAGAGTTCTGGGGTAGCCTGCAGCCATAAATAAAGTCACTAATTTTACTTTTGGTCAAGTAAACATGCCCTTAACTTTTGAGGGTGCTAAGATAGTTCCTGTCCTCTTTTCTTACACAGCTTTATCTCTCTCCTGTACCATCAAATGACTATCTCATACATTATTAATCCCATTTAACATTAAGCTGTGCACAAAGTTCTGCTGGCTGTCAAAGTGCAAAATTATCAGAGCATTGCATGTGGCTTGTGCTGTGATGCTTGGTTCTCCCTTTACGGAAAGCAGAGAAACTGGGGAAAGGTAAGGTTGATTTAAATTTAATACTTGATCTCTGCTTGTCATCTAAGAGAACTGGCTCACAATACTGTCATCAGAATTGTTTTATGACCAGTGGAAAATTACTCATCTGTCAGCACTAAAATGTTTGTTTATTGAAAATGTTTGGAAGTCTTTGCTGTTGTGCTGTGTCATGATAGGGAGTGTTATGTACCTGGCTTATGTTAAAAAAGTAGAAAATGCTCCCTGGGGAAAAAAAAATAAAAATACTTATGTGCTTAAAGGCATAAGTGAGAATCCTGTATTGAAGTCATCATATATAGTAGTGAGAAAGTGGGGCAGTCTGTATGAGGGACGCAAATAGTAGTGAGAAAGTGGGGCAGTCCATATGAGGGACGCAAATAGCATAACTGTCTAACAGCTTCTATTTTTGAAGGTATTAATAATATCCCAGTTCCTGTTTACTGTGTATTTTAAGCCAAGCAGCCTTTGTATGCACAAAATTTTAGTGTTCTCTCTGAATGTTGACAGGGATCTTGCAAGTATTGGATAAAACGTGTCTGCCTAGTGGCTTTTCTCTGTCTGGCCTGTGCTCAGCAGGGAGTTACGCTGATTGCAGAAAAAAAGTATGTGATATAGATGAGGGCCTGAACACTTCTCTGCCTTCCAGGGTACATAACCTTGTGTGTGTCCATCTGGTTAGATGGAATGTAGCCCATATGCCCGTGTCTCTCAGCTCTTCTTGTGTCCACTAGTGAAAACTTACTCCATAAACTAACTTCATTGACATGGCATGGAATTCTCCTTCTGTAGTGCTACCCTTCGATTTCTATCTAGAGCAAGGAGGGTTACTATATAAATGGAAAGATCTAGCTATACTAGATTTCTTTATTTTAAAGAATCTGAGTGGGATTTTTTAGACTCACTTTCTTAAAAGATTTCCGGTTAATTGTAGATGTTAATGTTTATTCCTGTTATGCTTACTTGTCTGTTTTGGAAGATGTATGGATTTTTACTATACGTACTTTTACTAGACTATTGTTTGTACATGTCCGGGTTACTTTATTTAGTCTTTTGGGATTTTATCTACTACAATGAATTTATTATTCTATCATCAGAATATAGTATAGTCTCTTCCCTGTCTTTGAAATCTGTAAGTGCATGGAAAAGAAAACTCTTAAATCTCTTTCAAAATATAAGTAACTGAACTTCTCTGGTTTATGAATGAGATAATTAGAGGCATGACTTTTATCAGACCTCACTGCTTGTTTTTTATTTCTGTAGCCTTAAAAGCTTCAGTTAATCATTCTCAATAGACTGAAAAATAGTTTCCGTGTAAGCTAATAAATTTGGAAGCATCCTTCTAAATCCTACAAACAGATGTTGAGGATAAATATTGCTCATCTAAAAGCAGATATTGCTAATGTATAATAAAAACTGCATAAAATTGCTGGAAATGCTTGTTTTTGTCTTGAGAGAATCAGTCTTAATAAGTCAAACCAGTCATTTTTATTTAGGCAATACAAAAAAACCATATGTCTTCTTGCTTTACCAGCTGTCATAAAATTTTGGAGAAAAGGGTTCTTTCCAAGCTTTCCAAAGGGAATATTTCACAGAAGTATTTTGACCTTTATAGCTTACAAAACCAATTGACTTCCTTTTCCCATAAACTATTTTTTGGCTGAGATTTTTCTACAGCAAAGCTTTAGTCGTGAGGAAAAATACCAGCTCTGAAGAAAATAACTGGACTGCCTTCTAGTGGTTTGAGTTATCATAGATCACTCATATATATATTTATACATAAAAACAAAACTTATCTCTTCAAGTGAATCATATAGTTCCAAATTTAGTATGTTCCCCCAATATTTCTTAATAAGTGCGTTTCAATGATATTTGCATTTTAAGAAGCACAAGGCAGATTGTACTGGTCATGCGTTAGTTTGTTTCTATTCTTAAGAAAAGACCTTTTGCCTGTCTTCATTATTGTAATTAATGTATAGGAATTTACTGCTAGATCAAGAGATATTAATTTCAAAATGAAGGGCTCTTTTTTTTTTTCTCTTGCATAGCGTTTAAGAAAAAAAAAAAAAAAAAAGAAATTAAAAAAACCCCACCCAAAAACTCAAAAGTCCCCACCAACTGAAAAAAAAACCCTGACTGAAGTGCTACTACTAAGGAACAAAAGAAAGATGTGTGACAACAGAACCAATGAATTCAATATTAGGGTAGTTGAAAAATTTTAACGTGACCCAGTACTGAGGAGAGAATATACTCTTAATAATTTAAAATTTGATTTGTGTCATTAGACGCCAGCAAAAGAGCAACTTCTATAAATCTAGTGAAGACCTTCATATTGTAAGGTGTGGGGGATTTAGTATTATGCGTTAATTAAAGAGACCTCATTTGTGAAACTTCTTAGTAAATTTTCTTTTTGTCATAGCAAGTATTTAAAATATTATTGTACACTTCCCTTCTGGTAGATCTGCCACCTGGCAGTTGAAAATATTAAGATCTCTGTAAACAGATTTTTTACTGGATACTGACTTTAACCTACACACAAGGTTCTATATTGTCAGTGTATTCTCCTGATGGCTCTTTTGTAGTTCATCTTCATGTTGAATAAATAGAAATCAAACCTATCATTATCATCATCCTTATTATTACTTCCCAACTTTGTGTAACTGTCTGTGAGGTATTTTGTTTCTCATCGGGCACTGAAATGTACACTGGGGAGAGTGAAGAATTTTTTTTCTGTTAGCATGGTATAATAGTAATGACAGAATTTTATTATATCCTGAAATCAGAACATTGTAGAAATGCTCTCATCTTCAGTAAGAGTCCTAGAATTGACACTTTTCTCAAAATTCTTATTGTGAGGAAAAAAAATTTACGCTCTGATTCAAATTATCTTCTGGAAGTAAAAGAACTACATATGCAAAGATCTTAGCACTATCTGCTGTGCACTGATATTAAAACAAAAAAGATGAAATGAGAGCAGGGCAGTGTAAGCTTCAGTCTCCAAACTTCTTTGGAGGTACTATTAAAGGCAGTTTTCTGTGACAATGCTGTGGATATACGCTTGAAGAGCTGTGGAGGCTGCTACAGTAGTAGTAAGGAAGGTTAAGGTGTGCTTTACAGGAAGGTGAATAGTTGCAAAATTGACCCTTAAGTAAGCAGAAAAGTTAAGTAATAAGTTGTTACTTTTCTCTGGCTAAGAACCTTGCAAAGATGCTGAAGAAAGGAAACCGGTAAGTGATGAGGTGTGATGTAGATTGAGGGATAGTAGTGTGAACTGAAGGGATAAGCACATACAGGGATGGCAGCAGTGCTCAAGGCCGCTGTAATATAGATGGTGGACAGAGAATCTTGAATCAGCGAATTATGATCTAGTTTCTGAAGATGCTGACCACTGGGGAAGATTCATAGTGCTCAGTGTGAAGTACTGGTGTACGTGGGCCCTTTAATCTCTGTCATTAAACTTAACAAGGAAACAAGGCAATCACTATCTGTGCTGCCCGAGATAAGTAGAATGTAGAGGCGAAAGTCATGAGAGGTATTAAAAATGGTCCAGCAATTTACTAATACAGTAAGAATAACATTTAAAACTGGAGGAGGAAAAGCAGCTCGCAGTGGTGTGAGATGTGTTGTGGTAAAGCATGGCTGTTACTAATAGCTTCAAAATGTGATGCTCTTGGAGTGCAAAGTGGTAGCACTGGTTGTCACTTAGTTTAAGCTATTCAGTGTTACCTGTAATTTCTTTCTTTAGCTCTCTCCTGCTGCAGTGTGTGTTTTTTATTGTTTTCCCTTTTCTGTTCTGCTAATTACTGTACCTTCACTGCAGGTATTGTTGGAAGATATTTGCAAAATAAAATGTTTTACATGAAAGAGTGTTCTAGTCTTATCCACAAACATGCAAGCTCAGATGCTTCAATGGACTGACTTGAAATCTCTGTGCTAGTGCTGTACCATAGAAAAGTGCACAGAAGGCTGTACCACTGCTTTCCTTTAAGTGTCCAGAGGACCACTAATGCTTAGAAGGTAACTTCTTACAGCATACAAAAATTAATAGATGTGGTGTACTTTGCAAAATGTTTTTTGCTTTTATTTTGCCAAAGCATTATAATATTCCAAGAGTTCTCCTGAGTGTAATTTACATTTATAGGTGCTTTTTGTTTGATGGTAACATAATAGATGGAGAACTCTGAAATAAACATGTAAACTAACACTTTGTGCAGTAGCTCACACCACTACTAGCCCAATTGCTTAGGGTTTGTTTTTAAGTTTTTACATATCTTAGTAAATACTAAATGAAGATGGGAGATAAAAAAAACACACATCAATTTTGCTCCAGATAAAATTTTGTGTCATTTTCAGAAATAGTGAAAGACATCACTCTTACTACCATCAGTGTCTCATTTTATCCTCTTTATAGTCTCCTGACCCGGAATATATTTTTTCTATTATTTTTTTCTGACCGCCTTTGAAATTAAGTTTGTAAGATCATTAATAACACTAAGACAACAGGTATTTTAAATTTGTGCCTGCTTGCAGGCTTACAGTTGCTAATATCAAGCTGGTTTTCTGTGTTTCCCTAGTCGGCACTGGTGACTAGTACAGCTAAATAGTTTGCATATTTGAACCTGGAAACAATGTTGTCATCTGTCATCGGGGATAATTTCTCTATCTAAAAACTTACTAGCTGTAGAGCTGAAATACGGAAGTTAGAGGATGAAATGCCATTTTGTAGAGTTGTATTGGTTGGGGTTTTTTTTTGTTTGGTTTGTTTGTGTGTTGTGGTGTTTGGTTTTTTTTTTTCCTTTTCCCCCCAACAGTAAAAGGCCATGCTTACAGAAAGCAGCCATTTTGAAGGCTCAGAAGAATTGTAATATGCTCAGTTTCTCTTTTCTGGTGTTTTTGTTTCACATGCTGACCACTATACAGACATTAGAAGTAGGTTTACCTTTGATCTGCAAATTAATTTCTTAAACTAATAAAAAAGCAAACCAAACCCTGTCCACAGATCCTTGCTTTATTGTTATCAGTGACCCTGGAGAAGTTAATCCCCCTATTTGCAGCGTTTTTCAAGATGTTTGAGGGACGATTCTCTTCCTTGCCCCTGGAAGAAATAAAAATGAGAAATAACTGCTTATGTAGTCAAGAAGGAGAGCTTGGGCTTTTCAATGTCAAATGTCTTCCAGCTCTTTCAACTTGGCATGGAGAGGAAGTTCTTTTTTTCAGCATATTTTTTTAAAGTTCTTATTTTTTAGTTAGTTATAATGCTTTTTTTTTTTTAAGGAGACTATTTCGATTAGTAACGCGATTCTGAAACTTGAATTTCATTTCTGTATGAGAGACTGATAGAGAATAAGTAATAAGGGATAAGGAGAAGAGGTCATTCTTCCATTACTGCTTATGAGTCTGATCTAACTACTTTCAAACAAGTGTTTTAAGACAACAAAGAATTAGCATGGTGCTAGAGAAGAAGAGGACCTGATAAAACTGTTCTTATTTATCCTTCAAGTCTTTTTTCTTTCTCAGGAAACTTTTCTTTTTTTGAACATATGATTGAGTTTTTCATGCTTGAGACGTTCCTTAAATGAGTAGGACTCTAACCATGTCATAGTTTACATACCTATTCTTATTGTGCTAAGATAAACATGGAACTTGGAACTTTTATTAAGAAAAAAATCTTAATTTTCAGTAGGATGTAGTCTGTAGTAGTCTTAGGGGTGTTCAAAATTTCTGATGGGCAGTGTTTGTCATGTAGTTTCAGTGTTCACCTTGATTCAGTTTGATCCTAGACTTCCGTGGTGAAAGATGGGCTAGGTTCCTTGCAAGTTTTTATTTCGCGTTGACATCTTTGATTTCTTCAGATGTGCTGCTCTAAATCTCTGAAGAGAACTAAGGTATAGGTAAAAACCTTGCCTTCATAAAAATGTTCAGCTACCTGACAATAATAAATTAAACATACAAACTTGGAAGTAGGATTCAACTAACCAAAAAGTTAGTTTACAAACATAAGCTTTAAAGGACTGAAATCATTATTGACTAGAAATTCTTTAGGGACATTAGCAATGTATTTGATAGTTGCCAAGGAAACATAACCTTCCCAGTGACAGTATGCATTGCACATAATAAGTAAGTGAAGTAATTCTGGCAACGCCTGATCTACTTCAGCATACTTATTCTTCCTTCAGCCTCTGCAAAAACTGCAAATGTGTTTACATCCACCTAGATTAGTATCCACTATATATGCCTGAACCCTTAGTACTTGATATTTGATGTTGCAAATAGATTCAAAACAAAAGCAGGATATCGGTTTTTCCTGACTGAAAAATTGTCATTTCGCAATGAAACGGGCAGTGAGTGTGTACCCGGCTGGCCATGCTTGATTAACCAGAGGGCATCTTGGATAACACAGAGGCTAATACAGACTCAAAAATTGGATTATGTTTATCCTACATATTGATGTAGTACAGAAATAGTGGACTCAACTTAGACAGTCTAGAACAGCAGCAGAAAGTTCTGCAGTGCTTGGTATCCTTCAGCTTGGGCATGTAGAACTCTGTGCTACTGTAGCAAACGCAGCATGAACATCTTTGTGTATTTCCCTGCCTTGGGGTGAAATGGAAGCGTTGGGTGGAAGAAATTCCCGGTTCAGATATGGTGCAAGTCTAAGGATCAACTTACGGGGTAACCGCAATCCATTTGAATTATGAAGAGTTCATACGTTATAAACATTAGTAGAAGGTATCAAATTATGATAATGGAATATTTAAGAGTTGCCAAAGCACAACTGCCAAATGGATCCTCTACAAAAATAAGTGACCTGGGTCCTTGAAATTAAGTAAGGTCTAAAAGAAGACGACAAGATGCCTGTAACAGTGGCAACATCTGAAAGACAGGGATTTTCAACTCTACTTGTTTCTTAGTGCTGTAAATGATTTGAGGTGACCTAATGTGCACAGAAATTTGTTAGGCAAAACTAGTGTTGTAGAGCCAAATTGGTAATGGAAGCTTTTATATATAGTCACAACTTATTTAAATACTTTTTGAGGAGATTAACATTGGGACTGAGAATAACTTGGAGCAGAGGTTGTTGTTGAGGAAAAATTGCCTTTGAAAACTTTTAGTTGTGACTCTAAAAGTAGCAAAAGATAGAACTGCTCACAGCACTCTCGGGTGGGTAATGCAGTGGTGGGTGAAGTGCTGGAGTGGAACATCTGCGCAGGATCTTGGGACCTATGAGGGTGAGCCCTTGCTACTACTGCCCAGGGAGGGAATTCACCCTTACTGCTGAGCAAGTACCATCAACCTGTGTATAGTGCAGTGCTATAGAGGTCATTTATCTGCAGTCTTAATTACATGAATTCAAGTAAATAGATGATATATAAATTTAAGTTCTGAGAAATATTAAAAAGACTGAATAACGGTTATTTCTTGCCAAACAGACATTTGCACAAATTTCACCTTGCCTGCAGAATTGATTTTTCTGCATTAAGGAGATTGTTTTATAATTTAGCAGTACATAATTCTTATTTCATTTTGATGTTGGCATTTGGATGATTTTTAAATGGATCTTACTAAGAAATGAAAGCTAATGACTTAATTGAACAGTGGCTGAAATAATCACCAAAGATGTCTTTTTACATTGTAAATTAATGTATGTTGTTGTCATTATCTTATATAAATGATTGGGGTTTTTAGCCCCGCTTTCTAGCCTCATCTCTGTTTTATAAAATAAATCATAGTGAAAATTCAGTGAAGACCTCCCCGTTTTATAATCTGCATGAAATATGCCTGTATCCATTATCCAAGTACAATTTGAGAATTGATCACAGCTCTTGCTTGCTGCCATGTTACTCTGATATTTGGCAGCCAGAATGTCATTTTGAAGGCAGAGAAGGAAGCAACTGAGAATGGCTTGAATTAAATACGAACCTCATCTTTATGGAGGAGGAGTCAGGAAGAGATGGAAGTCATATATAAAGCCTTTCCTGAGGCACACGATCTAGCTAGAACTAAATTATTTGGAAAACCATCACTTTGAAGTTATGAAATGCAAGTGGTATAACTTCAGTCAAGCATCTATGTGGTTTTTGATGTTGTTTTTATACTGGTGTATAGGTTAAAATATACCATAATTTGGGACTTTTAGTTGGGAATTTTATTAAAATGTTGCATACTAACTGTTTACTTTTATACGGTGCTTATTGGCTGGACATTGATATCTTGGTGATGGAAATGTTTAAAAAAAACCATAGCTATGCACTTATTGATTACAAATCAATCCTTGAATAACTGTCATAACTTCTCTAACACAAGCATCTTAATTTCTTTTTGTGTGGAGCAAGCAGAAAGTTCAGCCTTTCTGTTTTGTTTTCATTGATCTTAAAGAAATCTTCGGTACACATGGTTGGATGTGGAGGGAAATAACAAGCACATCACTATGTAGAACTGAAGCCTGTCTTCTTTTTCAACTTTTTTTTTATTAAAGAGCTAATGAATAAAGAAAGTAATATAAAGAGTCAAAGTGAAACATACAATAATATTAAGTCATATATTATTGTCATGAAAAGCATTTTTATACAACTCCAAAAAAAATTAATTTCAGAGCTTGTTTTCATCCTAAGCTTGTAATGAAGTTTTAAACTAAACTCAAGAGGTTCACTTAAAAAAAAATAAAATGGCAAAGTCAAGTTAAGTTTAGTAAAATTTTGTTTAAAGCGAAGTTAAAATTTGGTTGCTAGCTCATTGTATTTGATGTCAGTGGTGTAGAAGTATTTGTTCATCTTAAACTTTGGAACTGTGGGCAAAATGAGCTGTAGGGCTGTCTCTGATTTCCTTTCCCTCTTTCAATGGAGATATTTGTCTTGGGACTTAGCTGCTTCTCTCTCTTACTCTCTCAGCAGCCCAGGCATCCCTTCCTCTTTCAATGAGATGATGCTAACATGGAAAAGTAATAATGAGGATTCATCTTCTCCTACGGCCATGTGATTTGCTGTTAGGGGAGTTATTAAGAATATATAGCAGAAAATAAGGAAAACCCAGCAATACATAGTGGCCTAGCTCTCCCTAACTATGTGCAAGTATTTTATTTAGTAGCTGTAGAAAATACTAGTCTGTGAGGTCATTAATGAAATGGTTTTTTTGATAAGATTTTTATCTTATCTGGAGAAAAAAAAAAAGTGTTGTGAATAAACAACAAACTCGGATCACTTCAAAGAGTTTGGGAAAAGCTCTTCATGGAAAATGTGGTATTGGCATTCCTGACAAATAGCTGCTCCTGCTACAAGCTACTTTTCCTTCCCAGACAGCAGCTACTCTGTTAAGCTGAAAGAAGCTGCTGCCATGGGGAGGAGTGGAGAGGAGCAAAAACAGCAATTGGAAAGCCTGCAGTGTATGAGCAATCTCCTCCTTCGGCAGCATTCTCCTTGCACTTTCAGATAGCAAGCTGCGAGGAAAGGACAACCGCAATGGGCAGCTGTCATTTTTACTGTTTAGCCACAGTCATTTTAACAGAAGACAGAAAACGGTACATCGGGAGTAAACTGAAACCAAATAACTACACCATCTGTTATGGTGGGAGTAGCCATATGGAATTAAGTTCAAAGGGTGTTGTGTTATGGGTGTTAACTCTTTGACTACATCCAAGTTGTACTCAAACAAGTGATTGAAATGAGGTAGCTACTGATTGTCAACAACTGTCATGTTGCAGTAGGATGGAGCATATTCTCCCATCTCATCAATAGTGTTAGAAAAAAAATTGATGGAGTACATGGTATCCGAGGGTCCAGCTTTGCTCAAACCAGTGGTAATCAGGTGTCAAGGGTTAAAAAAAAAAAGGTGTTTTCTAAGGATAGGTGGTGGGTGTTGCAGCAGTGCTTCATTTCTCTACCAGCTGTGGCTTCAGAATACTGTTTATGTGCTAGTCTAAACTAGGAGGAAAGGATGTAAGTAAAGAAGTGACTTTATATATCAGGAGCTCTGAACATGTGGAATACACAAAAGGCAAGATGATAATAAAGAGGTGAATGTTATACTACTTAATTCTTTTTTGTATGCTTTGCTCACTTTTTCAATGTTGCTGCATTTTCTCTAACTGAAGGGAATATACTCTGTTTTTTAAGACAACTTGCTAGTTCAGCTGTTACTTTTCTAAAGTTTCTTCAAATTTATCGCTTCCTTTTGACAGGGATTAAGGTACGCTGTAAAGGACAAACATGCTATATGGTGCTGCAGTCCCTTACTTGCATGCAGTTGTTGTGGAAGAACTTGAACAGTTTTCATAGAGGTAAAAGATCTTCGAAATCTATCAAGATTTCACTGAAGCATCTTGTGCTTTTCCATCTATTCTAAAATGTGAATAGCAAAAGGATTTATTAGTCCTATTACTAAGTCTCTGAATTGGTAATAAATGGGAAAATTTGTATTATTATACGTTGATAGTCTCTGCAATGAAAATAATATCTCCATATTTCGTGTTGTGGCAAACCTTAGACACATTAAAAATTCCTTCATAAGAAGATATTGCTCTTTTTTTTTTTTGGTACCCGGGAGCAGTCTTATATGTCAGATGTCTAATATCTGCATGCTGTGGGAAATGACCTTGTTACGGATCTAGTGCTTACTACTAATCTGGAGATACACTGATAAGGATCTAAAGCATAGTCAGATGGCCTTGTAGCTCAGATTTTAATCATATTACTGACAGACAGTTGTAGTTACTCATCCAGAGATACCAAGGCACTCAGGCAATTTATACATAATTGGTTACTTTGGTCACCATTGTTCCACAAGTCTGTTCAATGCCATTTTCTGCTAGATGGCAAGTGACGCTAATGACAGTGCTACTTTGAATACCAGTACAGTAAGAATGGGAACCTGCTGATTGTAGGAAAACTAAAATAGTACTTGGTGTGTCCTGGAATTTCCAACCAATATAGTTAATCAGGTTTCACAGGTGTTAACACTGATCTTTTCTGAACAATAACAATTAATAAAGCATAATGAAAGCTGGGCCAGTAGGAGTGCATGTGGTTCTTTATGGAGCAGCAGCAATAATTCTAAATATTTTGTATACTGTAGCCAAGAGAATCTTTAGTTGCAATAAGGACCTAAAAAAAAAAAAAGTCAAAAGCACTCTCACTGGAGTTTAAAATGTTACACAATTGTCTGTCGGAGAGTTCCCCCATAAGAAAAAGCATAGGACTAAATGATCCCCTCAGGGTACCTTCCAAATCTTTGGTCTCTAAAAGCCAAACTGATCTCTGTTGGGTAGCAGCTACCAGACTAGCTATTTGACTTTTCCAGAACTCTAGCACAAAAGATAATCTACAATAACAAAGCAAGGTGGCAAGGACTTTAAGAAATGTGAAGTAACCATGTTATATGCTCTTAAAACAGTTTCCAAATTGCGTCAGAGGAAATTTATTTGCGATCAGAAGCTGTTAACACTTATGTTGTAATGATGCAATTATTAGTAAGCCAAGTAAACATCACCTGAGCCTTATTCCTTATTGAACTACAGTAAATCAAACCTGAAGCTTCATCCTTAAAGGTTAATCTATCATAATTTTATAAATTAATTTGTACAGAGATTTAGCTTCTCTTGATTGACCCAAATAAGAAAGAAGATGAAATGAGATTAAGGCCATCACTGAAGGGATGTGAGAAATCTGATGGCTTTAGCCAAGAAAAACTGATTCACAACACCAAAGAAGTGACAGCTGTGTTCCAAGGCAGTGGGTTTTTTGGTTTGTGGTTTGTTTTATTTTTCTTCTTTCTCCCTCAACAATGGCCTTTCAGTGGGGTGCTGGTGTGTAGCCAGTGCTTAGGGAAGGTCATGGTGAAACGTCTCTCATATGCTTACTTGTTACTCAAAGCTGTCACGAAGTCATGACAACACATGCGATTCCAACTCCCGTTATCACCAGTTATTTCCAACAATAATTTTAATGTTTTGAAATAGCAGGTATATAACCTGGAAAATTCACGGTATTTTTTGTTTTGTTTTCTTCTCTTTTTGTTTTGTTACTGTCAGTCAGGTGACTCCCAAGTTCTAACTGCGCTGTTCTTTCTAATATACTGGCTGTTTACTTGGCTTGTAAAAATTAATGTTTAACTTTGTTAATTATATTTACATCTAACATGGTGTCAGAAAAGCTTAAAAGAGAAAGTTTAAGGAATTAATCCCTTTAGTGTGTTGGGGTTTTGTTTACTTTCTTAAACTGGAAAGGGTTTGGCTTCAAACTAGAAGTGTAATCAGAAATTAGAATAAATTCTGATTAAATTTTATTTTGCCAATAGGAGTCCATTAGACTTTTGGGGGTTGTTTGAACCAAGCTAATGGAGATAAGATGCGTAAATCCAAAAGACTTTGAGGCAGTAGTAAATCCAGTAAGTGACATCATGAGTGATGCCAATGACTAGGTCTGGTGTATAATGAAGAAAACATCCTTATGCTCATGGGTTTCTTTTTTCCCCTGCATTGCAGATTTGTCTCTAGATAGAAGCTGAAATATTCATACTTGTGTGTCAGTACAGTGCATCCAACTGCAGAATATGATCTACTTAACTCACTTTCAGCATCCATGTTGTCATGGTAGCATTTTGTATACGTAGGAGTTACATGAATGCTGCAAAATATATGTTTTGAATATGTGGGATGGAATTGTTTTTCTATCAGAAAGGTAGTTTGTGAGCAGGAGAATAACTTAATGCAGAGGACAGTTCTTGGGCTGTGTGAAAACCACTTTGAATTAACCTGAATGCTTTAACCATTGGACTTTCTTAAATGCGTTTTAATTTTAGGATTTTTAGGATGACACTTGGGTTCTGGGGTTTGGGGTATTTGCTTCCTTGTTGTTGAGCAGTGTTTAAAACAAATAAGAATTTTCTTTGTTCTGTTCAATATATAGCAGAACTGATTTGCTGACATCTCTTTCATTGTAAGATTAGAGTTTCCCTGGCAGCTGTAGCCCAACCGGTTTGTTTATGAAATACAGACATATTAACTTTACCTTTTTATTATGAAAGTGTCAGGTTTTTTCATGTAATGATTATAGAACAGACGCCTGCCTGTCTGCCTCGCTGCCTTGACTTTCTCATGGAAAAAACAACAGAAGTAGTTTTAAGGGCTTGTAGCGTAGCGGCATTTTGAAATAGTTAACTTAAGCAGATATGTAATATCAATATGCAGAACAACTTCAACTTAAGTATCTTTGTTGTGAATTTGAAATATCAAGGGAATGGTATGCAAAAGGTAATCAAATTGTTTATCAGGACTGTTTTTCTAGCTAATGATAATTAAAACTTCCCCTTTGCCTCCTTCCCCATGTTCAAAACATCATTGATTGCATCAAAGTTTCTCTGAACTAAATCCTTCAGCCCTGGGTTTAACCATATTTCTGGATGCTTAACTTATCCGAAGGAATGAGGGAAGCAAAACGAGACAGGAATGCCAGTCACTTTGTGAAATGGAAAGTAATATTGTCCTGGAACAATTAATTTTCCATCTAGGGATGCTCCCAAAATGATTATTTGAAGACTGCAGATAAATGGAACTAAATGATTTTGTATAGTGAACAAAATGTTATACAGGTACAAAATTAACTTGTTTTTTTTTTTTAAACTCCAAATTTGTTTCCCAACTTTTCACAGGCTAATATGTGGTAAATGCTATTAGAGCTAATAATGGAACAAGAGGTTATACTATGGAGCTTCTAAGCTCAGACAAGCAAGAAGATCTTAGACTTAAAACTGTTAATTAATAACTGCATTTCTTTGTGATGATGCAAGTTATGCCATAATGAGAACAGATATAATTTCAATTTATAACTTATTATTCTTTCCTTTTGCCAGCTTTACTTAATGAGGTTGATGCATGTAATGTAAATATCATTTGTTGTTTCTAAATCCAAAGTTACAGTCTAGCAACCCAGTTCCCATACTCATGACTAGCTAGCTCATTTGTTATAGTATTTATCACCCCTGATTGTATTTTAATTCATAGTCCTGGCTAATGATGCTGGACCTCAATTTATGCATTTCCAGTAAGTTTCTTGAAATTTTCATTTTCCTCTTTGTGAGGATGTTCAATACTACAGTTATAAACTGTGTAACAACAGTTCATATTGAATCAATGTGTATAATATAAATATTCTCCTGTATTGTTCCTCGGTCAGAACAGTTCTCTGTGGATAATTGCCTTTTGTAAGCTTCTGTTTGTTCATTTGAATATATCTGATGGGTTTGGCAGCCTGTTAGTTTTCTGTACAGATTAGGAATGCCCAGCAATAAGATGCTTTTCTTATTACAGTTACTAGAGCATCAGAAAAATTGGCTGCAAAAAATCCTAGTAATTAAGCATTTTTATATGTGTTTCAGTATGGTGATCATCTCAGGCTAGAAACAATATCCTCTGATCTGTATGGTGGAATAAATTTGCTGTTGGGTATCTAATAGGCATTAAGAGCTAACATGAACAAATTCTTTGATTTAACTTAATAAAATAGCACATTTGACTATTAATTTTTACTTTTTGTTTACAGTCTTTTACATCATTCTAATGTCAGAAGATATTCTGCATGTTATTAACATTTTAAGTTGATCAACAGTGCTAAAACTCATGTTTGGAAAATTGAGTTCATACTTGCAAAGCTGGAGTTGCAGTGGTTCTACATCCAGTCTTGTTACTTCCCAGGGTAAGAACTTTGTGGAGTAACTGAAGGTGCATCAGTTATACTTGTATTTAGATATACCTCTTCCTATAAAAAGTTATCTTATTATAATATAACTCCTATCAACTTGGATTTCCTGAGAAGGTCAGAAGCATCAAACAAGCAGATGTTAAATATGAAGTAAACTTAAAAACACTGATTACTGAAAAGCAGAGAATTGTGAAATTCTACTGAATCCTTACCTTCTGTGTTCATCTATGACTGTGGGTTTTTCCAAGGTACTTAATGGAAGGTCCCTTCGTTGTTGATGGTGGAAATTTTTCCTATTATCTAGTTGTTATTTTGACAATATACTATGCTGGGGGCTATGCTGTAGCTAAAAATTGTCCATTAATAGTATGTTTTGTGGCTACAAGTGGAAACAATAACTCTTGATTCATTTGAGTTTAGACAGCTGATTTAACAAGTCCCATCATTCAAACAATGCAGTGACTCATTTTGTTAATCACTTGCTCTGTGACAAAATATATTGGAGGTAGTTTTGTGTCAAACAGTGTGTGTTCCCTTGAGTGGTAATGTAATTACCCTTGAATGGTAAAATTCCTTGAATTAAGAAAACCCAAATCAAATTTCTGCCCTGTTGAGAACTAAAAGTTGTCCTAAGCTATAGAACAGATGTGTGTGGTGTATAAAGGATTGACATCAGATAAGAAAGAGGCTGAAACTCTGGTCACGATGCATGCCATCAGTACGCAACTTCACTGTTTTGATTGAATTTTGAGTAGTTGTTTCAGCATCTAGCATGCACGAACAGTCAAGGTTGCTTGGTGTATTTTTGTTTAGATGCAAAAATCATCCTGGGTAAATAACAAAAGCATGGGCCTTCCACTAGGCAGACTCTAGTAGATGCTAACCAGCAAGGAAAAGAAATCTGTTCTTCTGCTCTATTTCAAGCCCAAGCCCAAATACAGCTGCCAATATTTAAGTTGATATAGATGAAGGCCAACGAATACAAGTTGCATCAAGGAAAATTCCAGTAGGATGCTAAGAAAAGAAATTTTGTGTTGAGGGCCATCAATACTGGAACAGGTGCCCAGGATGTGAGATCTGCAGCTTTGGGGATAGTCAGAACTTGGCTGATACGTTCCTGAGCATCCCACTTCAAAAGTGAAGTTGGTTGAGTTCACAAAATCAGCCAGGTGACCTTCTCGGGTCATCTTCCCAAACAAAACAATTCTGTGATTTTTGTAGGGAGGTGCAAAATAAGCCTTAATGATACCTGGTTTGCCTTTGTTCAAGTGTTCAAGTCATAATTAGTTTTATATCCTTAAAACCTTACAAGGATACCTTAAAGGGTAGTATCCAACTATGTAGAATAGTAGTTATTTTTTTTAATATAGATCTGCTAAACTCATTATTAGAATCAGATGTGATAAAAGATGGAGTTGTCTAGATATTTTCTTTTATCTCTGAAGCAACTTTGATTCATATTTAATGTAGACTTCTCCATAATGCTGATTTTCTTTCATGTTCATTCTTTACTCAAATATTTATTTAAATGGAGGAATTATTTCCTTCTCTTAGAAAATAACTCTGAAAGCGGAAGAAGCATTGACTTAATGTGGTTGTACCTGTAACTTTCATTCATATGCAGTATTAGAAGTTTCATATTTAATACTTAAAATCATATTGTAAGACTTAAAGAAAAGTGCACAAGCAAAAATGGAACCCCCAGAAGGTAATCACTGATGTAGTGAAATTACTGAGCTAGAACACAAAATTACTTATTGTGTATAAATGTGGTGATTCATCTGGTCTTCACAACTCTGGACAACTGGTAAAACTAACAGGCCACCTATACCGATTTTTATGTTCTGCAAACACTTAATGTGCTCTCTGCAGGAAGTAGTTGAAGCTGGAATTGAAAAGAAAGCACTGAGGCAATTTTATTGTGGTAGGGTTTTTTATAGAGACACATTTATACCTAGTGCAACTGCCAGATGCATGCTTGCATGCACTTTAGAGTGATTTTGTACAAGTTTCTTTGCAGTCAAAATCTGGGTGAGGAACAATCTATAACTGCTACTCAGGAGACTCTGAAGAGAAGAAAAGGGAGAACTTCTGCAAAAAGATGTATAGTGCATGGGGTAAAAACTGTCAAGCTTGAGGATGAACCAAGATACTAGTACCTTTAGTTGTTTTAGTACACTTCAGTACTTAAGTCCTTTACACAGATTGCAAAATTGGTCCTTTGGTACTTGCATCTTGTGACTGTTTCAGTCTGCACTTGATAAAATATTTTAACTCTTTTTCTTTGGATCTTGTCAGGAGCAAGTAGGGTGTTGATTCAGAATGAAATACAAGCAAAGGGGATGCAAAACTTTCCTTCCTCCACTTTCGGCATGACACACAGTTTTTAGTACCTTGGCTATATGTCCCTATTTTTGTCTGTGTAGATGTGGGACTGCACTAAGTTTTTTTTGAACTAAGCTGCCCATCCAAACGCTTCTGACTACAGTCAGTATTTATAGTCCCTATTGCTAGTAGTTTTGCCATGTTTTGCTGAAAGCTTTAGTAGCATTTTCGACAGCGCAGACAATAACCAAAATAGCAATGGTGGGGTGAATGAGATGCCTTCTGAAAAATTCCAGACTTGGTGAGATAATTAGGCTATTTCCAGATTATCCAGACACAATCTATAGAAATTTTACTGTTAAAATCATATGTATATAAAGAGTCTTGTTGTGTTTCAGTCTCACTATGTAAGAGAATTTCTTCTAGGTTGTCGTTTTATAAAATGACATTGTTATTCCAACTTTTAAAGAACTACCAGCAATTTAAAGGAATTTCATAGTTATGTGGCTGCTGGTCATTTAGGGAAAATTACAGAATAGAAAGAGGAAATTACAAAATGGAACAGAAAGTTAGTAAGAACTCACAAAATAGAGCATGAAGAGTTTTAGCCATCCAGTTACTGGTGGAATTTTTACATACACTGTTGAAAAAATAAAAAATCAGAAAGCATCTGCTATTTTATTGTAAAATCCTCAGTAAGTGCCTTTGTCTTGAATTAGCAGATTTCAAAAGGATATAGAAGAGCAAGAGTTTAAGAAGACCAACAAGAATGATAAGATACACAATGCTTCCCAGAATAGGAACGTGTAGGTAGCATGGCATTTTTTGCTTACAGAAGACACAACTAATGATATAACGTTATGGTATCTGTAGATCAAGACTGGCATAGATGAGTTTGTCATTGTCTCTTGCTGTAGAAGAATTATAGCACTATCTAAAGGAGAGTGTAGGTGAAGGACTTCAAACAAACAGAAGCTTGTTCTTGGTGCAGTAGGCTGACAATGTATGGGACTTGGTGCTGCAAGAAGTTATGGCTGTTAAAAGTTGACATTGTTTCAAAAAAAAAAAAAAGGAATAATTAATTATTGGGATGATTACTATTTAACTTTTGCAAACAGAGGATTATACTGTACCATCAAACTCGCATCCCTTACTAAGTAAAACTTTATAATTCTTCTTCTAGAAGACTTCTTGGGGGAAAAAGTGCTATAAATAAATTAAGAAGTACAAGTTTTGCAGTGTTACATCCTTTGCGGTTCTGGTGGAGATACAGTCTCCAGTTTGAAAATGTCTCTGACGAGAGTGTCTCCTCAGCCTTAAGCCAGATAACAGTGAGAGAAGTGTAGAAGAGAAGTTGGGTATGAGTCTGTGATGTCTGGGGTGTTACAGAGATAGTTGGGCAGCAAGTACCTGACAGCTTATTTGTTTTGTCCTATGCCTTCATCACTTTTCAAGGCTTTTCATTTAAGAAAGGAATATTGTTAAATATGCTTTCTTTGTATCCAAAGAAACATATCCAAAGAAATGTTGCACTGAGTTTCTTTTGTCCTGTTTTTCTCTCGTGCTTTGCAGAGTTTCTTTTATTCCTAATTGAGGTGTCTTGCAAAAAGGGTTGGTTTGCAGATTTTCCTTAAAAAAACTACCAAGCAGAGAACTCAAAAGATGAAGGCTTCTAAACTATTTAACATTTTCTATTTAATATTACATTTAAGTGGAACTATGACTTTCAAATTAAAAAGAACATGTATTATAAGTATAGATACATGAAACATATTAATGTATTGACCTCAGTTAAGTACTCTCAAAAACTTTTAATCTGCATTTAATTAAGCTGAAGATACTTGGTCTCTCCTTTTGAGAAAGAGAACAATGTTTTAAATGGTTTGTACAGCTTCCGTCCTTACCAAGTGCAACATAATGTGGAAAAAAAAGGTTTGGACTTCGAAAGTGATCCTTTTCTTGGTCTTCCCTACAGAGGCAATATCTGTATGTGATGTTATTAGGCATGAATTATTATTATAATAATGTAAAGTTACTCCTTTCATAAAGTAGTAACTTGCTGCTTTACAGTAGGTAGATGCACAGTATGATTCATTAAAATTGCAAGTTCTTTAAAACTCCTTCTCCTTCATTTTCAAACTTTAGTGGGTGTTAGAGAAGGTGGGAGCTGCTATTCTGCACAGTATGAACCTCTTGGAAATGCAGAGAAAGTGGAACAATTTAGGGCTGGCTAGGTTAGCTGAAACCGCCATGTAGGTGGCAAATTTAATCTTGCTTCTTGTACCTCCTGCTGATTTTTTTTTTTTTTTCTTTTCTTTCTTGCTTTTTTTCCTCCTCCTGCTTCCAACATATATACTGATGAAGATGAAACACGTATCTCCTTACAGTTGACTTGAATGGAGGCCGCATTATTTTTTGGATTCAGTCTCTGAGTATGAGTTCTGTTAAATGAAAGGTCTCTGTAGTTATGTCACAGATAATGTTCTATAGTTGAATGACAAGGTATCAGCACAAAAAGTAATTTGAATTAAGGAAGAATGGTGCTTACTCTGTTAAATGTACAAGTGTTCAATCAGCAAGAACTTGATTATTTGGAAAGGAACAGGAGGGAAAGTCAGAGCGAGCGTGCAGAAGATGAGGTGAATGCCTTGTGGAAAGGTGCAGAACATCAGCTCTGTCAAAACGTTCAAGTGAAACTGCTTGAAGTTAGGCTTAGTGAGAAGCGCAGTTAGTAAGCATCGGCAACCGATATAGTGCTGTTGTTGTAGCTCTTCTAAAATGTGTATTTGATTAAGGAAATTGTGGAGGTAATAATTGCGTTGAATTGTGTTGAAGTTTTTATGGTGGTTCAGGTGTGTAGGTGTGTATGTTGGATACATTGTAATAGCCTCAGTTGCTTTCAAGCTCTCCTGCCTGAGGAACAAATTTGACCCAGTACTTAGTCTTTGTTTCTTTGATTTGTTTTGTTTTTACTTTTTTTTCCCTATCTGTGAAAACTGGAATTTTATCACAAGTGAAGTTTTCTCTCTTCCTATATGATAGAAGATAAGAGCGGGGAACTTCAACTTTTTCTCTTAGTATCAGTTGTTAGAATGTAACAGCTTAAATTTGTCAACTAGGCAACATTGTAGATCTTAGTCTTGTGCATTCTAATGATCCAAAAGTGTTACTGTGGTGTTCTCCTGAAATGACCACGGAAACAGCTGCCAATAAGGCCATTATTTTGTTTTATTTGTGAGATATATATATATATATATATATATTTTAAAGATAGACTGTTTTAATGTATTAATTATTTTAGTGCTGTTACACATGGAAGAAGTGCAGGTCTCTCAAGCCGAATGTTTTAGGGAGAGACCATCTCTGATAGCTGCCATTGTCTCTTATACCTCCATTTGGATGGACAGCTATGTTTCCTTTCCAGACTTCTATTAAACTTAAGGAGAAGTCCATTTTTCACTTGGCCAATTTACCCTTCATGGCTGAGAGTGACCTTACTGTCCCGTACACCCATTCCGGTTACAGTGGGATGTTGGCACTGTCACAGCGTTCCTGTAGTGGTGTAGAAGCAGCACAGCATTGTGTTTTGTGAGTGAGCAGCTGCTCAAAACACTGAAGACCAACCTTGTATCATCTGCTGACTTACATTTTGCTAATGCACACAAGGCAAGTTAGACTGTTATTATTTCATTGTTTTTTGAAGAGCCTCATGACATCATATAGACAACCTGCACTGTAACCCAGTGCTTCTACACTCAGGATTATGGTTTAGTATCCCTGAAGCATTTGTAATGATGTATCTTTTTTTTGTTAAGGTGGAGTGATTTAATTCTTCTTTTTCCTACTCTTTAATTATTGCTATTCCTCTTTGGTGTAAGCCTTGAAGTGGGTTTGTGGTTCAGTGATAGAATGAGGGCAGCAGTGGAAAACTGCACAGACTTTTCTTTGTCCTCTGTGGACTTATAACGATTGGCCACATGCTTGATATGGAAGCTGGTTCTGTCTAGAGTGCAAAATCATCTGACAAGAACCTGTAGAGCTTCATTTTTGTAAACTGTTAAATGGAAATCTGAATATAGGAAGTGTCTGTGGAAGGGGCATTATATGAAGCACTTAGCAGCAGAGTACCTACAGATTCAGCAGCTAATAGATTGCTATCTGCCACAATTTAAAACCCTGAGACCAAATTAAATTCTAAATGTGGATTCTTATTCCTGTGTGCTGCTTGAATAGTCTTTGCTAAATTGTTCTGCACATAATTTAACGTTCATCCTTTTAACTTTGAAGGCATATTGCCAAAGAATTACTCATACAGATAAAAGAAAGGAAAAAAAAAAAATCAGTGAGTGTCGCCCATAAATAAGCTGCACAATCTTACTTCACTTTCCAGGTTTTTCAAAAAATGATAAAGGGTATACTCTTCAAAAATGCATTTACCAGAAAGAAACCTTTCGACTCACTTGTAGTACATACAGCTATGGCTTTTAATGACTGTTGCCCAAAGCTTGGTAAATTGCTTTCACTCTATTTTAAGCATATTTATACTTAAGTGTTGATTTTACTGTAAATTCCATTGCCGTCTTCAGTCCTCATTGGTGCTTTGCATTTTAGGTGGAAATAATGCATTGGAGCTGGAAAGCAAGTTTAGTAAAGTGAGAACCATCCCAAGTGGTATTTGTTATAATTAATATGATATGAGAGTATATACAACAAGCAAGATATCATAATTAAACCATTTTTTTGAAATTGTGGAGGATGTTTACTTCAGGACAAAGTGCTGTTCTTTCCCTAATGCTGAAGGACTCATCACTGGATAGCCATTTGTGCTTAGACTGAAAGTTAATTGGTGTTCTTGTTTTCACTGTTATACTGAGATGAGGTATTCACAGCATTATACACTTGTTTAATTGTGTCTTGCGTTTTACAATTCCTCTAAAAGGACACTTCAGTTACTGATTTTGTGTTTGTGCCTAAATTTCAGGATATGATTCCTAGAACTATGCAGTATAAAGCTGAAAGTGAATTTCAATGTATAGTCCCCAAAATATCAACCTTTCCTTTTAGGAGGTAAGCAGACATCCTATAGAAGTTTCAGCACTTCTAGGTTCTGTAGGAACCTAGCATTTATCCTTAGGATTGGAAGATATTTCCCAGTGTTGAAACAGAAAATCCCTTGCTGCAGTTTAACCCATTGCTATTTATAATGCACAAAAGGAATATATACTTCCTTCTTGCAGCAAACTATTATGCATTTAGGCAGTAACCATATACTTTCTTTTATTGACTTCTCTTTCTTGGAAAGCAGTCCAAATGACAAATTAGTGTTTAGATGTGTCTTCTCAGTGTTTTTGCAGGAGAACTCACAGAATCATAGGATGGTTTGGATTAGAAGAGACCTTAAAGATCATCAAGTTCCAACCCTCCTGTCATGGACAGGGACACCTCCCACTAGACCAAATTGCTTAAAGCCCCATCCAGCCTGGCCTTGAACCCCTCCAGGGACAGGGCAGCCACAGCTTCTCTGGGCAACCTGTTCCAGTGCCTCACCACCCTCACAGGAAAGAATTTCTTCCTAATGTCTAATCTAAATCTCCTCTTTTCCATTTTAAAGCCGTTAGCCCTCATCCTATCACTAAACTCCCTGTCAAAGAGTCCCTCCCCCATCTCTCCTGGAGCCCCTTTAGGGTCTGGAAGACTGTTATTAGGTCTCCCCAGAGTCTTCTCTTCTCCAGGCTGAACACCCCCAACTCTCTCAGCATTTCCTCACAGCACAGGTGTTCCAGCCCTCGAAGCATCTTCCTGGCCTCCTCTGACCTGACTCCAACAGGTCCATGCCCTTCTTATGTTGGGGACCCCAGAGCTGGATGCAGTACTCTGGGTGGGGTGTCACCAGAGCGGAGCAGAAGGACAGAATCCTGCCCCTTGCCCTGATGGCCACGGTGCTGGGGATGCAGCCCAGGATGTGGGGGGCTTTCTGGGCTGCCAGCGCACGTTGCCAGCTCATGTTGAGCTTCTCATCAACCAACACCCCCAAGTCCTTCTCATCAACCAGCACCCCCAAGTCCTTCTCAGGGCTGCTCTTAATCTATTCTCTGCCCAACCTGTATTTGTGTCTGGGATTGCCCAAGCCAGGTGCAGGATCTTGCACTTGGCCATGTTGAACTTGATGAGGTATGCACAGGCCCACCTTTCAAGCCTGTCCAGGTCCCTCTGGATGGCATCCCTTCCCTTCAGTGTGTCAACCGCACCACTCAGCTTGGTGTCGTCAGCAAACTTGCTGAGTGTGCACTCAATCCCACTGTCCATGTCTCCGACAAAGATGTTAAACAGCAGTAGTCCCAGTACTGACCCCTGGGGAACATTGTTTGTCATTGGTCTCCAGTTGAACATCAAGCCATTGGCTGCAGCTCTGAGTGCGGCCATCCAGCTTATTCCTTATCTGAGCGGTCCGTCTGTGAAATCCGTCTCTCCTATTTAGAGACAAGGATGTTGTGTGGGACAGTGTCAAAGGCTTTGTTCCAAAGTAGTTCACTGTTGTTTGGTGGTTGCTGGGAAACTTGTTCCACCATGTATCAAAAAACTGAATACATTTAAATTCCTTACAGCTTGCTTGAGGTACCTCTCGTGTTATTACGAAAGTAGGATAAGGAGATTTTCGGTCATTACATGCATAAGACTCGTTTTGAATGTCAAAAAGGAAAAAAGGTGCTATGTATGTGGGGGACATTAGGATACAGCAGCAGCCCCTTCAGGTTGAGGGGTAACTGAATGATGAGAACAGAAGGCCTTGTTTGCGGGAGCCTGCTGAGGCTGCTGTTAAGGAGGAAAAGTGGAAGAAGTTACTGTATTAGGGTAGGTTTGTTCAGTGGCTTTACGCATTACATACATGAGATGGAATTACAAAGTTCTGGAGTCTGGGTATTTTTTTCATGTGTTTCGGAGGACACAAAGCTGCATAAATGGAAGAAGAGAAAATATGCTTGGAATCAGTCTGATATCTCTCTCAAGAAACTTGACAAGCATAGATCAGAAAACAACTAATGCTATCAGTATTATGAAAATAATGTGCTATTAATAAATATTATTGCCTTCATTGAGTTTAACTTCAGTGTAGAGGAAATCTGCAGCATACTAATAAAAATACTTATTTTATGGAGAGAAAAGTAGCAAAACAAAGGAGATGGTTTTTCTCCATTAAGCACATTGAAAGAGTTTAAGTATATGAAATGGTTTTGAAGCATTAAGTAACAAAGAGACAAAACACTTGCTTTGATGAGAATACTTCTCACCTCTCTTGCGGAACGGGTTTCTGTTTAAGAAAAGATTAGTGCAAAAAGGCAGTCATTCAAAAAGAAAAAGCTTAAAACATTCCTAAAGCCCACACATTTCTTGAGTTCTGTTGTAATTCTTCCGAAACCACAAAATAGAACTTGACAGAGGCAAGATACTAAACCACCTTGAAAAATACTAAGCAGAGCTGCATATAGGGGAAAATGAAATGAAATAAAACTACAACAGAAATTCTATATTGGCTGAGATTAGACGTTGCTTTCAAAAGCTGCATAAAATTGAAGCCATTAGCTTCTATTTGCATTTAAGCAGTGGAGTTGTGATGTTAGACGGCTATAAAATTGTAAATTATAATCAGACAGGTAACGTTACACATTATAGGAAGATGGCTCGGTTTGAATACAATATTTGAGAAAAAGCACTAAGAGCTAGAGTAATAAAGTATTGGACTGTGGAGAGATATAGGCATTTGTGTCAGTGTGCAGAGATTATGTCTGCAACTGGAAGCAGCCTTTTTTTTTCCCCAGAAATTTACCATCAGGAGCTCTAAAACATGTTAGTTCCACTAACATGTTGCTGCTTCTTCCCTCTTCATAGAAACTTACAGTTTTTGTCACTTGTTTGTAGGTATTTTTCAGTGCTTGTTATTTACTGAGAAATCAAGAGGAATCAAAATTATACATAAATGGTTATTAATACACATTCAGATGACAAGTCTCTCTTTTTTTTTTTTTTTGTTTTCCTTACTCTGTAGAAGTTTTCTTCTGAGAATATGGAATTAATGAGAACTTCAAGCATTTGCTTCTTCTAACATAATGGGGCTTTTAAGTTATCATCTAAGTGACATGAACTGCTAGAGAGCTGCTCTCGGGAAGAGCATGAGCGTCACTCGCAGTGACAGCAGCGCTGCCAGCTGTCGGAAGGAGCGGGGCAGGATGGTGGGTGTCAGTTGGAGGATGAAATATTTCTGAAGTAGAGTATGCTTTTCTTAATTCTGTCTAAAGGGTGCGGACTTTTGGTGTTTAGAGAAGTACTGTCTGAGAACGCCGTAGGTGTAGACCTCTGTCATGACCAAGTTAAAAATAAAAGTGTGTGTGTATATATATTAAAAAAAAAAAAGGTATATGGATCATGTGAACTGTACTTCAGTTTTATGAAGAAAATGTTGTTCATCTTCAGACCTATAAATATAGTGATACTTTGCATTTGTCTTTTCTCTTCTACAGGCAGGTCAGCAAGGAAAACAGGCTGAGAGGACCAGAGCCAGCCTCAAGGAGAGAAAATTGTTTTCTCAGGTAGGAGTAGTGGGGAAATACGGATGCAAGAGCTCAAGTCGTACATGAAAATGAATGATAATCATGTTTGTAGATTATTGCACCCACATTTCCAGTTATAGCCTAGTTTCTCACTAAGTTCTGATGCCAAAAAACTTGATGAAATCTTTCTCTAAAACTATCTTCACCACGACTGACAGTGAAACATTCATGTGTGACTAGAGTCAACTGGAATGTCTGTTTGCCAGTGATTGAAGTAATATCACCCAAGATAATTAGGTTACGGTAAAAGTAGTATCTTATTTCTACTGGAAAAAAAAAAAGTGTTATCCCATTATTTCATTTTCACTTTTCACAAGTGCATACTGCATACACAATCCATGATTTAACTACCACACTTGCTTTCAAGCTGTAAAATCCTATGCAAAGCCAATAAGTACGAAAATATGAATCTTAAAATTGTGCTCTGATATTTGTGTTACAAATTTTAGAACTGGTAGACCTGTTAAACTGAAATATCAGCCTTTTAGCAGCAAGCACTGGCTATAAGCTGAACTATTTCAGTAACTGTAAACATAATAAAAATTCTTATGATAAATCTCTGAACAGTTCATTTGATGAAACTCATAAGAAATATACTGAATTCCAAGGAATGAATGATCCTGCATTACTGATAAGAGTTAACTAAATTTTTTTCAAGTGACAAGAAACAGCGATGTTTTGTTATGGAATTAACAATACAAAATAAAACCTGAGAAAAATATCAAGATCTCTGAAGTTCATTCTTCTGAGCTGATAAAGATGCTTCCAAATTGAAAGTATATTGAAGAGCCTTTTCAAGACTATACATTTGCTCCTGTGGCAGTATGAGAGTTGCTTAATTGCTGGGGTATTTGGTGAAAGGGGCAGTTTATAACTGTGAATTATGAGGATTGATACTTCAGCCTGACAAGCCACTTGGGGCTTATGGCTAGTTCCTCAGTCTCAGATCAGGAAAAAAATTCCTTTTATATTGGGTCAAAATTTCAGCATTGAATATTTTTTGGCCACAATAAGAGAAGAAACATATTCTGATTATTTGACCTAATTAAAATGAATAAAAGTATGTAATCATGTCCTGAAACAACTGGGAAGAGGAAGTGGCTACTTATTTCAGAAATGCTGAAAGCATGTATGTACTCAAAAGAACCAAGTTTTCATAGGTGTGAGACAGTTAAATGTGAAAAGGTGCAGTTGTAAAGGAAAAATGTGTATATATATATATATTAGTACAAAGGTGCAAAAGAGAGTGCCTTCTTTAGATGACCTTTATGTAAATGCCATTTTTATGCAGTAAGCATGGAACAATGCAATAATAATTTTTCTTAGCAAAACAAGATTAGTGAATGAAGCAGACTAATCACAAACTTTTTAGTTACTTTTAACTATATTGGCATCAATGGTTGATATACTGCTGCAGTCCATCCAGACGGCTGAATCCTGTTTTTAGTGTTCTGCTGAAGCAGGCTTGCTTTTTGCAGAACTTGTGCCAAGATTCTCAACAAATAAATTAGATTCTGGAGATGTTTCAGAAGACAATCAAAACTTGTGATGATTAGCAACTATTGTGCTCAAGTAGGTGTAGCTCTGTGCAGTAGGCAGTGTGGGTGATAATGTTTCCTTCTCACCCCAAATGCAAGGTTTACTTGAAACTAGTTCTAGTCCGGTCCTGTGGGTTCAAAAAACTTATAGTGATTAGGATACATCACTGTGTTACACACCTTCTGATTTAATTTCATCCAAAAGAATCCAGATTAACATACTTTGATCATGTCAAGAAGTGAACCAGTGTGGGTCCGCTAGTGGGAATGATCAGGAGGTACATCTCTCACTCCTGTCAACTAAATGGGGAGGTGGATGCACCGTTCAGGTAAACACGCTGGTATCTCTGGTGTGTTACACATCCCTGTCTGTGGTTAGAGGCATGAATGGTAAATGCAGTTCTTCAAGTTGTACTAATCTGAATCTATGACAACAGCACAGACAACTTAATGCTCTGCCATTTGGTTTTTTAATTGCTGCACCTGCTGTCATAATAGTTCAAGTAAAAGCATCACTTGTTCCAGGTATATTTGTTTTGATAAAAATGTCATGGGCGGTAAGTCTTCCTGTAGTGATCTTGCTTAACCAAGCACTATTTAATCTAGCTCTGCGGAATCATCAGGTACACGTGGTCACGTTTCAGAAATCATCCTAGTGAATCAAGTCATTGTGCTTACTAGCTATTTTGTTAGCTTGTTTAGCTTGGTATGTGGTTACTTGCTTTTTCTGTTTGAAGAATGTTTCTTAATGGATCACATAGAGCTCTGTGAAAGTGAGTTGGCTATAGATGCAGCTTAATACTATTTTAATAGCAGAGATTTTTAACCTTCTGTTCTCCTTTGGATTACATCCTAATTACATATCCAGTTAATGTTCTTAGATTTGAAGGAACAAAACATAAATTAAACATGTTCCTTTTTTTATGCTTTTATTTACTTTGCTAGTTATGATCAGCATGACTAGTCTCAGGTCTTTGGTCTTAACCTGCCGTGGAAACTGAGCTAAGTTGCTGCTGTGTTTTCTCTAATAAAATAGCACCTGCCCACTGATGGTAGCTGCATCAACCTTTTCTGTACCTATTTTCTTCAGTTAGGCATGTTAAGAATTATTAGCAATACAGTGTTCTTGTTAGTATTCTTTTTAGACCTCTGGAGCAAATAATAAATGTCCCTTTTTCTCCCTGGGAAGCATGTAGTTCTTCCCTGCTAATGAGATTTCACACATTAAAGCATACCGATAAGAGCCCAGTAGAGCTAAGATTACACATCTGAGGTTATTCTTGTTGCTAGGAAGTGATGAACCTGCTACCTAATGTGCTGGTTTTTCTTCTGGAACTATCCAATGTATCCTATTAAAGTTTTCCTAAATTTAAGCTATAAGATTAATTTCTTAATTGTTAGGGTCAAAACCTAGAGTACATTAATACTTTGAGCTTAAAAGAATACTTTCATAGTTGAATTACTCATTTTTCTGTAGTACACAGGAGGTATTTTCAGTCTGCTGTAGTATTTTATCTGCAACATACTTTGGAAGAAAATTCCCATTGCTTTGCTGATTTTCCTTAAATGCCAGATGATTTTGGGCAAGCTCTCAATTTTTCTTCCCAGCTCACTAACTTGAGGATTTTCATACCAAGTCTTATTGCCTTTGCAATGAAATTTTTCCTTGGGAGGTACTATTTTGAGCACAGAATTTTGTAATGGTGGGAATTATTATCTGTGACTAATAACAATCTCTATGGAGCTTGTTATACAACAAAGACTCATCACGTGCTTCAATATATTCTTGTGATTGCTTGCAGCTATGAGTAGCTTAAATTTCTGAAAGTTGCTGCCTTATCTAAAGAGGTGCAGTACTGATCTTTTCTTTTTTTTTCTACTGAAATAAGGTAAATTATTTAAACAAGTGCTATTTTAACTCAAGTTAAATAATGCTTAAATGAACTTCCATGCAACAGACCAGAAAAATATATGAATTAACAGAAGTTAAGCTGGTCCTTGAACTCTCCTAACAGAATTTTAATTGTCATTTGAATGGACCCTTATATAGCTAAGCTGTATTTATAAAAACATTTATTGGCAAGTGCCCTGTAGGCATGCAAGTAATAAGATATGAGTAGAGAAGGTATGTTGGAACCCTTTTTTTTTTCCTTATTTATTTTTAAATTACTCTTATTTGTTTGGTACAAGTGTTTTGAGAATTAGGTACCCTTCTTGGCCCAGTGTGGAAGTTTCTAGAATAGTTGGGGTTTTGCAGGAAGATCAGAGTCAGGATGTTCTCTCTGGTGATAGGGCTGCATTTCATAGTCTAGTACCCATTCAAGAATTTGTATTGGAGAAAACTTGAAGGCAAGGTAGTCTGTAGAAATAAAGGGTAAAGGACTGGTTGTTATGTAGGCATGAAGTTTATGACTCACCTTGTCTTCTGTTGATTTATGTGGGTAACAAGATTTACTCCTTAGCTAGTCATACTGTGTATAAAATTAAAACCAACAAACAAACCAAACCGAACAAACAAAACCCACAAAACCCAACCTGTAGATGGCATGGTCCATTCTATCTGTCATGTAAACAATACTGTATAAATTGTATTGAAAATAGAGCTTGAAATCGTGAACTTTTGAAACAGAAAGCTTTCCTTTCTTGTAATTACGCTAACTGGTTTATTAGCAACTGCAAAGTATAGCCAGAGCTTGATCAGGCTTTACTAGCATTGCTTATTACTCAAGGAATGCTGTATAATTGAATGGAGTGTTGTATCTTATAATAGTGTGACTAAACTATAATTGTCAGGTTGTCGTTCTCCCACCCAGTTATGGTCAGATTGCTTGTGACAAGCACTGCTTTGGTATTTCAAACACTAACACTGGATTTCATTGCAAAACTATGATGAAGTGTCTCTTACAGTTATGTACCCTGAAATTAATTGTTCAGGTCTGCCTTTAGAATAGTTCTAAACTTCAGGTACTTTTGAAGGAGACATTGATGACTGTTGTGACAGGCCACCAATACAAGGTAAGAGAACATACACAGTTTTTGTAGTCTGAGTTCCACTGAGGGAACACTGTTCTTTAATTCAAATTGTTAGTTTGTCTCCATAACGGTTCTTGCAGTAGACACTCTTGTTTCCTTATTCCTAAGTGGGAAGTACCAGTCTTGTGGCTATGTTAATGTAATACAGCAATTACAGCATGATACCTGAAAATAAGTTGCTGCTCTTTCAGTGTAAAAGTGTTTCAATACATCTAGTAAATTATGGCATGCAAATTTGTACAGAAGGTAGAAACTGCTATTTTTTATTTGCTTCTATTAAGTCAATAAGGAGGATGTAAGACAGTAGTGTAAATAAACAAGAGATTGTTACTCAAGATAAGAGCCCTGGCTTAGATTGCAAATAAGCTTTCAGTAGCGATAGGCATAAGGAACTTCTGTACTAGGTAAGCCCAAGTGAAAATGAGGGTGCAGTGGGCTGTTACTGGAGCCACGTGGGTTTTCGGTAGAAATTGCACGTGATGGATTAAATTTACTTTTGAGGGCCTGGAATAATGAGAAAGTGCTTGCTTGCTTGTTCAGTAACACTTATGATGTTGTTGACAACGTTAGGGGAAGGAAAAATGGACAAGCACTGGCACTGCCACCTCATTAGTTACTGAATACCATACTGGGAGATAGGGTCATAGGTACACGTGTGCTGCTGGGGGGAGGCAGTGGGGTGGTGAAGGATGGGGGAGTACAAGCAAAGAAGGGAAAGTAATTAAGAAATTGAGAAGTAGTTTCAAAAACTCTATAAGGCTTTTATTGCCTTTTTTGTATGTTTCACTTGTGTCACTTCAGAATATAAATACAGCATGATTGTTGAGAATTTAAGTGTGTTCCTACCATGGAGCACAGAGCAAGGTCAAAAAGCGGAGTGATTCGAATTGTGCAAATTAGACAATGATTTTGAGGAATACATCATGACATAGAGCTATCAAAAAATGGTAATAGAAGAAAAGAGACAAGGGAAAAGGTTATAACTATACTCTTAACTATATGAAGTTGTCAAGCAGTAGAATAACTTAATTTTAATGAAGCAATAAGACTTCACAGAGGGTGATGAACAGTCAAGTAAATAATGTCAGCTTAATAAGGTTCTAAAGGTTGCAGGCCTTGTTGTAAAGCTAGATTTTGCTTGTCTCTGTATAACACACAATGGTATGTTGGTAGCAATATCATTATGTCCCAGAGTACACTAATGATACAGGGAAATTACAGAATAGGAATGCAATGTTACACAAAAGCAACTATGAGGTCTAAATTTTATAGTTCGTTCTTACAATGTGGTTCAAAAAAAAAAAAAAAGGCAAAACCAAAAAGCAAAGCCCTGAAACACAGGGACTAAGGTGTAGGGGGAATAAGCAGCACATGGCTGGTCTCTGCCCAGAGGCGGGAAGGTCCTCCCTTCCCTGCACTGTAGTTCTCTCAGACTTTATTATTGTCTAAGGTCCAGAAACCTCTTTGAGCCTTGAAATTTTACTCCAAAGTAGGATGATGAAGAGAAAGGAAAATTGCATGAGACACCAGAAAAGTTAGATTCATTAAGAAGGTAAAAATCCATAGTCCCAATGGAAGTACCTGTTAAGTGTATGCTAGTCGTGTAGGACTCTTTCGACATGAAATAAATCCAAGCAGAAATTTGTTCATGTGACTGGTGTGTCTCTTTGATGAGATCCAAAGCAAAGGATCAGGAGAAGAAATCAAGTGACTTATATCCAGTTATCCTTTGGCCAAGTATACTAACATACTGAATTACAGAACTTGAAGAAAAGAGTAGGGGATATTAATTTCAACCAAGTCAGTTTTCAGCACTTGTTTTTAATATACATGCTGTTATGATGCAGCTATGGAGAAGGAACTATGTTCTACAGATCACTGGTGTATCAAAACTAAAGTCTTGTTAAGTTACTGCTATGTGAAGTGAATGGTTTTCAGAGTTGATGGTAATACATATAACAGAGGAGGCATTTAGTTACCAGTATGTCAAACTATGCTTACTTTAATTAGAGTGTTTCTCTACCAATAAAAAGGAAAATAGAAGTGTCAATATTTCTGCCATTTATATTGATTCACAACTTCTAAGGTTGTGATTTCTGACTGAAGACATAATTATGTCCCATGTTACTACTGAATCTCTGAATTTTTGTCTCATAGCCACAACTGAATAATTCGGTCAACTTCAAAAACTGCTGGAAACAGAATTCCCCCTTTGTTGTTTTAGTTCTGTGTGTGCTTTTTTTTTTTTCTTTTTTGTTTCATCAACTCTGGGTTTTGTCTTCAGAATAGTCTCTCTTTCCACAGGGTGTTCTGAAATATTCATGATCATAAAGCAAAAGATTGCTGAAGTCCATTTTTAAAAAACAAGCAAATATAAACTTATAAGAAATGAAGACAGGGAACAAGTTATTAAAAAAATACATGTCTATATCTGCTTGGTATTTGGAAAAAAATAGGTGTTTTTCAACTATTCTTCTTCAAAAGAACTCACATTTCTAATAAATGAAGAAGTATTTCACAACGCAGTGCATTGCATCAAGACAGTCGTCAGTCTTAATCAATATTTTAATATCTGTTGATATTTCCTCCAAGGAGTTGAGTGGCGTTGTATATATCATTTCATATAGGGTTACTTAGAGCTGAAAAAAGTAGCTCAACACTGATGCCTATGAATAAATGCCATGTCTTCTGCAAACATGCTTACCTTTTAGTTCATAGCAGTATAAGCGTGTGCTTGGATGGCTTTAAGACTTTGTCTGTTTTTTTTAATAAGAAACCCAGTGATATTGAAGTTCTGTCTTTGGCTGCAATGCAATTCATCAGACGTTCTTTAGCAGATCAAACTGTGTACAGAAATACACTTAACATGCAAAGAAATCTGTTGTGCACATTGAAGTTAGTACTTGTAACTGAGATCATTAAGGGAGTACATGTCATAACAGTATTGATCATATGCTCTCAGCCTGCATAATTCTACCTTGGGGTATTTCAGACTTTAAAACCTTTAAAACACTAATGGGACACATATGGATCCAGCAGTGCTTTGCCTGGAGTTGGTTATGAGGCATCTGCTGTGAGTCTCCCTTGCTCTAGTTAAGACGAAATCGCACAGTGTTTGCCATCAGCTTGTGCTCCTCAAACTGACTTTAAAAATGTTATTATAGGCATCCATGTACACGGTGCAGTGACTAAACCAGCTATATCTAGTGTGCTGAGTTGATTTTTTTTTTATTTTTTTTAAATTCTCTCTCAATTACCTTTCCTGAAAAGTCCCTCAGGGAATGACTGTTATGCAATCTTGTCAAACTCTAAAAGATAAGTTGTAATTGCATTAATGCAAAAGTGATGCCTTCAGTATGTTTGTCCCGGCCCGTTTGAAATTTAGGAAATTGATCTGCTTTCATAAGAAAAGAGGGTCTCTGTTGACTTGCAGTGCTAACAGGAGATGAAGGCAGCAAAACATCTTTTGCCTTGGCAAGACAGCAGATGAGGTGGAAAACCCAGGGGAACATCTCTTCTTATTGTGGAAGCCTTTTTTGCATAGACGCCTTGCAGAACAGGCAAGGTTTATGAACTTAGAGGGGGACTGCTCTGACGCTTAGGGCTTGAGTTTCTTTTATTACGTGCCTGTTTTGATAACTTACTCATTGATGGCTTGAGAGTATTTTCTCTGCTCTGTGTCTGTTCTTTTGTATTGTACTACTTATGTATTTTAACTTCTTTTTCTCCTTGAATCCTCAAAATGGTTACAGTTATCCATCTATCTTTTTAATTCTTTGTGACACTGGCTGATAAATAATCGTAGTGTCAAATCCTGCTTGGTTTAGTGTTTTTCAGCTGGTAGGAGTGCTGTGGATAGCTAATTAAACTCTAATATGTAGGAAAATTTATTATAGATAAGGAGAACCATTGCCAGAAACTACATTATGAGATGTCTGTCTGTTAAAGTTGACTAGCTTAAATATTGATCAAGTCAAACAGAAGAATCAATGTCAGATACTGGGATGGATTTTAAGCAGCAGAATACAACTTCATTTAGCCATTATAGTTTCTCTCCCATCTCTTACCTAAATCATTTAATTCATTCTAACATACAGGGATTCAAACATATGTCTAGTAAACTTCAGAAAATTCACAGAAACTTGGTGAGAAACTTCAGCTCATCAAATCAATGATTTTTGAGAGGCCAAAGATCCATCGCTGCATTCCTGATTTGTTCTATGCTTGTGCAATAAACTCTTATAACCCTTCTGGCCCTTATCTGAAGTGTTACCAAAGAGCAGCAATTGCATTGCCAGGCAGAATTCTTGTGGGTTTTCGTGTTTGGTTTTTTCCCTTCCTAATTCTGTATTAAACTAGAAGTTGACTTTTGTATTTGACAAATGAGTTCTATTGCTCTGGAACACTTGGCTCCGATAAATGTCCTTGTGTTAGATTTTCTACAAAATTACATTTTGCATTTTCTTTTCCTTCCATGTTTTGCAGAAGAAAATTGCAGTTCAGAAATTGAGGAATTCCCTTTCCTTCCTCTCCTTCCCCTACCGCAAGCGTCTGGCTGGGGGTTGTCAGCTCATTGCTACCTACCACTTACGGATTTTTATTTTATTTTTATCTTTTACTCAGTAATACCTGATACGGAAGTCTTAATTTGAAATGAACCATGAATTTGCACTTGCAGGTATTCCAGTTTGTTTAGAGGCTATAGTGTTAAGACTAAAGGCATCAAATGGTTGCGTTGTTCCATGTTTTTCTTTAACCCTGTTTTTCGAACAGGATCAGACTGACCTGGTAAAGCCTTGGTGCCTCTCAGTCTGAGATGCAATTGTAGCCTAAGTGTGGCACTAGCAATCTGTGAGAGAGCCAGACATTATCAGCTGAAATTTGTTTGCTTCTTGTGTTTTCTACCAGAACTTCAATGTGTGTATGTACTCTGCATGTACTAGGCCATATTTCTGTACTAATTTAGGTACTATGCTGGCTTTGGTATTTTGTATCTAGTACAAAAAATATAACCTTTTGTTTGAAATAAAATCTATTTGACCATATAATTAGGTGTTCACAGTTTTTGCATGGCCAGCATTCTAGTCTAGCACTAATATTAGCCCTTAAGTTATTTACGACAATTTTTGGTTCATTTGTGTTTCTCAGGTAAGTACCACTGTAACCCCCGTGCGGTACCATCTTCAGTGTATTGTCATATATCTCAAAGGGGGGCACATTTCCTTGGTTTCCTTTCTGAGTTTCTAGGTAAAAGGCCGCAGTAAACTCTCCAGTGTCCTCCTCAGGTTTAGATATAATGATATAGTTTGGTGTTTCTTTATATTTGTGTGCCTAAGAGTGAAAAAGACAAAAGATAGTTTTATACAAATATACATTTGAAAAAAAAAGTTTCATAGCATGCAATTCTGGAGTCTAATGTGTGGTGGGAAAAGGAGAGAACACAGGAAATGCATTTCTTCATCCTGTTCCCACCTCCCCCCCCAAAGGAAAAAATACAACCATGTTACCATGGAAAAATCAACATGATAGAGAACTGTTGGATCTCCGATACAATTTTTAAAATCCAATTGGTTGCAGCTGTAGTGAGAGGGAACAAATGTTTTGCTGCCTTTGCTGCCAAATAATAGATTATATTTGGAAGCATAAGACTAATGAAAAAATACAGTTCAGAAACCTAGTGATTGCAAAGCTTCATGCATAAAAAAGGAAACTTTGAACTTTCTTTGTAAAGAATACTGTGCTCTAAAAATTTAGGTTTTATTCTTTTAGATGTAGTGTTAAGTTAAACATAATCATTTTTCCTGAGGATTCAGTATTTCACCATGGCAGTGATCCCAAGCTTCATGCTTTCTGCTGGCTATAATTTATCTATTTACCAGCAGCAGCCATCTGCTTGGGAAATCATTAACTCAAACTTGGGCAGAGGGGTGCAGCAAGGGGGGGAGCACTAGCTAGTCCTGTGGAGGGGCAACAGGCATGGCCTTCCTGATTCTCTTGGTATATCCAGTGCTGGCGGCCAACCTTCTTCCATAGAAAAGTGATTCGTTTCTCCCCACCCAAGGTACTACCATACATCAAACCCTGCTGTGGCGGGAGAGTCTGAACCGCATGAGGAGGTTTTTGGTGTCTCAAAGAGCGTGCTGCTCAGTAAGGGCCTTTCTCCCTGCCACAGCTTGCAGGGTTCAGCGAACTTACTTGATTGAACTCATAGATTTTTGACAAATTCAAAGGTTGAACTTCCTGAACTCCACTGTTACCGAGTAGAGTTGTCAGTATTTGGCTTTCGTGGAACTTGCAAAGAGTTTGACATCAGTCAGAAGCGACCTCACCTGTAAGTGACCAAGTTGCTGCTCACCAGCTGAGGTGCCTGCTCTCTGCTGCAGGGTGGCTTCAGCCAGGACTCCCCAGTTCACATGTGGAACGTACCTGGCACTGGTATAAGGCTTAGCTGAGGACCAGCAACTCTTTTAACTGAAGTGACTTTACCATAGGGGAGCAAATCATTAGGTCACCTTAATGGTTTTAGTCAGATATGTAGAATCTGTAAGTTCATTATTTGAAATTATTAGATGTAAGAATGGAAAAAAAAAAAAAAGAAAAATAGTTTTTCTATTAAGCTCCTTATAAGCAGACATTAGAGTTAAGTGTATACCATTATATCTTGTTAAAGCAAGCAAACAAGTTACCCCTTTTTCAGTTGCCTGTTCATTGCCATGGTGGAAAAATTGATTTGTATCTTTTTGAGATCTATAATTGCAGACCTGTAGCTTAATCTGGCACACGTGTATTGGAAGCACTTTTTCAGTGCTTCTTTAAGTAACTAGTAAGCTAAACTAATAATGCCGTATGACATAAAGGAGAAAAGAAGTATCTTTACAACATCAAGCAAGGGTTTAGCAATCTGATCCGCGTTCATGGTATTGAGTGATTCATCAAACATCTGGGCAAGGAGCAGTAATTGATTTTACAGTATTTGCCCACTTGACATGAATGTCCATGTGCAGTATAGCTGAGTGGCATTCCTGAAAACTTTGTTCTGTTGAGTTGCTGGGAGCTGGGAAGATGTTCCTAAAATATGCTGTAGTACATGAATTTTTTTTAAGAGTGTGTTGGTGATGAATGATGTAGGAATGTAAACCCTCACCTTTAGAAATAACCATCTGTTAGAAAATAGATCACTGATGTCTCCTTTAGTAGCCTAATGCAGTATGATATAAATTACTGTTACCTCTGACAGAGAGCAAACCAATGGACTCTCTGTTACTTTCTGCGCCAAGAGCATCCTTAAAAAGCTGTATGTTTTAGATTCTATAGAGACTATGCACATTAGGCATTCTTAAAGTCATGTGCACAGCAGTGAAAAACAATGAGACATTGGCTTCAGAGACCTGGAGTGCCTGGAAGTCGAAGGTCAAAGGTGCAGCCTTCTGTGGGATAGAAACAAAGGTTTGCCAGTTCAGCTTCTGTGGTCAAGCTGAGGCCTGTTTGGCAGCATGATTTTAGGTGGGTTAATAAAGAAAACACATGCTTCTCTCCATAGTAATGAAGCATGTTTTATACTAGATGTTGCTGGATATCACAAAACATTTGTTTATATAATTTTAAACAAATTACATTCATGGAAGAATGCACTTCTTTCACTCTTTTAAAAGCTAACGTATACCTGGATTTTGAAGCTTGTATTACTCCGAGTACATTCAGAATTTTTGTAGAATTGTATAAAATAGAACAGTTAAAAAAGCAGAATGATAAATAGAATTCAAAGACTTTCTTCTTTCCCCCCTTGGATGCCTATCTTGAGTATGGACATTGTGCTAGACTTTTCACTTTGGACAGGGTACTTTCTAAAAAGAAATTCAGATGCTCAAAGTTTGCAAGTTCCAAATACTTGATTTGTTTTGTCAACTCTAAAATAGTATATTTTGGAATTAATTAAATCCTAAATAGTGATCTTTTGTTCACGTGAATTTGAATTTGGCTAATGATACTCTAATTTTCAAAATATATTCTTGGCCCTGCTACTATGGGGACTTCAGGTAAACACAGTCATAAAAATGCAGGTGTGTTTAGTAGGTATAATAAAACTACGATAAGAGTACAGGTGTTCATAGCAGGTTTATCAAGTGACACTTCCATAGACTAAAACAAATGATACCTTTGTGTGAGTTAAGAGGTAATCACTAGCACTGGGACTTTCTGATTGCCCCTCCTCCATCATTTTCTCTCCAGCTCCAGAGTGGCTGTGCCATTTTATTCGGAGTATGCTATGACTCACTTCCCCATTTTATTTTCTCTTGCAGATGGCATCATTTCATCTCATGCTCTGAAAGTGACAAGTGACTCTGTGGCACTGACTTTATTGTATTAGGCTGTACTAGCTGTGATGAATATATAATTTGTGTTGCAACTTTCTTTGTCTCTGCCTCACACAGCAGTGGGTGCAGTAAGAAAACACAAGGACGCTAATATAAGGCTTCAGATATTACTGCTGTGACTTTGAGCATGAAGGCAGTATCAGCAATATCATTATTGGTCCCCATGTAGTAGCACTGATAATGGGTTTTTCTGGCGTGCCAGGGAACAGAGAGGCATACAGCTGACTCACTGCCTGACGTTGGTATTTTGGCAGCAAAAAGTTTGTTAAATGCTGCCAGTTTTGTCTTACTGTGTTGGCTCTATTTGCCCAGAGCTTTTAAATTCCTTTGCAGAGCTGGCAATTCCAGTGGAGCTGTAACCTATGCATCCCACAACACTTGACTTTTTGAAACTGTGAGACGTGAAAGTATTTGATGTGCTGCCAAAGTGAAAAATACTCCAAAACGTAGTGTGAAAGGCTTATTCTTTTTATGCTGGTGTTGTTGTAGGCAGGCACTGAATTTTGTTGAGGGGGGGAAAAATGTGTTGTGAAAGACTTTCCCACCACCATGCATACTATATTTCATCTTTCATCAAGATTTGCTGTAGTTACCTGATTTAGAAGTGGTTTGGCAGGTGATGGAACAGCTCTACATCTGTGCTGGGTAACTGGGGAAATCCATTACAGTGTCTCCACATGACTGGGTCTCATCCTGACTGGGGAGTATCTGTACTGCATAGTAATAGGGATGATAGATGGAATGGGATCTCAAAATAAAACACGCACACAGGTATCACTTGGATTAGTATCTGGCCACTGTTTTTTGATGATGCACATACAGGCTTTCTCAGCCAATAGTCTGGTCTTTAGCTCCAGAGCAGCTTTGCTGTGTTGTGCTGCTCTTTCTACCACTGTCACTGGCGTGAGTCCTGAGAGCAATGTACCTTGGAGTCAGTATGAGAAATGCTGGAAAAGATTCACAGACAAAACATTATTGGCATGACAAATTACTTTTTTATACTTTCCCTTCTGAAAGACCTTAAAGAGTCAATTTTCCACCCCAAACAGTGTGTTATTTTTCTGAGCTTCCTTTGAGTTGAAAGGGACATTCTGTAGGAGTTCCATGTGTTTGTTCTCTGCAGTGACTTTATTGACCACACAAAGAACGATGGTTTGGTTTTTTTTTTTTCAGTAGCTATTTCAAGAGAATCTTCTGAAGCTTAGGTTGATTTGGAGAGGGAAGAGGGGTCAAGATAACAAAATCCTCTTCCAGGTAAATAAGCATATGTTCTTGCCTGTGATAACATTTCTCTAGCAATTTCCACTACATAATGAAGTAATAAAGACCTGCAGTATGGTTTTTGTACCTAGTAAGTTTAATAGATTTTTTTCAAGCTCTTAACCCTCTATATTGGTGATTAATTTATTAAGCAGGTCTCATAGCTCAAATTGAGAGACTGTTTCCCCAGTAGAATATAGGGAAATGAGGCACTTTTAGTGTTTACGGGTAAGTGGAAATTTGCCTTAAAGGTCAAGGTCATGCATGTTGCGGAAAATGTACAGGACCAGAGGAAATGGTCTGAAGTTGCGGCAGGGGAGGTTTAGATTAGACATTAGGAAGAATTACTTTACTGGGAGAGTGGTCAGGCACTGGACCAGCCTGCCCAGGGAGGTGGTGGAGTCGCCATCCCTGGAGGTATTTAAGAAACGTGTAGACATGGCACTTCAGGGCATGGTCTAGTGCCCGAGATTGTTGGGTTGTGTCTGTTTGGGGGTGGGGTGTGGTTGTGGGAGTTTGGTTTTGGTGTTGGTGTTCTGGGATTTTTTTTTTTTTTTTTTTTTGTTGGTTGGACTCGATGATCTCAAAGGTCCCATCCGACCAAAAATATTCTGTGATTCTGTAAATGTATGCCCTTCTCTGTCACACAGGACTTCACTGTTTGTTCTGACTGGTCTGGTCTCAGGATCTGTTTCGTCATCCTGCTTCACGTAAATGACCAAAGCAGCCAGGTTTTTTCTTTGAGGAATTATAATTGGAGACCTGGACCAATTGTTGAAGGTGAGAGGGAGAGAAGTAGCACATTTGTGTATCTCCAGTAAAGATTTATCCTGCTTAATTTACTATTTAGCTTGGGAATAGTTACATGTCAGCAGGAAAAACCCTGTTGCTCCAATTGCAATCTCTTCCATGGTAACACAGCCTCCCTGTGGCTGAATTCCAGAGCCCAAAATCAGTAGAGATCTACTAATTTCTCTTGCTCTGTTATACCAGCATGCATCTGGCCATGTCTCGATGTACTGATCAACCTTCTCTCCAAATACATGCTTATTGTGAGTGGAACAGTCTCAAGTGCAGCAAATTCAATTTACTTTGCTTCCACTCTATCCCGAAAAAAATAGCTTCTGCCTTCAGGTGAAATTTGAATGCAAACAGGGGAATGTTGGTTTGTGGGGTTTTTGTTTGGTGGTTGTTTTGTTTGTTTGTTTAAAAGCAATAGAGCCAAGCAAAAAGACCCCACCAAAACAAAACCAAAAAACCCACAAATGCCCATGAAGTAGAATATGCTTGGATGCATATATGATGTTATCAGTTTTGTACATAAGAATGTCCGCAGATGCAAAAAGATCACTTTGTCTGAAACGTTGTTTTAGGAAAGCTTAGTCGTCTTTTTATACTTTTTTTTATCCTTTATCCATCTTCCAGATTGTAGGAGGTCTCTTTATATGATCAATATTTTAATGTGTCCTACTGCAGGGTACATGTTGGCATTAGAATGTAAGTCTCAATTGGTAAATCTGCTGTAATTAGTTAATATTCCATACACCAAATATAATAAATTCCTTTTTGTATTGCGTTCCTTTCCAAAAATACAGAGTTAAAATTCCAACTGCTATAGTAAATTATGCTAAATAGTTTTGTAAAGTAAACCACATATGTTCATGTGGATACACTACTATATATAATATATAAAAAAATATGTTTTCATATGTTATATATAGAATTTAAATATATAAGAAGTTACATGTTAATTCATTTCCATACAAGACTTAAGATTTCTCTTCTGAGCGAGCAATAAGTGTATCGTGTATATCGGAATCATATTTGAGACTGGATATAAGAATTTGAAATGATCTTGTTCGTAGGAATACGCCAATTCCTGAACAACGACAGAAAATTATACAATGCAGACTGGTTGTTTGAAATCATTAATGGGGAATTCACAGTTAATGTTTTCTAGGACTGTGCAAACTGTTGCAAGATAATTAATTAAGCTTAAATTACTTTAGCCAATTGAAAGATGACTTGCCTAATGCACTCTATTATCATGAATAATTCTGCCCTTTCGCCTGTAAAGTAGTAGTAAATAATGAAAGAATTCAGATCATGGAAATTAAACAATTTTTCTCTTTGTTTTAATAACCGTGTCTTTGAATCTCACTCTGACCTTTAACAAAGGCTCCATATCAGCACACAGACAGCACACAGCCATCATGGATGGGGGAGCTGGTAATGCCAAGAGGAAGGGCAGGATCATGAGGTGATGTAGTGGGGAACTTGAGGAATGTTTTATTACCTGAATATTGCACCCTCCTTGGAACTCTTAAATTTTAATAAATAAATGCAAACAAAATAAATTTTTAGGAAAAATTTTTGTATGAGGAGCTGCTTTTAGGTAACTGAAGAATGAAATAGACTAGTGAATGCTTTTGTAGCTGGTTTGATGAGGTCAAGTCATTGCATAGAGAATTGCAACTTTTTTTTTTTTTTAATTGATAGCTTTGTACTCTTCCAAAGATGCTTTTGGTTGCATGATGGAAGAGACAGATTCCGTGTGAGCAGATGCATGATACTCATCTGAAATGGGAGGATTGTAATGTTTGATGGTTTTGGTGATGCAGAGATTTGGACCTGACACTTGAACACAGATGAGATGGGGAAATGGGGGGCATCCACCACTAGTCCAACTCCTTCAATTTAGCTTGTACAAAAAATATTCACTGGGATGGACAAAAACTACTCGGATGTTTGAAATGGCTGTGGTGACTGGAAATGCCACCTTTTTTTTTTTTTTTTTAAATAATTTTTTTTCCCTCCAGCCTTCCCTGATACTGCCGCTGAAAGATCTTTGTCCAAATATGTAATAGAAACAAATTGCCAAACCATGGAATACACAATGAAACAGATTTCTTTTCCGAGGGCTCTACCAGAGCTGAGTGTTCAGCCTCCTGAGAACAAACGACTGTCTCCATTACCAGCAGTAAGAGTAGATATGTAGACTAGGACATGATGCTGAGGACAGTGTGTTGCCAACAAGCTCTACTCTGATCAGGAGATGTGCCTCAGAGGCATGCTCCTCATACAAATGAAAACGGTCATGTGAACATGCCCTTAATGTGAAGAATGTGTGTTTTAACTAACTGTTTTAAGAATGTTTCTTGTCTGACTTTAAATTTTTTTGGTCTCCCAAGTCTGTTACCAATAGCTTCTGGAGGTGACGGCAGATACGGAACAGAAGACAGGTCTGGTCCCCTGCATGTTTCAGGCAGTCGGGAACATCTGCCAGGCCAGCACTGAGCCAGCCAGAGGCTGGGGCGATGTGGGCAATATGACACAGAATTTGAGTTAACGGTAGCATGCCTTTCAGTAGGTTTATTGACTTGATTCTGTATTGTGCTAACTTAATTCATGCAGCTTCCAGTTGATTTGGAGTGATGGCTGCTTTTGTCTGTAAAATGCTTCCCCGACATATTCCTAAACCTGCCAGTAAACAGAACCATGGGTGAAAAGTATGACTGCTGAATGAAAACAGTGGGAGGAAAGGCAATTGCTAAAGGTTTGGAACCTTAGAGAAAAGAGGGAAAAAAAAAAAAAAGAAAATAAACCCAAACAGATTAAAAGCATAATTAGCCCAACACTGTAAGAAGACAACCAATTCCAATTTTTGAAAGGATGCCGTTAGTTTTACACAGCGAGACGACTTGGCCAGTGAAAGTTCTGGGAGCAGAAGAGTCCTTTGTTTCTAAGATGGATTTGTTACTCAGGTTGGTGTATGTAGAGCATTCCTGATCTTATACAGGGCTGAAAACTTTCTTCATGCGTTAATTATGAAATAAATCTTACTTTGTTGTTATAAACAGTACTTCAGTATTATCACCTCTAGGCAGAGACCCCAGCAATAGTCTCATGTGTGCCTCAGTTTACCATGATAATGGAATCAAAATTTACTGTGCCCAAAGCAAGGCCATACCTAAATTGTTGTGGAGCAGGTGTCTGCGGTGGTGATGTAGGTGATGCCACCTGTGTAACCTTTTTAGTGGTTCCACCATTGAACAGAAACAGTAATGTAATAAATGAGAATCCTCCCCAGCACTTATTACTTAACTGAACAGAACAGAGATTCTTTCAAGTATGAGATAACTAGAAAATATGAACTGCTTCTGACCCACAGATTCATACTAGTATTTCAGTAAACACCCAGAATTAGCTGCATCTTTGGTATAAATATCTGGCAGCAAAAAGGTTGTTTATTATATAGAAAATGTCTTTTCTGGCCTTGTTTGTTCATATACATGTAAAAACTTTCTCTTTAACTGTTTAATTGCTTTGAGCAACATGAGTAAACTGGTATTTTGCATAGCTTAGTCAATTGAATTATGTGTAGGCATTATCACAACCATAGTTGTTAGAAATATTTAGAGGGAAGGGGAGAAAAAAGTTGAAGTCAAACCTTTCTACCTTTGAGGGTAGGGACCAAACGGATGTAACAGAAGTCATTGATAAAATGTTCTGCTCAATTGGACCAGTGACAAATGACAGTTGAGTAGGAGTCATTGCAGTAAATCCAGTGGGACAGTATTCAAAATACAGTCCTTTACTGTGAACACTTTATCAATTTTTCCATAGTTAGATGTAATGCTGAAATAAAACCAATCTATATTTGTATCCTTGGATTAGAAGCAAAAAGATACTCTGTTGTCACCAGTTAGTCTTGGTAGTGCCCACATCATCAGAATCGGATGCGGCCAGAACTTTGAGATTAATCTGTTCATGTCCTTCCTTATAGGAAGCTCTTCAAAGTTCAAAAGGTTTTTAAAATTAAAAAGCCAGATTTCTTAGAGTAAACACTAATTACCTAACTCTTTAAATACATTAGATAGGTGAGATAGAGCACAACTGGAAAAGATTTATAAATATCTCTCTCTGTCCCCTCCTACTTCCTTTCCTGCATCCTTTCAGGACAGGTCCTTGATCCGGGCCTGGTTTTGGTCAACTTGTCCATTGTAGGAATAGTGACAAACTCCACACAGTCTGGTCTAGTCACAGGGAAGTTTACCTTGTTCCTGCTGAGAAGTGTGGGTTTTCCCTACCTTTCCCAGCAAGGGGAAGGCGCAGACCCTTCTCGAGCTGCAGGTTCTCAGCACTGTGCTGTGACTTCCTTCCCCAGCACACCATGTAGTTTCTGGAATCTTAGTATTCAGTTGTTCCCCAGGAATAGCTGCAGCACCAGTGGCCTGCCCTTACATCCTCCTCCCTTTCTTGGGACATAACCCAGATGTTCAGGACAAACAGAACTGGCTTGGTCCATTTTAACATTAACATCCATCTGCTGTCCAAAAAAAAAAAAAAAAGCAGTGGACAAATCAATATGTAATGCATGATGGCGACCAGATATTGGAGATGTGTTTTGAATTAAAAAAAAAAAAAAAACAACAACAAATAATTTGAAACAAGCTAGACATACCTGGCAAACAGCAAAGTAAAATGAATCATTTTCGCTTTGAAGAGAAAAGGTAGTGTCTATAAGGAGTGCCTGGCCTAACTGCATGGTAGGTTTAACCCAGAATGGAGAGAAGAGACAAATTCTTTACGGTGTGCTTTGGCAGAATTATGAAATAAATAAAAAAGGTACTGGGAGGGAATACTTTTTTCTGTTACAAATGGTTTGAAACAGTCTTAGGTTTTTTTTGGCCAACTTAACACATCATCCTGAAACTATGTTCTTGGCAAAGAACCTTCTTCAGCTTCTGTCTTGTTAGAAGATACTACTCCTCTCAAAGCCAATTTTAGTTTGGTGTGACATTAGCTGCAAGGCTTTTAGCAGGACAGGAGGAACTTGGGTGTTCTGGGAGGAGAGGGTCAGGTGCATAAACCCCTGCTGTGAAAGTGAAAAGGGTGAGAAATAGTAAAGCGGGGTAGAGAACTGGAAGGGAAGAAGAAAAAACTGCCAAGAGTGAGGTTTCCGTTGTGCTGCTGTGCACAGCATGAGAGCCGGTCGCTGCTTCTAGAGAGAGTCCTCGTACCAAGGCTTCACCTTGGTCTATGGAAGGACCAACTGTGGCCTGAGCCTAAACCAGACACTTTATTCGGGTTTCCTGTTTCATCACTAACACTTGTCAGTTCTCTGTTACAAAGGCTCAGTGGAAACATTCCTCAACTATCCGCAGCTGTGAACAGCCCTGAAGGACTGATAGGATTTAATTCTATAGTAATTGTGTGTGTTCTGTAACATTTAAGAGTGATACATAATGATTTTATAATTGTGTGTAATAGTGCACAAAATTACGAAATTCTAAATTAATAATAGCTGTGTGTTTATTAGCTAGATTATTATTTAATTGACTTACTGTTTTTTTAGTAGTGTGTTGCTTAATCAAGAAATACTGTGGTCTCTTAAATTGGTTACATTTTGGGCTTACAATTAAAGAGGGAGAGTCAGACCCATAAATAGGCCTGTGTGTTGCTTGGGCTTAAGGTAGGTCTCAGAAGGGGAGAATCCATGCACGACACTCAGTAAGAGCCTCGGGTCTCTGAAAGCAAATGGACGCAGCGGTAAACAAGCAAGATTTTTAAAAGTGTATTTGTTTAACTGTCCAAAGAGCTATGAAGAATTATAATTTTATAGTGGTAAGTGGGAACTCACTCGGGAAAGTAGATGTTCCAGTTTTAGGGAATAGGATATTTGTATACTGATGTTAACATAGCAAATGTTCTCAAGTCACACCAATGAAGAATTGCATTTGCACTATCATCTTGATTTTGCATCAGTACCTTGGCACATCATGCAGATACTTTGAGCAGAGAATAATAGCTTTCTGTTTCTATAGTCCAAGTCAAGGTTAAAGAGCAAATTCTAAACACAAATGTTTCACATAAAATTGACGTGCTTCATTCTGGTAAATCTGACAATAAACACATTCTAGCCCTAGGAATGCCTGTAAACGTTTGGTTTGAAAGCATTCACATAAGCAGAAAAAACAGGGCGGGCGGAAACTTGAGAGGTCATTTAATCTACTGAACTGTCTCATAAATCTTTATCTCTTCTTAAAAATCTCTAGTGAAATAGTTTCCTGAATTGCATTAAGTGGCATGATCCAGGTCTTCACTAACTTAGTGAAAAAGGATTGCCTGCTTCTGATTGCTTTCCCTGGCAGCAGAGAAGCATCACCATTTTTGTCCTATTCAGTGGGTATGGAAGTTTTGTTCTCTTTTTACCTTTCTAGTAGCTTTTTTACAGTTTGTAGTTTATGAACATGTATTTTCAATGTGAAGACTTCCCCCTGGCCCCCTTGAACATGTTTTTTTAAACTCTTTATTTTGTTGCTGTGCTTGTAAGTATTTTATGTATATGCAGATACTGGCACTACTGGGGAAGGTGGATCACCTCATGCTGTGCTTATAACATTCCTGGTGATATCTGCTGGTGTTCGAACACTTTTACTGGTTTGTATTGGTGATTTTGTGCATTTATTTCTGCTCAACGCATGCCAGATCTCATTTTGAATGAGTTCTTTTGATTATTCTTACTTCTTTATGCAGCTTTTGAAGTCTACTCCTTCTGTAGCACTTCTCCCATCCATATAGGCCAGTGCCAAGCCCCTTTTTTGTGAAAGGATGCAACTTGGGTGCTTGCTTATAAATTGTAACCACTTCTCTGGAAGTATTAAGAGTAAAGATTGAATGTATTGTATCTGAACAACGGGAAAATGAAAAACACACTGAATGGTTCAAGCATCCTCAGTGTATTTTGTATGAGGAAAGAAGGCATTGTAAACAGGCCTGTATTATTGTATTGTCTGACTATTATATCATCCCAAAAAGGTCAGGGGATTGCAGTAGAAAGCTGATCGATACGTATAAAGCTCCAAGAAATGTTTTTTGTCTTTAAGATTGGTGCAAGTTGAAAACTTGCTGAGCAAAAATATTTAGAAATAAGGGCAATGGAACTGGCAGGAGTGTAGCCAGCCTAATCAATAATAAAAGGATAATCTGTCTTTCTTTGTGGTACACAAAGCAGTAATCTGCTGTTGAGATTGATTAAATGCCTCAGCTCTGCTTCGATTATTAATCAATCTCTAAAACAGCTTATTGTGAGTACAATACAAAGTAGTAGAGATTAGGGATAGTAATGACAGTGATATTAACGGAAGGGCAGGGGGAGGCCTTTTTTTGTCAAGTGAAAAAAACTAAACTGAGGTGGGGTGGGGTTTTTTTGGACAGGCTTCCTATTGATAGACGTCCCAATCAAGTCGCAGAGCTCTAGAAGGGGGTCTAAAGGGTGAATTTACACACATAACAGTGACTTGGATCTCTGATACACAAATGTAGGAAGTGCCCTTGGCTTGACAGAGAAGGCATGTGAGATACGAGGATTAAGAAATCTGGAAGCTCTTGGCTAGAAAAAAACCTGCGTAGTTACCTTTTGTCTGATTCATTCTTTGCAGGAATAGCTTGTTTCATTGCTTGCTTACACCCAAGCTTATTTCAACTGTGGGCTAGCCTAAGCTTTCAACTTCTGTGCTTCTTCAGTTACGAGGCAGAAAAAAACCCCTCCTATGTATTTTGTCCTGTGTGCCTGCAATGATGTAATTGCTAAAGTGCTTTTTTTTTCCCTCTCAGTAACTTGCACAGGTGGTGTTTTCACTTCAGACAGGGCAAAAATCAGTTTTAAATGTCAGAATGGCTCACTGCGGTCTGAAGTGGGGAATTCAGGGTTTGTCTTTTTTAAATTTTTTTTATTTATTTTTGACTTCCATTAAGAGGTTCAAATATACCTGTTTTAATTAAATTTGTGAATCAAAATTTATAAAATGCAGAATCACTTAAGACCCTGAGTGATAGGCTTTAAGTTGGCCTTCTTTGAGTCCAGAGTTGGACTCCAAATGACTTCCAGAGGCCCCTTTCAAACTTACCTTATTCTGGGTCTCAATGATTCAATGATAAGATGTGGAATAAAAAAAAAATAATTGGGATGTTAACCTTGAAATAGATTTGGTGTAAATGATGAGAGTAGCTGAGTTGAAATTTGTTTATCTTTCTCTTTTGGAGGGCTTCCTTTCACCAACACTTGAACCTTGAGCTTCTCCATCACGCTGTCATCTCATGACTGCCAGTTATTCATCTTGGCTATAGGAATCCGGCAGTAGTTGGGGGAAATAAATGGTTCTCCATGATGGGAATAACACTAGTCTCAGCCCTCTCTCTGAGGATTTACATATGTGTAAAGGATGCATATTTATTTGTTTCCATTCTTTTACGGTAACACTGAACACCAGCAGGTGGTTTACAGAGAAGCAAAGGATACCATTAGGAAAACTGATGTTAGATCTTCTGAAGGATTTTCATCTCTTTAACAGTACTGACCTACAGGACTAATGATGCTTTATGCTGAGAGGATAAATTTCATTGCGTTATCAATCTTGACTTCTTTCCAGCTGTGTTTTGGGTTTGGTTTTGGTTTTTGATTTGTTTTTTGGTTTGGGGTTGTTTGGTTTTTTTTAATGGTTGAATGAAATAATGAAGCTGGTGATAAAAGATGCCTATAAAAATTCTGGCAAATTTATTACTCGACAACATGGGTCATTATTTTTTCTATCCAGCTGGTCATTAGGCCTTTCCAACTGTCACTGTCTTGTGTAATCTCCTTTAATAGCAGCACATAATTAGCTTTATGCTGATCAGAGGCATCAGGGTTGGTGGTGGTAATATTCAGATCCAAATATCAAAATCCCAAGGAAGATAACTCAGAAGTGACATATGTCTAAGCCAACATTTACGACTTTTTGTCCTAAAGTCTGTAATGGTTGATTTATGCACATGAGCTTTGAAGTATGGTATGGAAATTCATCAATGAAGAATCCAGAGGAGTTTTGGAAGGGAAGTACAGATGTGTCTCCAAATGGTAATATGTCACTTATCTTTTTTTTTTTTTTTAATGCAGTCCAGTTTTTATTTCAAATATTGAATTTCTTCTTGTCTAGTTTCTTCTTTAAAAAAAGGCAATGAAAATTATAATCTTGACATTGCTTTATTAGGAACAAATTGTCTCTATTTTTAATCTTAATCCAGAGCCCTATATATAGATATAATCTATATATGTGTAATTCACAGAAGTGTTTCCGTAATCGCTGTTACTGGATTGCAATTTTATAATATTTTTTGGAGGGTGATTTTGAGGTGGTTTTGTTTTACCGCACATATCTGATAAATGATTTAAGTGTTTAAAATTACCTAAGTCAAATTGGTTCTAAATTCCGAAACTTTCATGTTGTTTTGGAGGTGTTTCATACCTCTACTTTGTGTAGGACTTGAATCTGAAGCTTTGCCTCTGCAGATATGACATGGGAGCCATTGGAGAGTGTTGGTGTTGCTGCAACTGGGACTTCATCATAAAAGTATGAATTTCTTTTAGATCTTTTAAAGAAGGCTTCATTTGAGCAGTTGCCTTCCAGAAGTGTTCTGGCTTGCGTATAGGCTTGGAGAAATCAGCTATTCCATCATAAGAGAGGTAACCAGCTGAGTAAGGGGCAGGATTTCAAGCACTCTAGGCATAGATTTATTGACTAAATCTAGCAAATTGTTTGGTCCATGTGCTGCCTGGGTTCCAGACACCACTTCATGATGCATCAATTACAAAGTCCATGTGCTGAACATCACGCTCTGTATTCTGCTCTACAGTCAACCAGAATAAACCCAATGGACTTCAAAAAAGGAAATACACCTTGACAAGTGAAAATTGTGTCTGCAGCATTAAGGTTCTTAAAAGCTAGAAGAGTCTTTGAATTTAGGCTTTCGGTTCTTCAATAAAAGATCACAGTTGTAATCCATTTGAGGATTCTGTCAACACCCCTTTCAAAAACTGCATAAACCTGTTAAGATTTGTAGGAGAAAAATCAATACAAGTTACCTTTTACTCATAACTTGAAGTTCACAGCCAGAGCTTCCTCCAAGAAATGTTTCAGTACTAGAAAAGGAAAAGCAGACATCTGTTTCTTTATGGTTCCCTATTGAAAGCAATTAGTGGTACCACTATAAGGATTATTTTTGACCTAGATTTTTGTTGAGGGATTATTTTCGTTGCCTGCTACTTGCTCTCACTGACCAGAATGTAAGGACATGTCTTAACTCTGACAGGAGGGTGGGACAGGTACCGAGGGAGTAAGTGTAGCACTTGAAATGGAGAGTAGATGGAAAGCACATTGGCTTCTCCCAAGAGAGGTCTGTCAAGATTCATTGTAGGATCTATTTCTTACCTTCCTCCTTGAATTTCCTGCATCATTTAACCAGTGTTTTCTGTGGCAGAACTGCTCTGCACATCAGTGCTTCCCTTTATGTTTATTAATAAATACTGGCTTCTTCTATACAAGGTTTTTTTGGCGTGTAGTGGTGAGAATAATCTCACTGGGTTGCAGATAGAAACTAAAGACAACTCCTAGACCTTTTAATAAGAAACCAAAACCTGTTAATGATGCATGGGAAACAGCCAGTAGTTCAAATGACAGCTCCTCCCTCCTCACCCTCCCCACATAAATTTAGTTTAAGATTAAACTCCTTCCCTATTCTCTATGTTCATGTTTTCTGGCTTCTCTCTGGTACTTCCTCCAAACAAACTGCCTCGTAGCTCAAACCGCCTTTGGTTAAAGCCTATTTTCAGGGTGTATGGTGGTGGAAAAGGAATGCTACATTTTCAAGTCAATCGAAAAGTAATTATGCTAATGTACAAGAATAGGTGAGAATGTTTTATGTAAAGCTGCACTCTAAACATAGTACTAAATATTTTGAACTATTTAAATACATGAACCAAGCTCTATATAGAAAACTATTAAAATATCTTGAGGCCCTACAAAGACCCCAAAGAGACTCACTTTCAAGTTAAATTTAACTGAGTTAACTCTTAATTAAACTAAATCTGTATTAAGACAAACAGAACAAAGTTAGTCAAGCATTAAGGTGAAGTTAAGCAGAAGGAAGAGGCAAAACGTCACCTAAATAAAACACTCCAACTGCTGCAAACTTTCAATGCCTGCTGAACCCTGCAACTTCCTGAATCACTTCACTTTCAAAGGATATTATGAAGCCTCCTTGTAAAGGAGCCTGTTGACTGAAGGATATTGAAACCATTCAAAAGGTTCTGTTATTGCTAATGGTAGACTTTTAAAATACTCAACTATGAAACGAAAATGAAAAGATATGCCTAATGCTATATATTTAAAGCCTTGAAAATATCCCCAGAGGTCAGCACAGATTGACACCTTTATCATAATTATTGATAATTTGAGGTATATGCCCTACAAGACCTGAATGGGAAGCAATAAATTGGGGAACTTTCATCAAAACAACTGATAGCTTTAAAAAGTGTATTTTTTGTCACCCCTCTGCTGATGTGCGTTTTTTTTCTTTGTTATGTATCTGAAACTTTGTTACTCAAGTCACGTGTGCTCATGGAATAGATTAGTACAATAGTTTGCTTTCTTTGTAAACACACTTGTGGAAGAGAGGTATGGAAGACTCAAAATGTTGAATTATTGACAGTCTTCTCTCAGACAAGGAATCCGGTTTGCAGAAAAAGGGAGAATTGGAGAGCTGAAGATGGACTACCCATAGTTTTGCTGATTATTTGATCCTGTGCTTTGTTTGGGAGTCATTTACTGCCTGTAACTGCTGTCTGTTCCTTGTCATTTTCTTCTTTTAGAATTCTTTCATTTTTATTTAGCAGAAAAGAAAACTTTCAGTAGCATAAAGGTGGTATGAAAAATCAGTATAATACCTACCTCCTTAGCACTAGTTTATAATGTGATGCTTTTCAGGCTTGTTCCATTAACAGTTCCTTAAGAAACAAAAAGCCCTGAATAATGTTTCAAAACTCCATTGCAGTCTCTTTAGAGGTGTTCTCGATATTATCTCTTAGACATGCAAAGTAGTTCTACACAACTATTAATTGGATCTTTTGGGGAAGATCAGCAGAATTTCCACTTTCCAGCAAAACCAAGTGGCTGTAACTTAAGGCTATCCTAGATCACTGAAAGAATATCAGCCGTGGGAATTTTACCCTGAAGGATAAGGCCTATAAGAACCTTTATCTTGTGGCCAGCATATGCTCACACATTTTGCCATTGAAAGGCACCTAGAGCAACGTATGCCAAATTTTTATGTGGTGCAAAAAGTGGACTGGAAATAATTAACATTTATATCAGTGAAAATCAAAAGAAGTTTGTGTTTTGTAAGATGTACGTGTTCTAAGGGAATACTGTTTCCTGAATTCCTTTTGCCAACATTGCGTTATCTAGCGGAGCTGATTTGTATTACCTGTAATGCTGACATTGGTTTGTTACTAGTGGCTGCTTCTGCATTCTTAGGAGATTGGTTGGATTAGTCTTTTTAGTATCTTTTTATTATCTCTCCGCTAATCTGTTACAAGACTGCGGGCTGTTCTTACCTCCTGCTGGCAGAGAAGGTTATTTCCCAGCCATGCTGCTTTATAGTTCCTTTCCAGAGTTTTTCAAGCACACTCTAGAGGAACAGAGTATGTCAATTCACAAAAAGAGGAAACAAACAAACAAATCTGCTGCCCTGCAATCTCAGTAGCATTGTTCTCCTTTCAAGTAAGGTGCAAGACCTTCTTCTGGGTAAATTATTTATCAGTCAGCTCTTTGAGCCGCCTGGGAATCAACCCTGTTTAGGTTTTGGTAGTTAAGAAATAAGCTCCTAGAGTGATTCTGAGCATCTTTGCATTTTTCATCATAGAGTGGAGTCAGCTTTTCTGCTGGTCCTTATTGGCTTCTGTGATATACCTGGTTATTGGATGCTTAAAACTTCAAGTGGAGTAAAACTACTGGAAGTACCAGCCAGTCCACTGGTAGTAAGTAGTTTAGCAACTACCAGAACTAGAAAGAGACTTTCACTTTTGTGCCAAAGAACATAAAGGCAGAAAGAGAGGTCCTCGAGGAACAAGCAAAGTAGCAGAGGGTTCTGGAGGTGGGTTAGAATAAAGAGGTAGCATTTGTTTATACTGTTTGGAAGTTTCTATCTCTGCTGATACATTAAAAATATTTTGAAGTGCTTTCACCACTTCCGTCCCACCACCAAGAATAGGGAGCTGGTCATGAACTTAGAGAGTACTAGTTATACAAAAAAGATACCACGCATTAAAATTCAGGCGTTGTGTGTCAAGCCCAAGTGCAAGACACGAAATTTTATTGTAAAGCGGTGAAATAGAACTAGTTTACAGGTTAAATCACTAACATGACGTTTTTAGGACATTAATCAAAATTTACTTACACATATTAAAACAAAGAAACACATTTGTTGAATGATTGAATTTCCTGCTGCCTCAGAAGTCCTTTTTATTCTTTGAAAGTTGTTTACTTCATTTTTCTTGTTCAGTCGGGTAGGTATCATAATTGATAACGTAAGGTAATGATTTTAAATTCTGTTGATGCATCATTTACAGAGCGTAGTTGTTTGAAATCCCTGTAAACAATCACTGCCGACAAAAGTAGAAGACAGTGACGACAAGGAAGAAAATAGATGTAAACATTAGTGGACTCCAGTAAGATCATTGATTTCTTTTGAGTTGCTTGACAGATAAAATGGCGAGGCAAAATGTCTAACTTCAAAAACATCACTTGAAGAAAATATGGTAATGTAGCAGGGGAGGAAGAAAATGATGAATGCTACTTTGTTAGAGGAAAAAATTCAATCCTTCTGCATGAAGTATTCATCATTTCCCTTTTTGTTCTGCAGCCATTTAGTAAGCATTTGATAAACGTCCATTTAGCTGTAGTAGGCAAAAATCATGTTTAAAGTCTTAGTTCATGGGTCATCTTTCAAAGCATTACATCTTCATAGTTAAAAACTTTATCAGGTTCTGTACAACTCTTTCAAGTCTGAGGCTTCAAGCAATTCTCAGCAGAAAGCAGTGAGGAATTTCCTTCTGAAGAGCAGCGTGTGCTGGAAGGAGGGTATAATGCATATGCATTCACATCGGTGCTCAACAGATTTGATAAAAATGCCACTGGAGATACTGGTCTCGGAGGAGAAACACATTACTCCAAATACATGTATTCAGAATAACAATGCAGCTACCCTCTGGGGGCTTCTGGGGCATTACTTGTGAACTGTGAATGTTATTAAAAGGTAGGAAGGGAGGAGAGAACACACACTTTGTAGTGTGAAGTCATGTGCAGGCTGTAACACAGATACATAAAGGTGTTTTGGATGGAAAAAGAAAGGATATAAGTGAAAATGCTACGTGTAAATTTTTTGACTTTTAGAAATGCCATCTTGCTTTTTTACAAAGAATTCAGAAGTTCTGTTTCTTTAAAAATTTGGTGAAAAATGAGGTTCAAGTGAGAGAGACTTTTGCTGGTAGGTGCCAACCTCTTTAGCAACACCTTCACCCTCCCTACAAAACGCACAGCTAGTCTGAATCTCCTCTCTAGTCTCTTGCTTTTTCTCTCTTATATACATTTGTATGCAAAGCACTATCCAGCAAAGTTTCTACTTGTTTCTAAGTTAAATTACCATAGCAGTTTTCCATGTGTTTTTGGAAGGTGACAGAGACAGCAGTTCTGTTCTTGAGGCAGGTACTGTTTCGTGAAAGATCTTTACTATTTATTACACCTATCCCCGGTGGAAGATTGCAATTACTATCGTACTTCCAGCAACTCTTTGCCTGAATCATGACAGCTCTTAATTATGTCTGAAAGTAGAAGTTATATACAGAGAAATTTCTTAGAGAGAATTACCTGAGAGATTTTTAGGCTTAGAATGGTCTGCAGCAGGGCTATTCTTCTTGTGGTTCTCTCTCTGTTGGTTTTGCTTCAGGAGGTATGAAACTTTGCCTGACTTAAGATACCAGAATTTGCATTGGAATGGAATTTCTGCTCCCTTTTTCCCAAATTTTCTCTCTCTATTTTTTTTTTATTTTTTAGTCAGATTTGGTCCTGTCTATATTTCTTCCTTTAAATAAGCCTCTTGCAGCTTACTGCTGAGTAGTCTCCTGCTGAGTGTACCGCTCAAGGAAACACAAAGAAATAAGTAACAAGCTTTCAAATTTCTGATCAAACTTATTATGTCAAATCTTATTATTCAGATACATAAACTTTATTACCCTTAAGTTATAAATGTTGCATTTTCAGTTTAAGTATTTAATGGCAAAGATTGATCAATGTCTGTACTTAGAGAAACGTATCACAATGGTAGTCATCTTGGAGATGATTTTCAAAATATCTTCAAGCCTGCAGAAATTGTCATTTCAAAAATGTCCTATTCCAAGTCATGCCAAATCCAAGATTTTAAAGGATGTCCATCTTCAAGACATCTCTTTATTGGAGATGAACAAAGATAACTGAGCCAGGACAGATACACAGCGTCCTGACCTAGAATAGGTGGGGTGTTAGGAACTCTGCCATTTTATATAGAAGAGTGAAACTCAAGTCAGTTGCCCCAGAAAGGCAAAAGAGGAAATTCAAGTCTGGTCTTTCTTAACCCACAGGGTTGTTGTGACAGGACATTGGTGCACAGTCCATCTTAAGAGATTTCTGTTTCTATGGGAAGTTTGGGCTTTATTGTATCATCAGAAAATGTTTTCACTGAAAACCCCCAGGAAGCTCTCAGTGTTCTACAACAATTAAGTTGTATTTATTATGTACTGCTACTTCCTGCACGGTCTCTCTTCATTCAGGATTATTCAATTATGGGTGGTCACTCTGAGTTTTAATACACCTTCTCAATTCATATTTCAGCATGAGACCTATGATGCCTTGAAATAAGCCTTACTTATTAAAGGTAACCCTGACAGCACAAGGTAGGTTAAATCATAAAATGCTAAGAGTTTCAGGAAAGAGATGATCGTTGGGGATTATAGCAGTAACTTGATTTTGTAGATTGACCATCAGTGATGACCATTGTCTAATCAATGTGCTACAGGAAACAGCTACATGTGTGATGCTAGTTCATCTTTGTTTTCTGTTTCTGCTATTAAGCTATCAATATCATGGTCAATAAAGGAGCTGGCCACTTGTTGGAAAGCTGACATCCACAGACAGGAGAGAATGTTCCCGTAAAAAGACATTGGTCTCTCAGCAGCATTAGAAGTTGAGTTTCAAAAAGCCACGTAAGCGTTTGTGCACTGCGGCTTTTCTGCAGTAGTGCTAAGCGTTACAGGGACAAGGTCATCCTGATGACCTCAGTGGAAGGGAAGCCCAGGTGCTTGTGGGATGAGAATTACAGGGCTTTTTTTCTGCCTAATTAGCAATATTACTTTATATTTTGCATGTCTTTTTGCATGTGTTAGAAAGAAGTCTGCGGGGAGCTCATTATGTTACCAGCCTTGTAGTTACAGGTTTGCAAAGCTGTAGCTTCAGGGACGTGGGAAGTGCATTCTCTTGAAGAAATTCCATATCCAGGCTGAAACACTGCTGAGGACTTGTAGGAACTCTGCAGGGTGTCTCTTGTGGGGCAGGCTGTATCCTGGCCTGCGTGTTCCTGCAGAGAAGCTGTCCAGAGGAATCTGCCTTGACATATTTTCACTTTGAGATAATGGCTGAGGGCAGACTTTTTCCTTGTATGTCATCTGTTAAAGAGTCTCTAACCAATGAATGGGTTTGCTAAGAAAAAGAAGCTGATGAAACCTTGCTGATTGCTGCCTTGGCATGATTTTTCAGAGCCCAGTGTAGTTCCTGTGACTGCCATATTCTAGAAATACAATTTATTGTGAGGGCTTTTTATTTTTTCTTCCCTCTGGTGGAGAGAGGGTGAAACACGACAGAATCGTGTTCCCAGCACGCTACGATGCAAACACACCCAAATCCGCATTGATGAGATTGATCCGCAAGACAAGAATCTCTAAAGAAAGGATATAGGGCCAGAGCTTATGACAATGCTTCGAGGACAGCAGTGTGAACATTTGTTGCAAGAATGTCTGTCTGAATCCAAATTGATTTACTTATCTTTGAGCTTTCGCCTTTGCAAGAGTGGATCCTTAAATCAAAGAAGATGGCACAACACACCTTGTGGAATTTTGCATGATCTAGATAAAAAGTTAACACTGAAGAAAGTATTGTGTTATTATTTTCTGGCTATAGCGAAACTACGCTAGCACCTGCTCCTTAAAAAGTGTGCGTATCCTTACCCAGTGAGCATCATAGAGGATGTTTCTATGTGATGCCCCAAATGATAGAGTTTACCAGCATTTTCAGGAGAAATATTAATCAGAGCTTTATCAAAAGATGCAATCAGAGCATCATGTACTTTCCCCAGTTGATGAACTGCACCTTTCTTCCACTCCCCTCCACCTGATAAATGATTTTGGATTTGTATAATCATTTTTGGGCACTACACACCTGGCATCACCCCATTACCCTGGGGAAAAAAGTCACTTTCTAATTTAAGTGTTCACGGACATAAAAGGTTGTTATCAACTTACCTTTCACTGAAATACAAATGCACAGAACCCAGAATAACACAGAATAAAAAGGACAGTTTCATTTTAATGGAACATAATTTGAAAAAAAATAGTTTTGTAACAGTTGAAATATTTATTATAACTGCATTATCATACGGTGATATGTTTTTAAACTTATAATATGTAAATATAATTTATCTAACGTGTAGAATTAACAATGCATGTAAATATGAATAGTGATTTTAACTATAGATAATTTAGTCATAAGAGTTTTTCTTCATTTATGTAGAAAAATTGTGCAAATGAGAAGACTTAGTGAAGTTGTAGAGGTGTATGTCAGCATGGGATTTGTCTTCATCAATGTGAGCTGCCCTGCTTTGCAGCTCTCTATTGCTTACATCGCTTCAGCTTCCAGCAGGCTGAAGAATGCTCACTTTGTTCAAGTCTATTAGTTGCAACTGACTTAATTGCTTAGACAAATATCTTTGCAGGGCAAAGCAAAAGCAGACAAAATGTTCCTAGAGTGCAGAAGAGTATACTCCCGACAAAAAGAAAAATGGCAGAGAAGGTAAGCCACTTCAGCATACAATTCTTGCATTATTTAATGTGTATTTAGTGTAAATAAAAGAAAATAGACCAATATGGACTATGTTATTGTCAGTGATGCAAGATGTCTTGCTCTTGCAGGTTGAGGGAAAACTGTGTTAACTGGGTTGTGAGATTTGATTGTAAAATTTCTGAACACAAAAATGTATTAATTTCTGCAATGGACTAGATATGTCATTCTAATATGTTCCAGTCAAAGACCTTTGGTTTGGGTTTTTTAAAACATTATTTAAATATTTCTTTCAGGATGGGTGTTCCTTCTTCAATTCTGCGCTGTAGCTTGTAGGGTGACAATGCCATTGTTTTTAATTAGCATGCCAAAGATAGAAGATAGCTGCCAAAATAATAGGCTACAGTGTGACCTAAAGTATTTATCAATCTGTACCCTAATAGCAAAGTGTTCACTGACTACACCTGTGACTGGGCGTTCAATTACGCTTACTTACTGGGGTTTAGATTGCAAAACTGGCTCATCCAGAAGTGCTTTGTCTGGAAATGGAAGATTATTCATTTACTCATAAATCTGTAAAGCTCTTAATTTACAGGCTTATATGTAGCTTGTCTTGAGATAGGTGGACATCAGTGTTTATTTTCTAGCTGCTTTACTACTGACCTGGAAGATAACAAAGGCAAAAGACCCTTTAATTGCTGCTATTAGCAAAACTCTCACATTGTTCAGACAGAATGAAGTGCTGTGTGTGCTTCTGAAAGTAGGTTCTGAGTAACCCTGCCTCAGATTTCCAGCCAAGTGCTTAGACTGGGACAGGTGAATAAATGCGTATTCTGCTGGAGTGGAACTGGTTTAGGGTATGATTGGCCTATGAGCCTTACGGCAAGTGTTGCTGATTTCAGCCTTTGTCACCATCTTTCATCTCAACATGTTCCCTGTCTGGAAAGTCCCCTGCTCCCTGAGAAATGCTTACTCTTAAATTCTAGAGCTGTTTGGTGGCATTCAGTAAATGGGGATGCCTTGGTTCAGTTAGGCACACCAAAGAAATGATAGCTTTCATTTTTACAGCTATTACAAATTTTACTACTTGTTAAATCCATTTTTTAATGATTTATCATGCCTGTCTGTCGATGTATGTGACTTCCTCAGAACATGTAGTTATGTCCTCAGTCATCCTCAAGAGCTTTTAAATGATTAGCAGATTTCGGAAAAGTCAGAGGTGGATTATTTTCCCCCATCACCTACGAAATCTCATCTGACTTCTTCCAGAGTCAGTTGTCAATAAGAGAGGAAACCATGGCATGGTCTTCTAATCACAGAAAAAATACCAACTTTTGATTAACATAAGTAATTTAAAAAACACTTTATTTTCAATGCATTACTAAGCTAGCAACTTGTTAAAAAGTAATTCTGTAATAAGCAAATTAAACATAGATATTCTCAGTCTTTGTGAAAACATAGATATTCTTAGTTTCAGAATAATCTATATTTGAGTTCAGACCTGGAGGTAGAAGTCAGCTGCCAAGTCTGAAAATGATACACACATGAATAACACCAATAACATCCCCAAGATGAGACAGGCTGAGCTAGATTTTTGGCTGTTCTAGGCTACTGATTCTACCAGTGACAAGCTGGTGTCAGCAAAAAGTTTGGACAAGGGAAAATTAGTTTTACTGTCTGACTCATTGAGAAAGAATTAACTAGGCAATCTCCCATCGTATTCCCCCAAAATATTTGTTTTCTACAGCGTAGTCTTGAGTTAATTTGATTTTTGTCATGAGTTTTGATTTAACTTCAGAGAAAAAAGTGTATATGGAAGTAGGAGGATTGAATTAAGCTGGAATGAGGGCTTAAATACATCCATTGTTGTAGATGCTCGGCAATCCCGGCAATACATATCCTGTGGCTTCCCACAATCCAGAGCTAATGAATGCATTCAGAAATGCTGACCAAAATGTGTGTCACGTTCTGCAAGACACTGACGGTTCTGAAGCTGTGAGAGGACCCGATTCCTCTTCTGATTATTGCTAACAGTTCCAAATTGGGTAATCGTTTAGCAGAGAAGTCATCCCGTGTGTATCTAAATGGCTGTTCAAATAGGAGTACTTAATTAACTAGGGGTTGAGCAATGGCAATATCTACCATAAGCATATGGAATAGGAAGATTTAACTCTTAATTATCTTCATTAAGGCACACGTAATTTTAGGTGCATTTTAAAATCTTTTTTGTAAATCTAGTATTAATATTTATTTAAAGGAAGCAAGCTTATTCTTCATGTTGAGGAAAATTAGCTGAAGTTCCCAGAAGTCAGTGGGTAATGTCTCTAGGAAGTGCAGAGTAAAGGCCTAATTTCTGAAAGAAAGCTTAGATCGTGGGATTTGCCACAAACCAGCCTGCAAATGATTCCAAAAAGACTAATGTACTTATGAGGCAGAAGAAGGAAAGTGCAAGAAGACTAATATGAATTAATAAGAGGAGTTATGCCCAGTTGTGCTATCTGCGTTTGGTTTAATGTAAACCACAGGATTTGGGAGGGTAGGCACTGTCTGACTCCAGAGAGCTGGAGTGCCAAGAGTTGTCAGCTCACTTTGTATTGCCAGAGCGACTTCTCCCAAATATGTACCAGTGTCAGCAGCACAAGTGTGTGCGTAGTCAATTAAAATGCTTTTCAATTTTTTTTAAATACTGTAAATTCTGCAGTGTTGTTCTTCAGCTATCACCTTCTAAAGATGAAACAGCTACTGAAAGCACCCCTGCGTAAGACAGAATACAAAATGTCTTCTCATCCCAGGTTCACTTTGTGGTGACAGCTTCAGTGGCACCGAAAACTAGAGCAGCGTTAGTCACTGTCTGCTCTGCAGATTGTCGGGGCCTGAGTTGCAGGTAAGGGCAGGTAACAGGGCAGCGAAACTGGTGAAGCGACACGTCCTCCTGAGTGCTGTCATTTCCTAAAGTGAAGAAGACATCATCCTTGAACTTAACGGTGGCTGGTGTGAAATAGCTTGGCCCGCTAAAGGCAGGGGAAGATTGAACTGCAACCTTCATATTCAACAGGAGAACAGTTGGGTTTTCTTATTTTGCTTTTAGCTGATTGCGAAAGAACAATCTGTCTCCAGGACAGACTGTTGGAAGACTTGGCAACTGTTTGTTGGGGAGCGAGTCTCATTTCTCACCACCACTTCTCTGTGTTTTCCCTTTAGAAGGCAGTACAGCACAGTTCTGCAAATCTTGTCCCAGCACTGGAGAAGGATGTGTTTGGAGATGGTGGAAAAGGAGCCTCAGTGCCTACAGATACTTCACTTATTACCACAGAACTGAAATACTGACGTGAATCTTTTCTCTTTTAGGAGTGTGACTGATATCAGGAGCCCCACTAGCTATTTAGTCGGAAGCCAGCTGGTAGATAAGGAAAAAGCAAGTAGCAGGTGACAATTAGCACATGCGCTCCCTGAGACTGCCTGCCCATCGCGGGATGGAAAGATTCACAGGTGGGTAACACACAGCATTGCTCCTGGAACCCAGTTATTGTGTGTTAGGGGTAAAAAATGGATATTTGTTCCCATAGGGAAAAATAGTTGGTATAACTCTTGTTTTGTTTGGTCACAAATAATTTGATTTTGGGATGACCAACCTTAATATTTCTGGTTTTATTAATATGACAGGCTTCTAACTGTTTAGTCTGTGGGATGTAGAATAGGATGGGAAGCTGGTGAGAAATATGCTGTCACATGATGCCTGAAACAGTATGCAGATAAAATTTAGAAACGTTCCTCCTCCAGTTTATCCTATTTGGAAAGATGCATGAAAAAGAAATGGCTGTTTCAAGTGAAAGCAAGTGCTATTTTATCTAGAATAAGCATTCTGTTGTGAAAAGATTTACAGTATTAACCATTCTCCACTACTGTTTGCAATCACTGCTTCTCCTCAGTCTTTCTCACTCTGCTTCTTCTCTGCTCTATTTTCATATTCAGAACGTCCCTCATTTGCCTGTTAGCTTTTCTTCAGATAATCTGGAAGGTGAAGAATGACCAGACAGAACTCAAATGCCATTTTGTTGTGCTTAATAGCTGATTAAAAAAGAGCTGGCCCATCTCTAGTGTTCACACGCAAATGCTCTCTCTCGGGTTTTTTAAATTGAGTCATAATTGCCTGTGCCAGAAGCTGTCAGTGCAGCAGGACAGAAAGCAGTCAGCTCTTCCTGGTGTTATATAAAGTTGTCATTTTGGAAGAATGAGCAACGATAAAGAACTGCCGCAGTGCTTTTGCCCATTTTCACAGCAAACCGCGATGTTCATGTTGCTTGTAGTTTTGAACTCTTTCCTATTAAATTACCCTTCTCTTGTAAGGAAAGAACTCAAAACAAAGCAATAGGAATTTAAGCACAACATACTTAAGAAAAATGGGGCTGGATTTCTAGAAAAATTTCTATCAAACATGCACATTCCTGCATGCAGTATAATAATGTATGACAAGATCGAAGACTTCCATGTAACACATGAAATTGAGTGTCTAGTTTCTACTGTGGCAAGCACATCAGCACATGCTAGCATCTAGCTGTATGTTCAAGGAAAGAATTTAATATAAAATATTCTGAAGTCTACGTATTATACATACAACAGCATGCTGTCTTCCCTGATCATGTGTGATTTCATGGGTAATATAAGGCTTAATTAATATTTGTGACTGGGCGAGGAAATGGGCGCAAATTTGAACATAACAAGTTCCAGCTAAACATGAGGAGAAACTTCTTCACTTTGAAGGTGGCAGAGCCCTGGAAGAGGCTGCCCAGAGAGGTGCTGGAGTCTCCGTCTCTGGAGACGTTCAAAACCCGCCTGGACACGTTCCTGTGCAACCTGCTCTGGGTGGACCTGCTTTGGCAGGGGGGTTGGACTAGATGATCTCCAGAGGTCCCTTCCAACCCCATATTGTTCTGTGATTTGTAGTGTTTGAAATCTTAGTAGACAATGCTATCACTGACTCCTGTAGTATCCACTTCTTCAAGTGGACAACAGAATTCCTACTGATTTTCAGAACTCACTTTGCTTTCTCATTAACATTGAAATTACTTTTAGGACAATTATTAATGAAAACCGACCCTGTGTAATCTAGCTCTGGAGCCACCATTGCTTTTTAGTAAGCAATAATTTACTTTTAGCTCTTTGTAACCTACAAGGTAATGCTTCTGAATTGCTGTATTTCATAACTGTAGCTGAAAATCAGTCTTCAGAGTTCCAGCATCTGCGGCAACATGTGCTCCTCCATTAATTTGCTGAGTCAATGTTCCAGCTTTCTGGTTCACCTCTTTCACTGAGGTGATAACAGCTTTTCTGAAGCTGTTCTGTAACAGAACCGGCTGCTTTCTCAACCAATGACTCATTGTTTTGTATATTGTGCTTTAAAAATTTCACAGGGGACAATCCGTCCCCATTAAATAGACATAACTTCCCTGGGTTGCTCATATGCCTCCTAGTGCTATTACTTTTCTGTTGTTATTCGACTGAAGCTATCGACTATATAGACACTATACTAAGAAAATACATTCAGCTGACACACAAGCGGAAATCCACCCAACTGCAAGCTCTGTAAATCTGCCTTATAAATGCCCCTTCCCTTTATAAAATATTGAATAAAACTAGAAATGGTGAAATTCTTCTGGAAAGCAAAAAATGCGAGAGCGTAGAGGAGGAAGGTTCAGAGAGGACACGTTAGATGCATGTGTTTACATCAACTGAGGTGGTGCTTAGTAACTTAAATAGGAACATGCAGGTTAAGTGTGTTCTTATAGATGATAAACTCTCAACATAGAGATTATTTATTATACGCATGTAATAGGATACTAGTTTTATGAAGCAAACTGCATCTGAAGAGACTGATTTGCTTGCAGCTGTAGGCTGTTTGTACTTCCCATGTGTGTCAAGTAGCATAAATATTATTTAAGTGGTGAGATTTATTTTTTTTTTTCTTCCAGACAAGGAAAATGATGAAGACTGACAACTACAAATTGGCTGTTTCTTTCAACTTTATAAGTATCCAGGTTATGTTTGATCATTTGAAATTTAGATTGGGTGTCTGGGCAAGTCACAAGGTTGGAAGCATAAGAGAACGGCTTCTGTGTATAATTAATCCTATTCTAAAAATCTCTAGTCACAATTAAGTCAGACATAAGTAATTAATTATCCTTGGCATGACAGATTTGACATACACAGTAGTTTTGAAAGGTTAAGTAATGAAAATCTGGAAAATCTAGCGGCCTTGCTGTGGGGTACCTGAGAGGAGATGGATATTGGGTTAGGATTCTTAGGTTATCTCACTCTTAATTCTAAATATCGTTCACCTTCATACTGTGTGATTTCCTAATGAGAGGATGTTGCTGTAACTCAGTATTTTGAATTCCTTAGCACCATTTCTCAAATTTGTTCTAGGGCAAAGGTATTCCTTTGGTTGTCCCGGACTTATGTTCCCATTAGCAGTCCCTGCCCCATTTAATCCAAGACAAGGTGGTACCGTGTTGTCCAGGCCCCACACCTACCACGGTGAAGAGCAGCCCAAGCAAGCGAGAGCGGAACGTGAGTATGTGAGTAATCTCTGTGCTCCAACCTTGGCATTTTCCAGCTTCCTTTGTATTTCACACAGCACTGTGCTAAGTTGTCTGCCTTTGTCATGGAAATCTTCCTGTTTGTGAAAATTACATAATGCTCCGATTCCTAGTATGCCCTTGAGCTTTAAAAGAAAACAGAAAAAAAAAAAAAGGAAAAAAAAAAAGTTAGCACACTGTTCAAATCAGAATAGGGTAAAGATCTCCTGAGCAATGAGACAGGTAGTCTGATGTAGCAGTAGCAATACCAGAAATATGATATTCTGGGTATTTTGGGGTTGTTTATTTTGTCACATTTCATATTTAACTTGATTTAAAGATTTTGGAGGAAAAAATAGATGACAGACGTACCACCTTTTAAGCCTTATCTTGTTTGTTGCTTGGTTGTTTTTCTTTTTACAAGTTGGCTTCTATTTTTGATTGATCTTCTGAGCAACCATATTCTGTTTTTCACTATGCACATTTTATTCAAATACTGAATCCGAGATATTAATTCAAAGCCAGAATTCTAGTATTATGTTTATAATATAAATATATTATCAATATATTTGTATCAGTATCTGACTTTAAAATTACCCCTATTTTTGCAGGGGTAAAAAATACAATTTTGGGGAGTCATTAGCAGGAATGATTATGTGCTTCTTTATATCTTTAGATGCTACATAAAGTTATGGTGTTTAATGCTTTATGAAAAAGTAAGCGTGCTTTTTGTTTTGAAAAGTATATGGAGTTAACTTTACCTAACACCCCCTTTTTTTTTTTCTTGAAAGTATAGCTAAGATAAGAGGAAGTTTTCAAACTGGACCTAAGGCCAGGCTGGACAGGGCTTTGAGCAGCTGGTCTGGTGGGAGGTGTCCCTGCCCACAGCAGGGGGTTGGTACTCCATGATCCTTAAGGTCCCTTCCAATCCAACAATTTTGATCTCTAAAAGTTCCATATTAAAGACAATTTTCTAGGCTTTGGAAGGGAAAAATATTTCCATTCAGGACTCACGTCCAGGCTAATGTTCTTATTTCCTACAATAATTATACTTGTGCTATAACAACTGTAACTTAAAAATCACTACAAAAAGCCAGTTTTCAGTCTTTGTGCAAGTCTAATACTCTGTGCAGTACAGCTGATGGTAATAAGGGCTGAGAAGTTGTGGAAAACTCCTTTTGATGTTTATTATGTTCTTCTCTATTGAAAGGAGAATTACATGGCGCTTGTGTAAAAACTCTACAGAGTTCAAAGAAAGTCTTCGATGGATTCACGTAGTTACGCTCAACTCTTCAGAATGCCGTGACTCAAGGGGATTTCCTGTGGTTGGGCTGTTATGCCCTCAAGAGGCAGCTCTGCAAATCTGGCAGCAGCACAGCAGTGTTCACAGGGCAATGGAAATTTGAAATCTATTTCTTTGAATATCTCACTTGACTTCTAATACGTTTTCCCCTCACTCATTTAATTCTTTCTCTGTAATAAGTTGGACAAAATTATAAGTTGACATGGTTTTACTTGTAACTCTGTCTCTTTTTGGCTTGCATCAAAATAATTTTCTTAACAATGCCACAACACAGAGCACTTGTACAAATTACCCTGAGAGAGATGTGTTGAAATTGTTATGAGACTCTTTTGCATTATTTACATCATGATGTTCTGTCAGTGCACTAATACTCAAGACTGTTTATAGTTCTGGATTTAACAAATATGTAAATCAGGTGCACATTTCCCTAGGAATGCAAATGTCTCTAATGAGGAAAGACAACAAACTTCAAAACAAACAAACAAAAGAGTAGAATATGGAAAATGGCTCATGTGAAAGAGGGAAAAGAAATGGTGCTCAAGTAAGTGTACTAGAGATAGGGGGCTGTAATCCTTTCCCTGGGATGGTTTCATCAGCTCATCTTGAAGCTCTGACAGCTCAGTTGTTTCTTAGCAGGGAGAGCGCAGGGGAAGAACGGCAGCCAGACCCAGTCTTCCCAGAAGAAGACATGAAAACTTCTAGGTTTCCTCTATGTAGCAATTTATAGAGCTGAGAGGATCGAGTTCCTCGCTTAATTTGTTAACTCCAGTCGAATACCACTCCAAACGGCCCCAGCTCTCTGAAATACTTTTTTTTTTTTAATATTGCAATAATTAAAATAGCTGTTTGATTCCAGTGTATAAGGACAGAATGGGAATAGGATCATGATGAATTGAGTTCAAGTATTATAGAAGGATTTGAATGTCCTTCAGAGAAGCATTCAGCTTGAATTTCATCTCAAAACATTCCCCTGATTTAGTAAGAATAAGTGATATCTTTGAATCATAATGCCCTAGATTGAGTCCATGTATAGTGGGAATGTTCTTTATTTTGCTGTGATTGTGCTGTGCTTTTTATTATGCATTGCTCACTGAAAACTTTATCTTCCGTTAAAAGCTGAATTCCATTCAGAAGTGCAATTAAACAAAATTTGCTCACTAAAATAAGACATCATTTATTTCAAGCTGGCTTCTATTTTGAATTTTAATGGCTTCCTGCTAAATATGCAAGCTTTCTTTTCTGTGAAATTACTTCAGTGTCTAAAAATCTGAATTACTTGGTATTTTGGTTTTCATCATGTAACTTCAGCCCGCAAAGTACTGGTAAGCATTAGATTTCTCAGTTAACCACCATCTTTAAGCAGACCATTATGGTAAAAGTAGTCGGAGTTCTCAAAAATCTATGAATTCAGAATAGAGTATGCGTAGTAAGTGGGGTAAAATGTTTTAACCAACATCACTTGGTAATCCTGTAGCTGCACGTTGTATGGAACAATTGCCTTGTTCTGTCTGTTTTCAGTCTCTTAACTAAAAATATGCTCTGTGTCTGTTACAGTGAGAACGTCAGTTGGATTCTGTGCTGCGACAGCACCACGTTCATGAAGCCTCTGTCTCATTTGTCTCTGTCATTATATATCTGGTCTTGCTTTAACACATTCACAATTGTTTCTGCTGGCAAAGTTGACGGGTAAGGATCATTAGTAGTACAGCACAGCCACCTTGAAAAATGCTCTCTTGATTTTCCTATGTGCTACTTAATCTGTCATGCAGATAGAGGTATTAGAGTGCTAGGGAACGAGCTCTCTAAGCAAAACTATCTCCCGCTAAAATCTGTCCCAAAGTTATGCCAAATCTCCACATCCAAATGTCTATAAAAAGTCTAAAAATGATTTACTGGTAGTATGTGCATGTAGTAATTCTCTGAAGATGAAAACACAGGGAGGCTACTTTGGCAGCTCTGACTTCTGTTAACCTAACTTCCATCGGAAAGGAGAACAGGGTTGCAACATCAGCTGCTGCACAATTTGTGTCTCATCTCTTCCCCAGCATTACGCTCCTAACAGCTTTCTACCTTTCCTTGCCTACGAGTTAACAGCACACAGGAGGCGTTAGCTTTGTACTGCTTGAACTCTTAAACCTTGTCGCCGGGGGAGTGAGGAGGCTGTAATTACTGTGATCTTCTGGTGCTGATGGTGAAAGAAAACTTGATATTCACAAACCCCTCAGTAGAAGCTGGACTAGGACTTTTAAAAACTGATACCTCTCATTGATAGCTTGACTAGATCTCCAAGGGAGCATCAATTAAGGGACTTGCTTAAAAATATTGTTCAGCAGATATACATTAAATTGACTTTTAAGTAGTGTACAATTGCTGTCAGTTACAATGTTACCCAGAAACCTGAACTGTCGGGTGCCCTTAAGTCTTGTTGATTTGGAGGAACGTTTTAAGTACCACCAGAAATTATATGTATAGTGTAGAAAAGCAATCTTCAAATGTCATTGTAGCACAGAGTATTATTTAAAAGACTCAGACCCTCAATACGGGTATGTATGCTTTACTCTACTCTTTTATGAAAATGTAAGATAAAAGAATGCGTGACTAAAGAGCAGATAAATGCATTAGTAGTTTATGGTAGTAAACTTGTCTAGGGAGGAGAGAGCTGATTATTAGCTCTCCTTGCAATCCCAAGCACAAATACAGGTTGGGCAGAGACTGGATTGAGAGCACCCCTGAGGAGAAGGACTTGGGGGTGTTGGTTGATGAGAAGCTCAACATGAGCTGGCAACGTGCGCTGGCAGCCCAGAAAGCCCCCCACATCCTGGGCTGCATCCCCAGCACCGTGGCCATCAGGGCAAGGGGCAGGATTCTGTCCTTCTGCTCCGCTCTGGTGACACCCCACCCAGAGTACTGCATCCAGCTCTGGGGTCCCCAACATAAGAAGGGCATGGACCTGTTGGAGTCAGGTCAGAGGAGGCCAGGAAGATGCTTCGAGGGCTGGAACACCTGTGCTGTGAGGAAATGCTGAGAGAGTTGGGGGTGTTCAGCCTGGAGAAGAGAAGACTCTGGGGAGACCTAATAACAGTCTTCCAGACCCTAAAGGGGCTCCAGGAGAGATGGGGGAGGGACTCTTTGACAGGGAGTTTAGTGATAGGATGAGGGCTAACGGCTTTAAAATGGAAAAGAGGAGATTTAGATTAGACATCAGGAAGAAATTCTTTCCTGTGAGGGTGGTGAGGCACTGGAACAGGTTGCCCAGAGAAGCTGTGGCTGCCCTGTCCCTGGAGGGGTTCAAGGCCAGGCTGGATGGGGCTTTGAGCAACTTGGTCTAGTGGGAGGTGTCTCTGCCCAGGGCAGGGGGTTGGAACTTGATCATTAAGGTCCCTTCCAACCCAAAAAGTTCTATGATTCCTTGTGATTTGCAGCTTTTTAAAAGAGAAGTTTAATGTCAGGAATTTTTTAATTGTGATGTTAAAAACATCCTCCACCTTGCATGTTCTCATGTTCAAACTGCTCATTGTGAATATAAAATAAATCAAAAATAACCAAAATGGAAGATGTAGAATGAAGCTTTCAGTAAAGAAAAAAATGAAAACTTTAGTAAACAGCCAGCCTTTTCATACTGTTTGAAAAATCCTTCTTGACACTATATTTTTGCTGATTCTAATTTGAAATTATAATTTCTTTTAACTGAGACTTTCTTCCCAGGCAGCTGGTGTCCTTTGTGTCAGAAGTCAAATATGAAGACACACCTCGATGTACGTACATTGTACAATTGTCAGAATAAGATGTGGATTCTAAAATTAGAGAAGTGAAAAGAAGAGATTAGCATCTTCTTTGTTCCTGTCCATGATCTCTTCCATGTATTTTTCCTTTATACTATCACCAATTTGCTTTTATTTTAAAATAATTTTGTCTTATTGAGAACATATGATTACTTTTTTTTTTTTTTTAAGCTCCATGGGTAAGTTGTCTGTTCTCCTCAAGGACAGTGGGAATGAGGTTTTTTTCCCCGAGTTTGTACTTTTAAAACTAATCCTTACAACATTGATTTTACTTGCTTTTCAGTTTTTAAAAGTTTTCTGGAAGAGAGTGGAGAGAAAAAAGGCAACATGAGAACAAGGATTGCAAGTTATTTTGATTTTCTTATGAAATAATTATTATTTCTTTTTCCAGATACTTTCTGCCAAAAAGATTTGAACAGGTATTTAGCAGCAGCAAATGTAAACTTTTTGTGGATTTCATTTATGCAGGTTTAAAAAAAGACATTACAATATAAAAAGTACTGAATAAAAACATGCATGTGAAGCTGCAGCATGACGGTTACCTGGAAAGGTAATGGACAATAATTAGTATTGGAGAGCTGGAAGACTGAACTAAGATCTTCCATTTTGAATTTGATGGTTAATAGCTTATTTTTGCAGTTGTTTGAGTTTTTGCAATGTTTTGTTGGTTTGTGTATGTTTATCTTTCTTCCTCTGCCGAGAATGATTTCTGTTCCATCTCAGTGTTTCCTGTCATCGTGAACTATAAATATATCACTTTCCTCACAGTTTTGAAACTTAAAGGAATTCTGAAAATCCTTCGTTCTCAGAGATGAAAAGCTACTGTAAAGCTGGGTAAGTCGGCTTCGCGAGAGCTGTTTGAAGTACTCTTGGTTGACAATCTACCGACCAAATCTCTTGCTTGCCCCGAGTGTCTGTGGGCTTGTGAGTTAACTAATGCTACAAATTTGATCAGTATTCTTATTTTTCAACGAGGTATTACCTCTGCTTCTTTACCCTTGATTCAGTTCTCCTCTGACCAATTCTACTCAGGAAGCAGTGGATGTTTGCTGATCCCACTGATCCCAAGTGGTTTCACATTCACTGTTTTTTTTAAGGAGTTATTCCCCCATGTTTGAATAGAAGCAAGTGGGATGAAGTCAGTAGTGCTTAAACAGGGCTACAGCCCAATACGTTTCCTTCTGAGCTGTGTTAACTTCCCATCTTTCACTTCAGCTGGAACTTTGACCACAATAATTCTAAAAAACAAACACGCCCCCCCTGCAATAGGAGAAGGTGACACAAATTTACATAACAAAGGCACACTAAATTGTGCAGTAAGCAAGTGGATGAGGAGAAGCCACACATAGAACTTCTTACTTTGTGCCTTGTCTTAGTCTGACCTCTGAAGACTAAGGATGGTTTAAAATATTTGGAAGCTCCTCCTATTGTAATCACTACGTTCCACTGCATTCACATTGCCCCACTTTGCTTCGCTTAAGTCCGTCATTGTTCCTACACGTTATGGTCCCTGCACTTAAGTGCCAAGTTAGTTTTTGATAAATGCTATTAAACCCAGCAGGACAGATAAAATACAGAAAATGCAGAAGGAATTAAGGGGAAGCTCACATGAAATGAACTTCCTACACAATAATGCATTTCCCCTGACCCTGGCAAGTGTAAAACTTTGATATAATTAACATTCTTTTATATATTAATATTATTTTTACATTACGTAGCAGTTGTCAGCAGCACATACCAAAATTATACGGAACCGCCGTTGACATAATGATGGTTTCCCAAGCAATGTACAAAAAGCCTAACTCATTTTTGAGTGCAGTCTGCATAAAATCTGAGTTGTGTGGATTTCAGGGCAGTTCTCTATTTATTACACTGTATTTCCGAAGTTTTATGTGACCTTAAAATGTAGTTCTTTTTCAAAAAATGCGGCTTAAAGTTGGTAAGTAAGTTTGGTTGGTAAGTTTGAAATCTGAATTGTAAATCTTCCTGATGTTGAGATGTTCCCAGTTTGAATGTGCCTTTTTTTATTTTAAATGGTCTCTTGGATTCTTTCTGTTATGTTTTAAATGTAGATGAGGAACTCATCCAAACGGGGTTTTTTTTCCAAATATGGCTTTCTATCGCTGGATTATATCTAATACAAATTCACATGTGGATTTAGCCAGGAGATGGAGTCTGGATGGTATGGCTGTATCCGACTGCCAGTATTGTTCCTGGTAACGATTGCAGTGCAGAGGAAAAACGCTGCCCACAGCTTGAGCTTGATTGTACCCTCTGTTATAGAGAAAGCCAAGGGAACACAAGCTTTCATTTGTGAAACAAACAAAAAACCCCTGTATGCTGATTTCAGCTGTTCCAGTAAGAGCAAGATAATCTCAGGAAATGGAAGAGGAATCAGACTAGGCTTCCTACTGCTTACCCGCTTTGTGCCCATCAGTCAGTTTGTGTGATGAACAAAAATACTGTAGGAAGAGTGTGTCCTCTGAAAAATACTTATGATATGCTTATTCCAGCTTATGTCCTTGCTTTATTTTATTTCGTTTTGTTATTGAAAGAATAGGCTGACATATTCCTCTGTGGCTTATGTCTTTAGAAATATTTAGGCTAGTCCCACTGATTAAGATTTTCATATTCATACAGAATGTAATCAGCATGAAATTGCAAATAGAAAGCCATCCTTCTGTTTTGGCAGCGAAAATGCAGAGTAAAAAACTCAAAATTTGTCTTCTATCTGTCTAAATTACATGATGGGTTAATCATTCCTGAAGTAATCGTTATCTTACAAGTATGACTTAAAGCTCGAGAGAAATGAAAAATAAAATAAATACCATGCTGTTATTTTTCGTTATTATTGGAAGACATTCCATGGTGTCAGTGCATGCAGGGAATGTTGGACAAGTGTTTAAAGAGATTAAGCTACTGTTTGGGAAGGATTTTGAGAGAAAACTGGAAAAGCTATTATACAGTGTGCTACTTGATATTTTAGAAGGTTATAATAACTTACAGAATAGGTAATGAGACTGAGTAAACAAATACTTTAATGCCAATTGAACTACTAGGGTGTTTGTCCAAATGAGAGACATAAGCTTTTAATTTTTAATACAAGTAAACTTTCTTTCAAGTACCACTTTTTATGATATAGCAACTGCAGATCATAGAAAAATCTGGCTGAAGTCAGCTTTTCAGAAGTCATCCCATTTATTCCCCAGCAGAAGAAAGGATCAACTAATACATTTATGATTAGCATTTGCTCTGTTTTCTAAGTATTTTGGTTTAGCACTTCAGTAGTTTTAATACTTCTTTTTACAGTTAGGTTTTCCTATGACATTACGCGCATAGGCTTTTGGTTTAGTGTTACTAGTGCTTGGTTTTCCTCTCCGTTTTCTAATTGCCTGGTGTCATTATCCCTGCCTTCCACCCCCGAGCTTTCCTGCTTCCAATAAGGTTTTGAAAGTTTAGATTCCTTTCTACTTTCCTGTATTTCTCTCTTGCGTTTTCTAGCTTGTGTTATTCATTCCTATTAAGCTAGATCAAATCACTGCAAGTTTTCGGTTTGATTTAGTGTGTTAGTGGTGGTTGGTTTTTTTGTGGTGTGTTGTTGTTTTTTTTTTTTTTTTTTTTAAATAACATAAATTAAAAGCTCATAACTTTATCCAAGTTGTTTTTTTTGGTTTCCATCCATGCACTCAGAAGAAGACTTGTGTTAATGAGAGCACCCACTGCACCTTGGATACCTCCCCTGACGCATGAGGCGACATTGCAGTGGGGTGGCTGCTGCACAAGCTTGAGCTCTGCTCTCTCAGCTGCTCTGTCACGGACTCTGCCGAACTGAGTTTTTTCCAATGTAGTTGTGGTTTTCTTTGGGTTTTTTTTTTCTTCCCCACCTTTTTTTTTGTTTGGTTTTTTTTTTTTAAATAAACCAGTTCCTCAGGTTCACTGCACTGCCATGCATACACATGACAGTTTGAACATAAAAAGGGAAATTCTTGGGAACCTCCGGAACTTTACGTTGAAAGTTGGGTATCTTACTAGTAAACGTCTGACTTTTTAAGACTCTATCTTAAAGGATACTTAGGGAGAAGAAGAAGGTGATGAGTAGAAACATCTAATTTTTTATGCTTAAAAAAATCTCTTGCAACAAACAAATTAACGTTTCTAGTTACGTGTAGCATCTGTTTTAGATAATAAACAGTCACTAAAAAAAAGAAGTTTGTTTAAAATGAGTCTTTGTTGATTTTAGAAGGAAGTAAGAATTGTGGACAAGGCTGTTATTCTTTTAGTGTCTCCTGCCCTTTACCCCCCAGCCACATCTATTTAGAAATAACTGTACTTTTGGAGCTTAATAATGACAGAGAAGTTCTCTTCAGAAAATCATGTCTCTCCACCCATCATTGCGGTCTGTAAGAGGAGATATGTGATGGGTGAACCAGCAACTCTAACAAAGCAACAGAAGCGCAGTGGAATTTCGAGCCCAAGATAAGGGTAGTTCTGTGGGAATGAGACTTGTTAGTGTTGGGTTTCAAAGCTAATGTAATGTTGTACTTTATACGGTAGAGCAAGATTGATAAAGCTGTAACATCTTGATACTAGAATTTGTACTTTCTTTACTACAATTTAATTTAGATTTGTTCAGAAAGGTTTCTTGCCTTTTGACTTCCAGTGCAAGTGATGTGGAAAACAGGTTGCTGTTCTGGTACCAAACGAATAATGCTGGAATTTAATTCAGGGCTTGGAACTCCGGTTCATGCATTCTTGATAATATACGAGTTCTGATTGAGGTGTTCGTTCGCAGCATTTCCAAAACTTGTTTCAGCCACTGTTTGGACCCCAACGATTGACATGAGATGGAAATGAAGCTATAAAAGTGTCTGAGAACTATCAGTATATTGAAAAAAACCCCAAAACCAACAAAGCCCATGGGCCAATTCTTCTAATTAAAGGCTACTTTAAATACTTGTCTCTAAAGATAAAGCGTCTGCCAATCTTGGCATTAAATTTGGGTGTTTTCTGTTTTATAGGTTTTGTATTATTGGTAGCAATTACAATATAATGACTTCTATCCATTAGTGCTATAGGGAATTAAATCAACTGGAGTATGCACTGGTAAGAGCCAGGAAGTCGCAGGTCAGTGCCAGTTTGTTACAGTATTAAGGAATGTCACGGTGGGTACATTTTTATGTCAGAAAGAGCTGCAGAGTTAAGTAGGATAACGCCACTGTGTCAGGATAGTGGGGAAATAAATGCGTAACAGCCATTATTAGACACCATAAGTACAAAATAAATCTGTTCCCAAGAACACCATTGTGAATGACAAAGGAGAGAGAGAGAATAATCCCTTCCTAGTAGCTTTTAGCATGGTGGGATAAGCTGCTTTCTGCCTTCGTTCTGATGTTTTTCAGGTAGAGTGGGTACTCCTACAGAGATTGTTACCTTGGCAGAAAATTCTGGTGTCCATTTTTTATTATGTTTGTTTTTACTCAAGATACAGTAAACTGCAGGAGAATTAATACTTATGGCAGATTTGCGTATTATTTGGTTTTGATAAAAATGTTGGTTTTACCAAATCTTCTGGAACCTTCAGGGAACTGGAGGAAAAAAACCCCAAACAGTTACTTATATACTTCTGTTTTTCTATTTGTAATTTCTGTATGTTTTAGTGTTCAGGTGCTGCATTATTGTGCCTGATCCATTGCCTTCTCTGGTTTCCAGAAACTGCTATGAATGAACTTGCAGCCATCATTATAAGTGATTAAAGCCCTGTAAAGGGCACTGAGTTACATGTGAAAATCTCTCTTCTGAATTAGTGATAACATGGGAAGTATCCAAAATAATTCAGCTCGTGTACCTTTGGGTTTCCAGTTCCCATGGGAATATGTCAGAAGACAAGCTATGTATTAAGTTAACCAAACACAAATTTGCCTTACAATTTTTCCATTCATTCAAATGGGACGTGAATATTTAGTTTCCTAATCTGCACAATTACCCTGGAGCTCCTGTTGCAGCATTTCAGTATGATGACAACTTCCCCTGAATGACAACTCACAGCTCTAGTGAAAAATGACAGGATTTGTTAAAGTTTAAGTTTGTTTAAAGAAAAGACTCAGTTCTTGAGTGACTCTGTTTCTCAGTGGCATCACAGTTAATCATTACTGCATTTTATAATACACCTTAAATATACGTATTTTTAAATGGATCTGATTGGCATGCTTAAATGGACTGGTAATGGTGTATTGTACAAAATTTTGTATCACAATATGCTGTAGCACTACCTGCTACCATAATATCGTCGATAGCAATTAGAGGATGCTCAGAGACGTTCTACATGTTCTACAATGCGATCTCGTAAAAACGAGTCAGTGGTGAGGGGTCTCCGGGTTTGTAAATGTTCACCTTATGGGCAGGGTTTTGTATCATGCCTTTTGTTGTCACTTGGGCAGTTCCTGTCACTACCCTTTGTTCTAATGGAGGCCTTATTTTTCATGTAGCATAAGCCACTACTTGTCTCCCTGAATGTCCGTTTGTATGGAACTCTGTTATATGTGATATTGCATTCTATTTATTCTTCAGATTGTTTAACAGCATCTTGCTTAACAAAAATGGTGACGTGAAATGGGTATTTTTCACCCATGAGCATAGGTATGGAGTCTTGGACTGAAAGCTGCCTGGGAAGCTCTTCTGTGATTTTTATCCTCGTGAATGGTGTAGCTAGAACTCTGAATATATATTACTGTAAGGATTGCTATTTATCTTAAATATGAGTTTTGGAACTTGAACTTGTGTCTGTGCTATACGTTGACTGTATTTAGTTTCAGCTCTTGGGACGGGGGATTGACTGTGATGTTTGTGTGGCAGGTAGCGTGAGCCTCTATTTGTACTTGCAGGCTAGGGGAATTGCTGCAAAATATCTATCGAATTCTAATAATGTGATCCCCCCAAAATAAGGAAAATAACTCCCAACGTAAGTGCTTTTGAACGCTTCCAAAATGTTCAGAAAGTCTGTAAAATGTTCAGAAAGTTTTAAGGTGTATTAAGGCAGAAGTCTTAACATAAGTGCGCTGTTGACATTAAAGAGACTAATGCTGTTGTGCTGATTTCATTTTTCTTTTGTTGTATAAATATATATATAGTACATAAAAAAACCATTGGAGATGATCTGAATTGGTTCATAAAACCTTGCTGGTTTGCAAATCATAATGATATTTTAACGGCATTGCCTGGTTCTGAGTTAGTATCTGTAGGCATCTTGCATTATATTATACCTTGGAATTGCATCTGAAACTTGTGGCTGCACAGTACTCTTGGGGAAACTTGGTATTTAGGGGATTTAGGGTTGAAGGAACAGCCCAACCTCTAGGTAAGATCTCTGGTGTGACATTCTGGTGGCGGTAACTTAAACAGCTTCTCCTTTGTTTCAATAGTGCTGATGCCTTGGCACTGCACTTCAGTGGCAGCAGCTTTTTTTTTTTGACTCTTTACATTTCACTTACCTTCTTCATCTTTATGGCCATTGATTTTCTTGAGATATTCCTGCAACACCTAAAAAATTCTTCTCTAATTAATCATGCCATATATATTTGGTACCAAACCCCAGAGACTTTGAAAGGAGCATTGCTTTCTAGAGAGTGTACGTATCTGTACATTTGGTTCAGCATATGTAGATATCCATGGCTGGTAACTGTTAAGTATATTGGTAGTTGAAGAAGGTCTCTATGAACAGGATGACTCTGAAAATGATGATGATTTTGAATTTCCAGTAATTAAATGACAGTCAAATAATTTCATAAGCATTAAATAACCTTAATGAATAAATAGGATTTCTAATGCTATACAGTTAATGACTATGACAATTTGTTTTCGGCAGTTGAAAGGCATTTAAAATATTCCAGTATTTTACTCTGCTAATGCTTAAATTATATTACTTGGGATAATAATAGGACTTGTACTTGTATTTCTATTACTTATATGCTTATAAGATTTCCCACAGACATTTAGTACTGGCCACTGTGGCACAGCTGACTTTACCTAAGTACCATTCTCAAGATCCAGTAGCTCCGTTTCCCCCACCCCCACGCTATATCTGCTTTTCATGTGATGGATTAGAAAAGCTCTTATTCTGAAGACTCAGTAACCCATTTTTCAGTTGAGTTGGTTCAAAATGTTTTGCAGTCACAGACAGTATTGCCTGGGTGTTTTACATAAAGCAAAGCTGAGTTTATAGAATACAAGCAGAACATATAATGTATGGCAAATAGTATTTGTAATCTTTATGGTCCTGAATTCTATTACCTGAAACTGAAGGAATGGTTTGGTTTTGTTTCTGTTTGTGATCACTAATTCACATTTTTCCAGTGGCCGAGGTTAGGTGGTCATAAATGAATGGACCTACATCTAGCGAGCCCAGAAATTATCAGAACTACTTTAAGAGTGTTTTTTAGAATTGCTGACATGACTGAGGCTAGATGACAAAACATCTAATACATATCTTCTTAAGAAAAATGTCATAAACACGTACTTGAGGATAATTGAGGAAATGCCTCAAATAATTGTCATCACCTAAATGAAGATCAATAGCTTTTCTGAACTAGCAGGCTTTTCCATATAAATTGCTACTTTTTACCAGTTTTCCCCATTTTTTTTGCCAAATAAGTTTTGTAATGGCTATAAATGCAAAGTGTGATGTGTCTGCTTAAGCATTACAGTATTAACAGAGGGCATTTTCTTGTTACTCTATTTAATTAAAAGCCGTGACAATTTTACTTGAAAAAAATGTTTTATAGCACTATCAATTGAAAGAAATGCTGTTTCCTTCAAATGTGTGGAACCAGACGCACGTGGATTGTGAGCATGTGTGTGGCTGGAATTTTATGACCATAATACTACCTTTTGCCATGTATATCTGAAATGGAGATCTGCATCTGTTATCCTGGCGGACCCGGACAAGAGGCCGTCAATGGCACAGCAATGTTGGAGTGGAAACGCCGCAGTAGGTGTATTCTGTTCTGATAACAGCTCTACCACATCACAGGGACTTGTCAGAAGAAAGGTGTCCATGTCGGTATAGAAGAAGGGTCAAACAGTATTACCAAAACCGCTCCCACTTCAAAAAAAATATTATAACAGTTTGAAAGTTTTTTTGTTATGAGTTGGAAAGTATTTACCCTCATGCACATGTAGAAGGGGTAGAATGAAGATAAATCTTGTAAACATGAAAATGACTAAGGATTCCAGGCCAAGATGGATTAACTGCCAGGCAACTATTTCATATCACACTTGTGAAGTTGATTTAGGATCCAGAACAAGTTCTCTGAAATGTCTGCATTTCACCCGACATGCTGATGTCCCACGCATAATGAAAGTAGCATTTCTAGTACATCAGTACACTAAATCAATACACATTCACATGAGGAATTAAATGACTTTCATATCCACTGTGTATGGACTACCCTGTACATGTCTGGATGCCTCCTTACTCTTGTTGCTCCTGTTATGTGAAGAAGCAGTTCTCATTTTGCTTTTCTGTAGTCAATAGTAATTTAACAATAGTAGCTGGTAGCATTTGAAAATGTATTTATTTCTCTAGATCTCTTACTCCAACTCTTACTCCTCAGCCTCATCAGAATGATCATGATGCCAAATTTGTCCTCAGACAGCGCCATCTTTTTTGTTAGAAACCCAGCAATTACTTCAGTGTATTTGTAAGGATGCTCCTAATATAGACTATCTTCCTCCCTTTCCTGGCTTTCCTTCTTTTGCTAGCCTTTGCTTTAACTCCATAGCAAGCAGTCGGTCATCCTATATACCGTAAATAGTTATACAGAATAATGGAAGAGTTGCCATTTTACTGCTGATAGTGAAAAACATCTTTCTATGAAACACCAGAAACCCCCCATATTTTCTTTTGTCACTCAGCTTTCTCATTGAGTGCCTTATGGAAATAAAGTCTAAATGTTTGGGTGTGGGACACCCTATGTTTGGTAATCATAGCAGTGATGCACCAGGGTAGCAGTTTATTCCTACACGTGATTGTTCCTAACTTGTTCCATTAAAGTATGTAATGCAGTTGTTGATGCGCTAATGAGAAAAATACCAGCTGCAGGCTGTTCCTTCCATGCTGCTTTGTGCACGGATGGACCACGTGGGTGTGGTATTGAGGCCTCATTGGCAGATGTTTGGGATGACTTCAATATTCACAACGGGCGAATCCCCAAATGAATTGCGCAGGTCGCCTCAAATGGTTACATTTCTTGAAAGAAGCTTCTGTAAAAATCTCAAGTGGCTGGGTGGCATCTTCTGAGCAGCCAGACTAGCGCCTAGCAGTAGTTGTCTGGTACAAACATGTCGGGAGTATCCTGAGTAAGGCCTGATTGTATGTGATGAGTAACAGAGAACACACTTTGTTTTTAAGCTGCATATGCTTTTTGATTTTTCCTTCTAAGAAGAGATACATTAATGTACTTCCACACGGCTCATTGGATTACAACTTCAATGGTATTTTAATATTTGTGTCACTGACTGAAGGTGTCATCACCGAAGTAGTGGGACTAGTAAGCACACTAGTTAATGATGCATAGCTTTCTGGCTTGGCTGGAGAGATTTCACTGCTCCTGCATGAGTACAGTTCTATTGACTTTTTAAGGCCAGCTGATAATAAGTAGAACATTGCCACCTTTTGGTCATAAAGAAAAGGCATACGGTTAAGGAAGCAGCGTTATGCAAGTTGGGGATGCTGCAGCAATACTATTGAATAGTATAAGCATTTGCAATGTAACTGCTCAGTAATGGTAGCCCAGTTCAGTGGAGGCTGTAGGCATCGTTTGCTTTGATTGTGTGTATTTCATACCACGGTGATGTGTTTAGAGAGAATATATTATGCTACGTACTAATTAGGTTTTCCTGAGGACTGAATTACATATGCATTGTGAAGATAGTATGAAGGCTACCATGGTTACCATTGTGCACCCGGCAACTTATTTTATACAGTGCCAATTAATCTGAGGTAATGCTTGAGAGAGAAGAACATTGAATAAGGAATGCTAATGTCTCAGCTGAAAGATGGAAATTAGATAGAAAAGCACAGGTTTTATTGAAGATTATATGTCAGGGTCAGCATTTATAAACGAATCCACCTGTCAGACTAAAACCAACAGTTCTGTCTTACATAAAAAATGGTATCTCTGTAGGCCTGACGGGCACACAGGACATACTGCTACTTTATCAAGGATACTCTCTGAATAAGATTTTTTTTTTTCCCTTCTCGTGATTTTAATGCCATATTCCTGCAGTTCAGGCTATAATTGGGGATTATTGCTATGTCAGAAAGAGGGTGCAGTTTCATGATGCAAAGATATCTAAACACAGGTTACAGTTGCTAGGGACAAAACTTACACCTCTGGCCAAAGACTTTTAGATGGCAAGAACTGAGCATAGTAGAGCTCTAACTCCTTCCTCTTCCTGACAGCTCGGTATTGCTCAGGTTATGTTGCTGACGTGGCTTCTTAGTCAGCTTGTCCCCTCAGTGTGAGATGTATGGCAAAATTCATGTGCCAGCCATATACAACGTATGGTTATAACTCTTACGTGTCCTTTTTTACACATCCCTTTTGCGTTGGGACAAATCGTTTTAGTAGATGAAGAGAAACCATTTGAGAGCCTTCAGATCCGAATCCCCCCCCACCCCCCGCCAGTTCTGAACACAAACCACTGCTATTGCAATTTCTAGATGAGAACTTTGAGGAAGGGTCAAGTGAAGACCCTGGATAAGCCCCTGACAGAACTGCTAATTTCCTGCTTGAATGTTTTGATTAGATTCCCTGTACCTATTTATAGCAACACAGCACAAAAAGCATGAGGACTATGCAGAACTGTGCTGTGCAGTGTCTCTGCCACGCCTCTGGATGCTTTTTTTTCCTGGCATAGCAGTCTTGGAGAGTTTTGCTGTGGATTTTGGCTGCAGCAGCTGTAAATACCTAGCAACAAAGATCTAACAGCCCTAATGAAGCAAATCACTTAAAGAATGACAATATTAAAGTTTTATAGCTGTTTCAGAATAGGAAGATGCAGACAAACATTGACATGAGTTTAAAAATCCTTTCAATCCTTAAATTTTATTCTTACTGTTTTGCAAAAATGTATGCAACATTGAACACTAAACATATAATCTTTAGAAGAAATTCTACCATTTCTTTTGTTTCACCGACATGCATGAACAGTTGGATTGAAGCTAACTTTATACTGAAACAGAATCTGTCTGAGGGAATCTTGTATGACCCATTCTGCTGGCTGAGCAACATCACCTTCTATGGGGCTGGCAATTTTTGGCAAAAGAGTGATGGTAACAAACAGTTGGGAGGCAGTACCTTTGGCCTCCACAGATCTTCCAGCAGCCAATAGTCGCTCAAGGCGGAAGCTTTGATGCTTAAGTGATGGAATGTTTATCTTCAAAACTAGAAATCAAACTACTAAAATGCGTATGCACCTTTTCCAAGTGTTACTTGTTAACACAGTTCATTGGCTTATGTGACTTGTAACTATAGTATTACTATTTTTCATTAAAAATTGATTTGCTGTACATAGTAAAGCACTAAAAGAAAAGTAAAATTAAAGCATTTTAAACAAAATTCTTTAATAAAAGAAAATAACGTGTTTCAGTAACTTTTCACTCTTTAGTGATAGTCACTTTTAAACTGATTCTACAACGTTCTTAATACTCCAGTAGTTGGACTGAAGATGCTTAACTCTGTAGGATTAATCACTGGACTTCTTTTATAATATTATATAATTAACATTTCTCTTGCAGTGCTTTGAAATGTAATATAGTTGGGAGTGTGTTTGCGAGATGTAAATCAGAACTATTTCTTGCCTGCTTACCTCATACTTTAACAGAGCCTTGAAATTCATGTGCATCCTTCTTTTGTTTCTAAGACCATGACTTAATATTTTTTCCAAAGCTTTTGATCAGAAGTAATTGTTCACTCAAGGGGGTATAAGAGAGAAAAGCTGCAATGATTCATGATAGTAAAACACAATTAAGTTTATTACAAAAATTGTTATACATCATGCACACATTTTCTTTTTTACATGAGGAAACTCTCTTCTAAGGTATTTTCAGAAGAAATTTCAGGTTACTAGCCAAATATTTTGGAAAATGATTAGCTGCTGATTCAGATCCTGTGTATTAATCTTTGTGTTGAATGAAAAGAAGAGCTGCACGAATGTGTAACAGAATCAAGGACGTTTCTTCATTTCTGCTGAAGCAAGTTCACATTTAATCATCAAGTTCTTGGCAAAAATATTTCTGCAACCTGTGTCAATGGAATATATACAAGTTTAGAAAGGAAGTTTATATAATTATCTCATTATCTAATTTCAGTAATAAAATAATTGACTGTCTAAATGGAAATAGTAGATGAGTAATTATGCATAGAAACCTTAGCTTTTCATTCTGATGAAATCTACTTGTTCTCCAAACTTGTCGTCTTCCTTGGTAAAATGGTTCCTTTCTATTAGTTGTTGTTATAATGCTTCAAGTTAAGTCATTTCATTTTCTGTGGGCAAAAAAAAAAATTATGTAAAACCCTTTTGCAGGTTTCCCTTTAGCTCTAGCAGCAGAAACAGCTGCTTTACAAGAAAAGAAAACACCGTACCTGACCACCTAAACAACCGAGGGCTCCAGGTAGGTCAGTTGTTGCCGTTGCTCGTAGGGCTGGAAACGGCAGTTTTGGTAGTGACATATTTCAGATACTGATACATCAGGCAAGGTGGTTATGACGTTCTTCAGAGCATCTGGTTCTTTGGATGGATGGACACACAGATGGGGAAGTTCTGAGTGACTGAACATTACTGAGGTTATTCAGCAAGCTGGCACAAATTTGTTTCTCCTCTAGGAAGCCTGCAGTAGAGCTGTAGGCCATTACAACTGAAAACCTGGAACTAAAAGGACAGAAGGTAATAGGGGAATACAAGGAAAAGTATATTAATTAATATTATTTTTAGGAGGTTACCTTTTAAATTAAAATCCTAAGATGAAGTTCATGCATTAAGAAAAAGTAGGAAATGGTATAAAAGCAACTTCATTTACAATCCAAATGAAAGAACGGAAAATGTTTCTTTTTGCAATTTATGATACTTTTAGAAATTAGGACTCTTACAAACACAAAACATTACAATGAGACCAACAGAACAATTGTAGTTAGCTTGACAGTAGCTGTCACAGGATAGCGTCTGCTAAATTATATTCAAATAAATGAAACGTTGAATTACTTACCTGTTGAATACCACGCTGAATTACCCTTTTGAAGAAGGGTATCCATTGCTTCTAATGGTGTTAGTTCATCCCTCCCACCCCTTCTGTTTTACCAATTTATAAATGCCCTGATTTCTGGCAACTTTTGGTTTTGTACTTAAGCTGTGTAATTTGGCATAGTAAATAGCTGAGACTGGCAAGCAGTGTGGAACTGATAGCATATCCAGCAATTTCTTTTATACTTGGGGGTAATTGTAAGCACAGAATAAAACTGATTATTTCAGCATATGTAGCATTAGTCACAAAAGTTGGGTTTAATTTTAGATTTTGTCTATAGTCAATTGAAAGAGGGTGGTACTCTGTATTAACCTCTACTGAGGATGGAAGGAGCCAAAAACTACCATAACTACATTTACAAAACATTCCCTTTAATCTCTGTTTTGTAGCATATTGTGCGACTGGAAAAAAAGTTGGATTTGTATATTGCCTGCAAGCTCATTACTTCACTGAGTATTTTATTTATCCATTCTACATGAATGATGCTGGTTTTTGCCAAGTTTGATTGGTAAGACTTTTTATAAGGTCTTTTAAGGCATAACTCCATTTGGAGTAACTTTAAGGTTATCCTGTCCTTAAGGCGGAAGCGGTAAGACTCTCTCCTCTTGTCACTGAAGCGTATGTAATGTAGAGGAAGACAGTATTCCCAGTGAACTAAATTCTTCAGCGTGGAAGAGAGAGAGTCCCAGTGAGCAGACTTTTGCTCATTTACTCCCTGCAGAGAAATGACATTTGTTCTCTACAGCATTTTCTCTTGAGAGGACCAGTTATTGGCTTATGTCACAAGCAGTCTACCGTTCCTCGGTGATATATTCCTTAAGGCATACATGGATCACTTTCAATACTCAGTGATCCAAATTCAACTCTTATTGATTGTATGAATGTGCTGGGGCTGTGAGAACAGAAATTGTACTTGTGTATGTGTTAAAGTTCATCTGGTTTTCCTTCTGACACAGTGCTGCCACGTGTTTCTTCTGCTGTATGTGGTGTTTGTGTATGTTCGTATATACATATATATGCTTATATGAATAAAAGGCTTTAGCGGCCTTCTACTATTAATTGGCTGGTCCTAATTCTACTCAGCCCCCTGCCACCGATACGGACTTACTGAGTCTGTCTAGAGAATCCTTTACCAACTACAGCTGGTTCGAGGGTAAGTAACAGGCAATATACATAAATAATAGACAATATTGTTAAGTTTTTCGTCGGTCTGAGGATGATTAAAGCAAGCAAATTCAAGATGTGTTGAGGGGAAAAAATTACAATGACAAAGTACCGTAAAATTTTATGGAAAGCATATGGTATCTCCACACATCCCTTATAATCTCTATTATTGGAGTTCATTGGAGACATTAAGTCCTTAATTCTTTGTTTTGCTCCTTCTCTCTCCTATGGAAAGGTTTAGGTTCTTATGCTCTATTTTTGAAGGAGCGTTTGCTGAGATTAACTGTATAAGAATACAGTAAAATAATTAAATGGTAACTGTTGGGGTGAGCAAGTCTCATTAACTTGCTTGTGCTGTGCAGCTTAATGTCAGGAACACATACAGTACGATACAGTCAATGAGAACTCAACAGTGACTGGAACTAGCATTTTTATTATTGAGGTACTTCTGTATGGCAATACAGTTTCACCAGGACTGAGCATGAGGGGGGAAAAATAAATAAATTTGAAAACAATCTCAGTCAAAGAGTGGGGAAATAACCCACTTATGAACTTAGTCCAGCCTGGACTCGTGGCTTTTTTAGCCACCTTGGTTAAACGGATTAAGCCAACTGTTCTGGTGCTTTACACAGTACATTAAACACCTTAATCATACTGTCCTCTCTTGCATTAATAAATTTAGCATTTGTATTCCTGAAGCAGCTGTTTTCTTCTCTTGCTCTATTTTAGTTCTTCTTCAGAATACAAATTCCAGCTCATTTCCATTTTTTCCAGACCTAAGACTTTAGAAGTTTTGTTTTCCTGGTTGTTATTCTAACCCTCTAGACCAAAAACTGAATGCTTTGAGGACCACTGCTGTATTTTTTTCCAATAAATATTCCCTGTGTTGTTAAATATATCCCAGTATTCTTGATGAACATCCTTCTGGAAGGAGGGTATTCTGGGATAATATATTTGAGACAGAAGAGCTTGTTCCTCTTCTTGAATTTTATTTGGAATTAATTGCTTTCATGCAGAACTAATTGCTGTATTTTCACAGGTAAGTACTCATTCTGGATGCACTTCAGTTTTTACACATCAAAGAATAAGATACACCACAGAGATGGAACTTTTAAGATGGAAATTAATGGGGTCTATGCTTTGTCCTTCTGAGAACCTCAGATGCAAAATACGAATTTTTCAGTTTCAAGTTTTGGTCGTAGTTGCAGTTACTGATCAGTTCCTCCCTACCTGATGAGCTAAATGCTGTAGAGTGCTCTGCTGCTCTTTTTTCAAATCTGAAAAAGATTCCTTTAAAGGAAATCGGGCTTAGATCGAATGGTTTAAAATTAATATTGTTTATCAAGACTGGAATATTGTTTATCAAGATGGAGTTAATTTTCTTCATAGCAGCCTGTATGGTGCCGTGTTTTGAATATGTGACCAGAACAGTGTTGATAACCCACTAATGTGTTAGGAACTGGCAAACTGTGCTTACCTGGCTTCAGGGCATTCTCTGTTTCTCTCACTCCCCCACCAGCGAGTGGGCTGGGGGTGTACAAGAAGTTGGGAGGTGACACAGCTGGGACAGCTGACCCCAACTCACCAAAGGGCTATCCCATACCACATGACATGGTGCTCAGCAATAAAAGCTCGAGGTAAAGAGGAGGAAGGGGCGACATTAAGAGTTATGGCTTTTGTCTTCCCGAGTAACTGTTACTCGTGATGGAGCCTTGCTTTGCAGAACAGTGCGTTGGGAAGTCTCAGCTGATCCATCTAAAAATGCCATTGCAAGGATCCTTGTGACAAGCTCCTGTTGCCATCCACACAGTGACCATCCATCCCGCTGAAGAGATTTGATTCCACCGTGTAAGTTTTAACATATGCCAAGATGATGATGATTATTATTATTATGATTATTTATTTAAACAAACGGTCTCTGCATAACAAGGGCTAAGTCTAGGATGAAGCTGGGGTACCATGTAACACGTTAGAGATCCATTTTGCAGTACTTAGTTGCCTTAACCTACTATAGAAGTAAACTGCTAACTAGACCTTAAGATTTTTCATTTCTTATGTGCATACATATGTTATGTGGCAATGTCTGAAAGTGCAGTATATCTTAAAACAGGAGGGAGCAATTTAGAAAGAATTGCTTGTGGCTTTTTATGTTTTAAACACAGCCTTCCTGGGAGTTTTGCATACTATTGTCAGGCTAAAAAATCATTTTAACATGGTAGGAATTAACATAACATGTTCCACAAAGACTCAAGGAAGCTGTCTAAAGTTCTAACATTAGCAATGCTTGAGAAGAAACTTCTGCAAACGCTGCAGGATACTGCGAATTGCAGCACTGGAATCTATTTTATTTTAGCCGACTACCATCACTAGATGGTTAGTTATTTTTTCTCAGATCCTGCCTTTGTGTACTACACAAAGGAAAGCATATGTTTTGTTTTATTGCTTTTACTGTGCCAGCAAACATGCAGAGTAAGAATGACTGATGTTCTGTGAGATTTCTTATCTTCCATGATATGATTTCTTTAACAGCCATTCTTACTCTTCTCCCTACATATTCTTGGTGCTGAATGCAATTCATCATTTCACATCTTTTTTTCTTACTGCCATTCTCTGTGTATTCTACTTTTTCAGGCTTAGAGGACGGGAAAATTGTTGTAACAAGCATTGTTAAAAAAAGTCAAGGCAAAATGAGAGCTTTAATTATTCTTAATGCAGAGCTATTTTATCACAGCAGAAATTAACAAATCTTTAATAGAAACCTACATTTTCTTTCACCAGGTCATTTTTAAGGAAAGCCTTGGGTCTGAGTGTCTTTCTCCCTTTCTCTCCCTCCCACTCCAAGAAAAAAAACAAACAAGGGGGGGCACCTGCATGAATACGACATGGAGAAGACTAGTCTTATCCAAGAAGGATCATACTTGTGGACTGGTTTGTTATTTCATTCTGCTTGTGAATTCCTTGTTTCCTATGCTGAGAATTCCCATAAGGATGCCAGTTACAGGGGTAAAGTTTTGATGCCAGCTGTTGGCTGGACAAAGGGACTTTCTCCATCAAACTTACTTTGCAATAAGCCACTTCATAACCATAATTTCATAGTAGATGTCACTTTGCACTGAATTTTGCTATTGATAAAAGGGTGAAGGCATTTTAATTGTATGATACATAATTATAATGGGACTGAATTGACGCAGAGATTGTTATGGAGGGAGAGTGACAGTGTTTTTACACTGAAGAGGTTAAAAAGCCTAACTTCCAATTATGAAGTTTCTTTATTGCCTTAGGAGGTCAGTACCTATATAAAGAAGCTGCAGCAAAGGGTGGCAATGAAAAGGAATGAGTTGAAGTGATTTTTATAGGAGTCACACAGCAGGTCAGCAGTAGAGCGAGGAATAAATCTCAAGTCTCGTGAGTCCCAGCCCAATGTCTTTGCAGCAAATTCTGCTGTTCTAGAAATCTCATTACTTACTGAACAGACCAGAAGAATGTAAAAGTTGGGTTACGCACTGTGCCATTTGGCAATCACTGTGCTCTGCTTAAAAAAACCCCCACAACACTGTATTAAATCTAATTAACCTTCACCTATCTCTGATTACAAAAAAATCCATGAAAGATGAGATGTCATCTATACAAGCATTTTATGATCTCTTCTGAAATAAAAATATCTGGAATCTAGAGTCATGGGGGAGTTGTAGGCACTCACAGGCAGAGACAGCAATGGAAATGTATCAAATACACTGAAGGACCGGGTTGGGAGGGATGATTCTGCGTCCTTCTCTCGGGTTTCCTAGTTCTCAAGATTTGGGGAGCGGTGGTGTTTTTTCAATTGGGCAATATTGCCTATTATGATTTTTTTTTTTTTTTTAACCAGCTCTATTCTTTGTTTCAAAAACATCCCATTATCTTTTCAAACAAGTTTTTTGTCTTTTCCCAAGTTCTGCAAAGAACTTGTTAAAGTTATAGGAGTTGCAAATGCATCACTATTTATACAAAAATTATGCTATTCACTCACTAAAAATACCTCTTAAATTCAGCTAAAATAATTGTTCCTTTTTACAGACATAGAGCACCTAGTGTAAAGCACAGTGGATAGAAAAGCTTTCATCACAAGCGCTTACTTGGGGAAAAGATCTGGCAGATTAAGAGTCTAATACTGAATGTGGAAAAGCTTGTCTAGCTTTCTTTAATGCCGTCTTCTCACTTTGTCTTTATTCCCTCCCTGAAGGCCAATCTGTAAGTGTAGACAGACAACTGCAAAGTAATTTGCAGCTGGCTGACACTGTAGAAAAACATCCTGAATATCTAAAGTTTATACAGAAAAAATAATTTTAAAATTACTTCTACTACAGCACCAAGATCATAGGACACTTCACAAACAGACCAGGGTATAAAAATTCAATCATAGCTTAGATTACTCAAAAATGATTCCTTTCTTAATTGGAATTGAGACATGTCATTTGTATCCTATGACCCATATAAGACTTTTTTAAGGAAGAACTTTCCCATGTACTAGTGTATCTGAAGATCCTTATAGCATAGATATTTTGATGGATATATTAAACAGCTGGGATAAAAGAACATGGAGAATATTCATTCTAGCGCAGCTGGAGATAGCCCTAATCACCCACAAAACATGGATGAAAGAAACAGTTTTAATATTTAAAGCACAGTTTAATAGACAAAGAGGTCTCTAACGTTTTCTTGGTGCTTCCCTTCTGAGTATTACAATGAACTATGTTGACAGGTAGAGATGCAAACTGGGTTGCTGTTTTGATAACCGTAATTACTGGTGGTAACAGACATGAGCCGTCTATCAATATGTTATTTCTTGCTTTGCAATGCTGGCACGTACCTGAAGTGCAGCAAGGTTAAGAAGTTTCAAAAGGAAGATGGCCCACATAGATTTGAGATGCTAGTTTAAATCTAGATACTTCCTACATAATAAAACTACACACAAATGTATGGACTGAAAACTGTTAAAATATATCACCTAGTGCAGAACATACCTGTGAAACAGGAATTACAATCTAAATGACTAAAACTCCCACAGAGATGATGGAATGTATTTATTAAGTAACTGACAAGCTGATAACAAAGATTGATATAACTGTAACTCCAGGTTTGTCAATTTAAAATAACAATACTAAATAAAGATCATATATGAACATAGCAAATATATGAACTTAGCAATTGTACTGAGTGTACATGGCAAGGTTTTGGTAGCCCGGGGTGGTGGTGCTGCAGGAGGGGTCTCTGTGGGAGGAGGTCAGGGTTGCCCCATGCCAGGGCCAGCTGACTCTGCAATGGACCCAGCCCAGGAGAGAGCTGAGCCCATCAGCAGAGCTGGCAGTGCTCACCAAAGGGCAGAAAAGGCCAGAGGGCAGGAGAGGAAGGAATGAAAAGAGTGAGAAACGAGGGAATCCCAAGGTCGGAGAAGGGAGCAGAAGGTGCTCCATGGTGCTGAAGCAGAAACCTCTGCTGCAGTCTGTGGAGGACCCTTTCTTGGAGGAGATGGATATTTTCTCAAGGAACAATGGTCTGTGAAGAATCCACACTGGAGCCAAGGAAAAGGGTGAGAAGGAAGAAGCAGCAGAAAGAGTCCTTTGTATACTCTGACTATAAGCTCCCACCCAACTAGTGCTGCTCAAGGGGAGGGTGGTGGTGGAAGAGTTGTGGGTGAAGGAGTGAAGTTGAGCCTGGGGCTGGGCGGAGAGGTGTTTTAATCTTTGTGTTTTCTTACTACTTAAATGTATTTTAATTTGCAATAGATTAATGTAATGTTCTGCAAGTCAAGTCACTTTTGCCTGCAACAGTAACTGGTAAGCACCCTCCCTGTTTTTTTCCTGACCCACAAGCTTTCTTGTCCATGTTCTTCCTATTTTCATTCCAGTCCTGCTGAGTGGGGAGTGAGCAAGCAGCTGGGTGGGAGTCTGGCTGTTAGCCACTTATAGACAATTAATGGTCCAAAATGCATTCCCTAGTGAATGAAGGGAATGAGGTGATAAATGCCCAAAAATGAGATCTTCCCAGCAAATAATCACGTGGTTGTAGCAATCACTGAAGTTGTTCTGCTCTACTGTAAAAGCAGTTGAGCTATTGATTCAGTGGACCATTAGTACATGAATTTAATCTGTGTCTACGTTCTAAGAAATCAAATGCTCATCCAAAGAAAGGAATTAAAAATACAATACAACTTGTCTCCAAAGAAACGGTGCAACAATGGACACCTCTTCAGGATCATTTCCACAAGGACAACAGCAGCCCGTTCCACCTGATGGTCCTCAGATTCCAGTGCTGTGAGGCTTTCCCAATTTGGCACGGCTGAGTCAAGTGCTCTGTACGCAGTGAGTTACTGATATAACTCCCTTTTTACAGTGTACAAATAGCAGTACAAAATATAATAAACAATGTAGTTTTTATGTTTCAAACCTCTGCATTTGTTTAGCTCATTGCAATCATAAATTGCTACTCCTGAGGAATACGTTGTGAGGGGCCTAACTATGCACTTTTGAAAAGAAAATGAATTAATAAAGTATTCATAGCTTTTTCCTTTATAGTCCCGGTGCAGTGAAACATAATTCTCCATGGTGTGACACAGCTGTGTACTTTTCACAGTGATAATGGTGAATGGTAAAAGGTGATGTTTGAAATACCTACCAGCTTTCCTGAAGAGTGGTCTGAGGATTTCCTAAATCCCCTAAAAACATCTTGTTTCAAGAAGTAGGACACTGAAGCAAAAGTTACAAGATAATATAGCATGTTGGCATTTCCTTTGTGAGGGAGCGTAGAGAAAGATGTGTTTAATGAAGTTAAAATTAACCGTCTACATGCTGCCAGTATTAGCAGTAGCTTCTGACTGAAGAATTATGTGCTATTCTGAATCAAGGAAATGAATGTTGAAATACAAGTCATCTTGACTTGTGTTGGATTAGGCAAGTTCAAGATCCAGAAAAATAAATTTCAGACACTCCTAAATTATGAATTTTATGGCAGTTAGAGTCTTTATATTTTTCACTGGTCCAAGAACAACCAACTCAGCCTTACAATAATCAAAATAAAAACTCTCCAAATATTGTCTTATTCTGTTTCAGTATATTTAGGTGTTCACAGTCATTTATGTCCTACTGTAAAGCCACTCATAAAATAAGTAATCTAAGGAGTGTTCATGAATCAACATACCTAGTAAGGTTTAATTCATATCCAGGCTTACTATGTCCAGGAGGAGATGCTGTCATTATATTTAATTTTCTGTTTGGAAAAATTATATCAGATTGGAATACAATGAAATTAGAATTGAGAACTTAAAATTAATCAGTTCATTATTATGTCAGACACTATACAAATGTCATGAGGAGACATGAAAAGAAAAGGTGGTTTGTTGTTTGGTTTGGTGTGTGTGTTTGTTTGCTTTTTGGTCTTAGCAAGACAGTTATGAGTGACATGTCCTGGAATAAATTTAGACTGGAATCTGCTTAACTATTAGACAAGTGAAGTAGAATTACCTCTGAGGAGGATGAGTAAGAGCAAAATTCATTAATTTAAAATGAAACGTATCATTTTGTGGAGGTTTTATATGATACAGTGCTTCATTGCTGCAGGCAACTGTATTGGTGACCCTTTCCATCCCGATGTTTGTAATGATTATGCAGAAATTTCTCCTCAACTGTGAGTTAACAAGTATGATGTACTGCCAGGCTCCTGAGGAGGCTGTGTTTATTTTAGAGATGCTTATAGGTATATGCAATGCCATTTATCCTGAGATTATACTTTTGCAAATGTTAAATCTTTCAGGTATTTATGTGTATTTTCTTCATACATTTCACTTTTCCTGAGGTTACTGCTATGAGCTAGTGGTACAGATTCCATTTTTACTCCCAAGAAAATTTAGTGCAGTAGGTTAGGCTGAACCCTGGGAGGTCACTGCTGTCACCAAGTATGACATCCAGATGTCATACTACAGTGGGAAAAGGTGGCATTCAAAGACAGGGCAAAAGTCTGGAGCGTGTTCCTTTGTTTACTCTGTCGGGAAGAAACTCCTTAACTTAAAAGAAACAGGAAATTAAAAACAGCTCGGTTGTACCAGTTTTTATACACAGGGCTTCAACTATATAAGGCTTGGTGCAAGTTTGAGAACATAAACAGGTTTGGACTACAGCTACTGAGTTATTTTTCAGTATTTTTTTCCAACTGGTAGTAGAGAAGGAGTCCATATATAATTCACTATTTTCTTATTTCTGTTGTGCTAAGAATTGCTCAATCAAACACTATATTTATATACAAACCTGGCATATGAAAAAGATGACTTCTGGTTTTGATACAGGACTTGTATTAAGTCACAACTTCTGGAACTAATCAGATGGAAATGTTTATTAACATACCTAATTTGAATATTTTTCAAAGTAAAACAAGAACATGCAATTTTCCTAATATTGTGTGCGAGCTACAGTGTTAAGAATGCAAATTTAGTGGGTTTTGTAGGTATCACACAGTTCAACAGACTGACAAAATATGTCTGAATAATGGAAGTATAGCACCGCTTTCCATGCCAGTAGCCCCTATATATATATCTATCTATCTACCTAAGGATGCTTCACAGTCAGTCCTTAGCCAGCAGGCTAAGACATAATTTCAGGACATACCTTAATTCAGTATCATCTTGAGGAAGGGGTGGTATATCACCTGCACATCTCCAGTGCTGTCCTTGAAAGAACCATATTAGACATTACTAGATGAATTCTCTTCTGTTTTCTTCTGTCTCTTCATGGGAAGTCATCATGGCTCAGTCCTGTTTCCTGCCACATGGAAAAACCACAAACAAGAGCACAGGTCTGCCAAGTAACTGTTCAAGCAATATAAAGCAAGAAAGGCTGGGTGCAACTATTGTCAATAGAAGGTGAAAGGAGTGACACAGCCATGAAACTATTTCTCTGTTACTAGACTGCCACAAAAGAGATGGAGTTTTTTGCACATTTGCTCCCAAAATTTAGGTGGCCCACTGAGAAGTTTAAAATACTAGCATACTGGGCTGTAATTAATTATGCCTGCATCTACAGCTCCCGAAGCTTTTCAGTTAAACAAAAAGATCAGAAAAAAAAAGGCCGATTGCTGAAAATAAAACTAGCATTCCAGAAAAATAATGGTTGATCGGTGGTGCTGAGGTTGGTAGGGGTTTGCTGGCAGGGGTTGTGAGTTTGTATGTAATCATATATACACATACACACACTCATCATACGCTTATGTCGAAAATAAAAGTTTAAGGCAAACTATTGCTATTAGAGTTGGCCAGGATTTTTTCCAAGATTAGTTTCATCAGAAAGTGACAGTTTATTAAAAGGTTTTGAGAAAAGGTCAGTTCCTGACAAAGCTTCAGAAGGAAAGTTATTTCAAGTTGATCATGAATACCTGATAATGAGAGACCTAGCAGGCTGGCTCTTATGGCATTCATTAAGGGGTGAGAGAAGCAAGATCTTATGTCTGATTTAGTGGCTATTCCTCTCTTCTCCCTCAGAAAACTTCAGGTTAGCAGAAATCCAGAAAGTGAGTAAGAAAAAAGAAAAAGAAGTTCTGCACAGATGTCTTTAAGCAATTCTTCTGCCCCCAGCCATAGTTTTACACGAGGGTAACCCCTCTGAACAGTATCTCCCTCACTTTACAGCAGTTTTATTTTCAATACTGCCTCTTTACCAGTGAAAGAGATCATTTTATGAATGAATAGAGAAGTGCCCAGTGAAGACCAAGATCACTGAACCCTGAAATTGCCATACACATAAGTCTTAGGTAGTAGTCTTTACATTAACTGTAAAATGCCTTCCCCTTCCCTTCCTTGGTTCATTCTGTCCTAACAGATTTGCTTTGTGTGTGCTGAAGTTTTGAGTTCTGAGTGCACTCAAGTTTTTCTTGCAGAACCAAAAGTAAAATCCATTGCCTTTGTGTCTTACTATAATAATCCTATTTGTGACTGGAGAGAGTGCATCTATTTTGTTAAGAGTGCAAAGTCGAGTGCCAGCACATAGTGACTCATTAGACCACTGCAGCAATGAAGTATTCTCTTAGGCAAAAGGCAAATAGTAGATTCAGCTATAGATTTTTCTCTTATTTCATCTTTCTTAGGTATCTGTATTTTCAGAGGGAATCATGTAATGCCTTTACGCCGATAAAAGTCAAAGCAAAAATACTGGTAAAAGAACTCAGTGGTGTTTGAAAGCACATTCCACAGTTTGCCAGCATCTGAACTTTTGTCAGGTGTCTCGACATATTTCCTTTCTGCCTTTAGGAGCTGTTCAAGTCAAAGAGACAGGCCTCGAGTTGTATAAATTAGTACTGATTTGTAACTCAGTAGTTAGGATACATATGTGTTCAAATAAACATAACATCCAATTCAGAGTTCATAATTACACTGTGCTTAGCTTTCTAATTACAGAACTGCAGTCTCATTTACATGCAGCACACTTAACAAGACTGCATCTTTTGCTCGAGACAAGAAGAGGATGTCTTTGTGCCGAAGAAGCAACAAATTAAAACCAACTTTACGGTCTAAATGCCATATAATCTTTGCATCAGAAGGACAAAATATTGATAGGGAACACTTTGGGAAATGTCTTAGGATATTACTAGTTTAACAATAACAAAAAAGTCCACATTCAGATGCCAAAAATATCCAGACAGAGTTATTGCTTTCACAAAGGTGTCAAGGAGACCAGACCAATGTATATTTCTTCTTAAGTGAAGGTAGAAATATATGTCATGATAAAAGCAGACATAGGAGCCTACATTATTAGTCTTTGTTGCTATTTCCTTACTTAATTAGAATACAAAGCAAGACAAATAACTAAAAGCTACACTGACAGTTACAGAAGTTTGTGAAAATGTCAGTATCTAAACTCATGTAGTTCTCTAACTGTGCTATGAACAATTATGAATTCGTACCACTTTGTATCAGTGCTAAAACTTATGTAGTGAATAGCAATACACATTTATAGGCAAACGCTATCAAAAAGGTGTTGGATACCTACTTTCAGGATTTTAAAAATGCCCATAGTCAATGTAACTGATGGATAGATGCAATTTATTTTTTTTAAGATGAGTCTCTAAGTTCTTTTAATCCTTTACTGCTGCTGCTTCATTCTTTCTCTCCACCTCTCCTGTATGTCGTGGAACTCCCAAACTCCAATTCAACATGAAAGAAATGGAAGTGCACACTTCATGTCTATGTAACTGAACAGCTGTAAAGGTTTTTAAGGGCCTCAACTCATATTTTTTGAATACCTAGATGATGGAGACATAAAATACATCAAGTCAGAGGTTTGGCAAGTGTTCCTGACTGCCACAGCACATTTGTAGCTAAACTGACAGTGCGGATTCTCTAAACATCCAAGTATAGCCAGGTTTATCACATCCTGGTTCTTGATGTTTGTAAATTAGTCTTGCTCCTTGCTCATAAAAATCCTTGTAGCAGAACCAAGTATTCAGCATTTCTATGACAGGAGACACTATTATTTTGGAAGCACAACTTTTTTTCTTCAAATGATCTTGTTGACAAGAGGAAAACCATGCTGGAGTCACTCAGAATGTTTCCTGCTACATGACAAAAAAAACCCTACTTTATCCCATGCAATTTTAATGTGCTGTGCTTCTGTTGAGAAAACGACTTTATAAGCTGACATCTCTATGCCACCTTGTATCTTTATATCTCAAAAATATTAAACCACAGGTCAATTCTTGAAAGCAATTCCAGATGTGCTGAAAGGCTCAAAAATTATCTTTTGTCCAAATTTTGACCAATCTCTGGATTGTCATCCTTCTCGGTTTAAAATGCTTCAAACTATTGGTATAAGTTTTCCATTACAACATAAGATAAAAATAAAGATCTAAGCTCTAGCCCACTGAATTAGATTAAACTAAAATCAAACTGAAGTTGTTCCTTTAGTTTTAAGTGCTCTGCTAGTGGAGTCATGCTAATGAATCATTACAATTTAAGACCTGAAAAGAAAACGGTATTCAAACAGTATTCAATTTTATCTGCTTTCACAAAGAGAAACAGATAGAGAACAGCAGAATTGCTATCTTTTAACTAAAAAAACCCAAACTATTTTAAAATGTGTTGAAGCTTTATGGAAGTGTATATCCTGCACCAATGGCTGGAAACCAATTGAAATGCAGGCAGTGGTCTTGCCCTCCCACTTCCAGCAGCCTTCTTAAAACCTACAGTCGTTCCACAAATGTATAGTTGGCAGCCCTACCAGAATGCAGCAAAAAGAAATGCCTATGGTTCCATAAATAGCAAACCCCCCACCTCCCCCCAAAACAAGGCCCTAGCAACCCTGCCCCAAATCCCACACTCTTCTGCAGTGCAGCTAGAAACCCACATCCCAGCTGCAGCGATTGGAATTCTTAGAAAGCTGTATGGAGGGGAGAGGGGGATAGAGTGATATTTTTTGTTTTGAAGCACAGGACTCAAATAAAAAGTCCTTAGACATTCTACAGTGTTGTCCCTTTTACACGATTTAAATGTAGTGTTGTTTTCCAATATTCAAAAGGAAAGCTATTCTAAGCAATACACTTTCCGTGTAAAGTACTGCAGTAATGCTCTTGAGTATAGATTCTGATTAAAGAGTGGTGAGCCTTGCTGTCAGTAGCCTATTTGCTAGCCTCTCTTCAGAGACAAACAGGGATTTTACATCTGTGCTTTCCTCTAAAGCAGTTAGTGACCTATGAAAAGACTTGATTTGTAAATGTCTAAGGCAATAGACTTCGTCTTTATAGCATACAGAGAAAGGAAGCATGAAGCAGTGAATTGCACAGCTGCTGAGAGAACCACCACATTCTTTTCCAAGATCACCATTTATCAGACAGATGAAACAAGAGTATTTCTGTGAGAATTGTCTCAATAGCAAGTACAGAATATATATATACTACCTCCTCAAGGATGTGCAGTTATAATGAGTTTCCACCTGCCAACAAAATCTGAAGTTCTGCAGACTCCCTCACCCCCCTGCTACACCTTCATTTTCACTTGTTAAAAACTTACCATTCAAACAGTCTGCTCTAGCTTCATATAGCGGGCTGAACCCACTATATAAAGAATCAATCAATGATTACCCTTTCTTTTTTTTTTAGTAACAATCAATAATCACCCTTTGTTTTTAGTAAGAATCAATAATCATCAGTAATCACCCTTCGTCTTTACAATATGGACATTAAAAATTCACATATGTAAAGCTTTCAGTGTCAGGGCACATGTGATGTGAGGTATGACATAAAGGATACCTATAGCCATAATATGCACAAACTCACGGCAATTTTTAGCTGTCTTCCTATACAAACAACAAATCCTGAGATAAAGAATCGCTTTTAAAATGATTTATATGTAATAAACGTGTGTATTTGGATGGTGGTAGCATGTTCTTAGTAGGATAGTACTTAGTATCAGCTGTGAAATCATAAATGGAAGATATCTTAAGGCATTAAGATTTTCTTTATTTAACTCTGCAGATGTGCCCGATGCTCAGCAATAATGGTGTAGGCACTACTCTCACAATTCTGAGTAATTCAGGCATTGGGGTAGGTGGAAACTCTATTTTTAGAAATGGCAAAGGATTTCAATCTAAATTTCAGTCACTCAGTTACTTTCATTCTATATTGAAGTCAGTTTCAGAAAACAAAGGAAATAAAATTATAGACAGAGCAGTGTTAATAATTTAAAAAATTGAGTGACTGACGTTGAAAAAATGTACAAAATTTTAAACTTGAGCTAGACAAATAAGATAACATTTTCCTTTAATAAACCCCTCTTAGATATTGATTGCTCTTTCTCTTAGAAGAGTTTTGCTAGCTATCTTAAAGGAACTGTCCTTTGAGCATAAAACCAGTAGAGACCAATTAAAAGACAGAACATTCTCCAGTAACTTATATTGGACAGCCAGAACTAAAATATTTTTAGTGCAGCTTAGGAAGTCAGAGCATTCTGGAAACTGCATACTCTGTTTGATCTTTTTACAGATAAATGGGTAGAAAACTCAGAAGAACTAGCATTTATTTGAAAAAATGCTTTTTATATCCTGTAATCAAATATGCAAATAATTAAACTCTTTCCCTATCCCAAGTTTAAGTTATTTGAAACAACTCTCCATATATTTCTTTAGATTTTAAGTCAATTTTAATTAACATTTCACTTCTCATGAAATCAAGAGAGACTTCTTTAAACTTCAATCAAATATTTGAAGATAATTTTCACAGAAATACAAAAATTAAACTTGCATAAGTTACTGTTTCTTTCAAAGAAGTTTTAAGCACCCAAGTTACTCAGAATCTTTAAAATATTAATCTAAGATTATGATATTGCACATAGTCCAAAGTCTTTGGCAGAGAGTCACCTGGTAAGGTGGTAAGAATCAGAAACACTTATTGTTTAAAGCATCCTCTGTAATATGTTTGGACAAAGATGGAAAAGTTTGGGTGGTGGGTTTTGGTTGGGTTTTTTTTAAGCATATCATGAGGGTTTCTCAGTAACATATTTAAGTCTGCTGTTGTTTACCAAGGTTCCAGTGTCCGTTTCTGTGCTTTTGAGGGTTCAGTCAGTACAAACACTAGGCAGTGAATATCTTCTATAGTCTGTTGTACATTAACCCATCTCTGGTTACTTTAAAATTTGAACAAGTTTCAGAAACTTATAGTTTGACTCTCACTGAAGAAACACAGCTAGACATTGGATGTTAATAATCCAACTCTTTCTGTAGCAGCACCAGCAAAATAGTAAAATAGGTCACCCTCTCTCTGGCACAGGCGACACTGGCAGTTCAATGCTGTTAGCAGCTAATTTGTCTACTGTTGCCCAGCTCTAAATCCAGACTCCAGAAAATAATGTGGATAAATTCTTTTTCCTATTTCTAAAACTTGTTTCTTTCTACTGTGTTCTTTCCTGATCTTTATTCTGTCCTTCCTAATCTTTATTCTGTCAACTGCAGTCTGCAAGTCTCCTGGGTCCCCCGCTTCTTCCTCCTGAAACTTCAGACTCCTTTCAACCCTTTTAACTTACCTTCATATCTGCAGTTCTCTTCTATTCTCAACCTTTAACTTATATCCCTAATATTTCTGCAGTTACTCTCCTCCATTCCACCCCATTTCTCAAGAGTTCAGCCAACTGCCAGTGCAAAAAAAAAAATGTTATTTCTTTTCCTACGGTGCTGAAAAGTCCTGAGCCATCTCTACACATCACAAAAGGTCTTCTTATCTCACCAAGTCTGTTGTGTCAGCAAATGCCATGAAATCTTAGCAAGCTTTATATCTCCATAAGGCACTGCTTCATGTCCTTTTCTGCTGTTCAGCTCTAAAACTAATGTTCCCAGACCAAGGCCACACTAGCTGTTCCTTTTTTAGGCTTATGTCCCTTACACACAGATCCTGCCCTATCACCATGTTCATTTCAATCAGTTTTGTGGGTTTTTTTTCCCCGCCGTGTCAGCAGGAATACAAGCTCCCAGTTCTAACCATGGGCCTTTCCTCTGCACCCCTCCTTCCACTCTAGGCAGCATGAAGCAGCTGTTGCACTCCAGGATGGCTTATCTCCAGCCCTTTCAGCTTTCCAAAGCTGTTGCAGTTGGTGCATGCTCAGTTAGTCCGAGGAGACAGTTCATTAACAGTCTGGATGTGTAGATACTGTGTGAGAACAAACAATACCCAGTCTGCTCAGGCAAAAAAAGTTGTGAAGGGCTTGCCTAAAATAACAATGTACCTTTCCAAGAATTAACAAAAATTCTTGGTCTTGTAATTTGGAAAATTTGGATAGGTTTCTATAGTGTCAGCAAAGGCGAAGTAATGCTAAAGACCATCAAATTATGTTTCTGCAACAAAGTCTAAGTTTCTCAAAAAGCAAAGGCTCCAGCGAATGAAGGGAAAATAAAATCCAAACTCAAAAAACCGAAACCAGCACTATACTACTTCCTTAGGTTAAGTCCCAGAGACATCTGCAAGTACTTTGCTGAAATAATAAAATTAAATTAAACAAAACATTAAAGGGAATATATCTCTGTGTGTGTATACAAAAATCTAGAAAAGCCATTCAGGATGGAAAAATTCACATAGCTGCTTGGCAAAGTTATGAGCTAGTGCGAACTACATGTTACTAAAAAAAGTCTCAGAAAACTTTAATGATAGCCATGCTCACATCCCCACCTAAAATGTATCTACAATCAAGACAGCCAGCAAAAAAGAATCTCTTCTTAATGGGGCTGTGTAAAGTAGTCTAGGTCTTCAGCTTTCGTAAAGTGGAAGCCTATTCTCATTCCCAAATGAGGTTTCTGGGGAAAAAACACCCCAACCCTGCACAATCTCTTGTGTGCTTCCATGACAAGCAGCCTTTATTTGCATTATCTTTCACAGTAAACTTTCTGTAGCAGAATCATAACGACCCCCAGGGAAATGCATCAGTTATTCTGTCCTTAGAGAGTACATTTATGCCATATCATTGCTACCTTAAAAGAGGTTGCTTATTGTCCTCAGGAGAACATTTCAGTTGCATTACCCTGGCAGCGGCTGCTTCCAAGTGTATTTTCATCCTCAGGAAGAGCTGATGATGATGCTTTGTTGATAAGAAATTCAGAAAAGTTTTCACAAACACTTAAATTCAGCCATACTAGACATTACTTGTCCTATGAAAGTATCTTTGAGAACTAAAGCATCTTAGGCTTCTTTCTGGGTTCACAAAGGTTTGTGTTAACGGAAGAAGAAACTAGAAGTTGCTCACAAAGTACAAATTAAAAAACCCAGCAAGCTTGAGGGGTAAAACTGGGCATCCAAGAGCACTACTTTATCTGTTCCACATGCACCTAAGAAATCTTAAGAATAGCTTGTACTTTAATCCTTTAAAAAAAAATAAATCTCAGTACCAGTCACTCCTGAGACTAAGGTAACTCAATAAACTAAGGTAACTCAGGGCAACCCGAGTATTTTATACCTGAGGGGTATTAGACCGAGGAATGAGGGAAATTGAATCTATCCTTCATCCAAGCTGAACTGTGAGTGAAACTGACAGTTCCACTACAACTTTTTTTAAGATCAACTTTAGTAAGAAGACAGGGATAAACAGAAAAGACCAAACCCCCAAATATTCCAGTTTTAAAATGGTTTGAGAAGTATTTAGGGGGAGATGAATCTCCCCTGCAAAGCATCATATACAGCGTTGGAATAAAAATTCCTCTTTCCACTTTCATTACTAAGGAGAAAAGAAAAGCAAGTGGGAATGGCTCTGTAACCATAGCAACATTTGCCATTATTTTTTTTCAAAGAATTTCTGAGGCACTACAATTTGGATTCTGTGTTTTGAGGATAAAGTTTCTATCAAGGAAGAGAGTAGAATAACTTCAGTTTGTTGCAGGTCCTTATGACAACTTCTTAAAAGATTTCTTTTTTCTGAACAGAAGTAGTTTTAAAAAGAGGCTGCATGTAAACAATAAGAAATATAATTGTTTATACAATGTTGTTTTCTTAAGTAAGTATAAGACATCATATGTAACTCTCAGGAGATAGCATTTGGAAATTATTACTGTGCATGAAAACATGCTAATTTGAATGGTCAATTGTAAGAAATTTGTAATAATGATAGAAAGTGTGGAAAACCAATTATAATTTCCATATAGTACCAGCTTAATCAGAAAATGTTTTTTTTCATAAATATAAATTTCTTAGCCGTAACAAATAGTGTCTAGAGATCCTTACATCCTGGAGCAGCATCTTGATAAAATCTTACATCAAGTTTGCTTTTTCTTTATGTTTTCTTTAACATTTCTTGTTAGAACTCTCTATTAGTAATGTTCTTCCAGGCTTAAAGTGGCTAAAATTTATGTGACTTATTACCTAATAAAGGTAAAGCATTAGGATTTTATGTAAATGGTATGTAGTGCCCATGAGATACCTATTCTTCAAGCAAAACTGAGCTACCAGTTTTTCTTTTGGATACATGAGAAGTTGTCTATCCTTCAAGGGCTAATCTATGGTATACGTAGCAAGATTTATTTGGATTTACATGAGGGTCATATTGGCAACAAGAGAACTAGAATTCCTGAAATGTAACATATCTTAATGCATCATGCCAAATGAGGAAAGTATTCTTTCAAACTGTTATGAGAATGTATCAGAAAAGAATACACGATAAAACTCTGCATGTAGCTGATATAATTCATTTATCTTGGCAATTTTGAGTGAACTGAGTATTTGACTTCAAATGAGCACAATCACATATGCTGCAGTCAGTCTCAAGCAAAGAAGTATTTCACTTAGGGATCCTGAGCTGGGCAAAGTGGATGTTGTAAGGATTGGCCAAATGAGCTCATTGACTATACTAAGGCTTCAACTACGCCAGTAAAAGGAGTTTACTATCCTTTTTGATCTACTTCAGTGTGTTTCAATTCAAAGCTCACTAATTTACTTCAGTCAAAAAAGTAACTATTTAAAAACTGTTCTGTCGGATTCTGTCCAAGACACATGAGATACTATTCGCATGAACTGCTTAATCAGCGGATTGCTAGTGCATCACGGTGTAATTTCCAAAAAGAGAGCAGTGACAAGTAGCTGTAACTGATAACCTTTTTTACTTGCACAATTACCTCTGGAAGATATTCATCCACTGCTGTGCTCGCTGTGAGCACCCACTGGTAACAGAACAAAGATCAAATGACGTTTTGGAGGAAACTCCATGAAGGATCAAGTTATCTGCCATTTCATCATACATAAACCCTCCTTCATATTGCCATCTCATCCTCATGATACGTAAAAGCAAGGTTACAGCAACTACTTGAATTATAAAATGACAGATGTACTGACCGAAATCACTGTCCGTGTTTGTTTCTGTGTATGTTAACAACAGGATTTGGTTTCAACAGGGAGGCAGCAACTCTAGAAACACTGCTGATGGCAAAAGCAAATGGTCCTCCCTCGCATGCCAGTAATTTGTTGTGATTTTGCCATCAAAGTTTGCCCCAAATTCCCACCTCTTCCTGTGCTTTTCCCAATAGTATCATCTCTGCACTGCTGTGCCAGGATGGACAAGGAATACTTTGCTATTACAACAGAATAGTTGTAATTCTGGACTATGCACAGAATTTTTTTCAAGACAGAATGCTGATGGCCACTGACTCAGCTATGCTCACTTGCGAGTAGCCGAAAAGTTTATGCAGTCATTTTTGCAGCTGCAGCTGCTACATCCACTCTCAGCCCACAAATTCTGTCTGTGGAATGTCCTTGAGGTGATAAGCAATCACTCCTTCAATTATGCAACAGTGGCAACTTCCTTCATCTGCTCATCACAAATCACCTCATTCGTATCAGATCCTCCTTTTCTAAGGTTTATGATTCTTAACCCATTCTCGTAGTTTCTGGTAATAATATTCTCCCTTTTCCTACTCCACTGATTTTCCATAATGGTAAGCTCTCTTTGTCAAACTCATAAGACAGCTTCTTGTGAGGTATGTTGGGAAAGGGATTTCCAAGGCTTTAATCAAGCAGATATAAACTCACAATATCATTATCATGGAGCACTTTCAATTTATTAATATATTGCAGCTTCACGCAGTGTACATAAGTTACAGTTTATTTATATTATAGATGTAAGCAAATAGTAACATGCAGACAACTCTACAATAACTTACGTTCTTGCTCTTCTAACATTTAAAAATTCAATTTACTTTTATGCTATATAGGGCACCAGGTATATGTATCTCCAACTTTAAAATTTTAAAGATAAATCAAGGCTAAGTATAAAGGCAGTTGTTTTGCCACTATGAAAAATTTCAGTTAACATCTGAATAACTCAGGGATTTCTCAAACTTCAAAATCTTAATTTGGCTGAAAACAAAAGTAAGTCCAAGACTTGCCTATTTATAAGCTTCTGGAAGTAATTGTTTACACTTATAAAATATCTTAAAATCAGAAACTGTCAGATTTCATAAGAAATCCAAAGCACCCAACACTCAAATAAGACTTAAGCTAAAAAGCATCTTTCAAATAGAATTTATAGGAATATTACATAACTAAACTTATCTGAACCAAGTGATGTATATTTACCACTGAGAATTGAATAATTTAAGTGCCAAAACCTGCCAAGATACCAGTTCCACAGCAGATTTTCAGAATCATTCCCTCACTTTTTTTCAACAAGAACGATTTTCTACAAATCGCCCACGTAAATCTTCTTAAGTGATGTCTGTATAGCCTGTATGTTGTAATATGTAGAACACTGACTGCATTCATTAAGGCAATCATTTTGTTGTTGTTGTTGTTTTAACTTTATCCCTCTCCTTAATTTAAAAGGAGAGTCACTAGATAGGGAAAAATATCACTATTATTTGTGAAGGGGCTGGCATAAGTGTAAAACTAATAATTCTTAGAATACTATAGAGCTAACAGGAAGAGGGACATCAAAGGTGGAAAAAAAAATCCCAAACCCCACCATGAATAACATTCAGGATATAAATTTATTACAGAATCAGAAAAAAAAAAAAACACAATTGGAGTATGACTTATTTGTTATATTTTATTAGATGTTATTAGATGTCAGATGTCAGCTAGCAGGAAAGTAACAAAGAAAGCATAGAGGACAAGGTAAGAGTGCCTTGCTTCCCTGCAACAACAGCTCCTTAACTTGTAACAGTCATTATGCTCAATTTTAGATGTGAAAGTTGACACTTAAAAAAAATCTATTTCTATCCAATCACAACTGATTTAATAAATATTAATCAGATGCAGAAGACTATGCTAAAATATTAAATTGTTAATTGAAATAATCCACTGCACGTAGAAGAGCCACCTACTGTCTTGAAACAACCTGTTATAAAAATACTGCTGACCAGGGAGTTAAGCCTGCACACACAACACAACAGAACCTAATGGACTATAAGGGGAACAATGCACCAGGTAGTAATGTTTCTATCTTGAATCTCTTTGGTTTTTATCTTTCTTTTTTGTGCATGATCCAAACATAAATGACTCTATGACAGGTAGACACAACAAGCTATTAGGTCTACTATGCTAATCATCTGCAAATTAAACTGCAGTAAACCTAAAGTAAGTCTCCATGCTAAAGTTGTTAAGACCTTCTCTGTCAATAACCTGCATAAAATGAATTATACAATTATACCTCAGCACAAACTGTAATGACTACAAATTACAGCAGTAATTGTATTATACAGCAAAGTGATTTGATTCATTGCTTACAAGGCATAATTAATAAGCTGAAAGAAGATTATGTCTATTTTCCATCTTTAGAGTCTATTTTTGTGAAAAGTAGTTTGTTGGGATTTTTTACCCAACACCTCATTGCTCTAACTGCCAGAAATCTTTAATTTTTGGGTGAAAGTAATGAACACCATCTTAAATTACTGAGGTAAGTCTGGTAGGGTCTATAAGGAATCAGGAGGCATCACTACTCCCAGGAGATGAAATGCAGAGATAAACAGACAGAGAGCTCTTTATGGGTATCTGTTGATGAGCAAGGGCAGGGAACTGACAAAAGCAGATTACATTTGCATTTCTGTTAGGTGACAGTTCATTTTAATTTCATTGATTGTTGTTAAGTTAGGATAACAAAATAGCCTTTAGTATTTCCCAGGGGAAAAAGAATTAGAAGGATAGGCCAGGCTAGGGTGACACCTCACAGTCCCAGCTTTCCATCCCAAACAAGAAGCAATTAGGTTTGGCAGAAAAGCCGCTCTAAGCAGTCCCTCTCATAAGGGGACTGCAAAGACTGAGATAAGAGAGGAAATGAATGCTTGGTGGACTGGGCAAAGAGAAGCATCTTTAAGTCAGCCAAAACTGCTTGGCCTAAAGTTCACAAGAATGGCATTAAGGACATAAGTGAGGGCCTCTATCTAATATCAAGTCATCTGTGCTAAGCTACAGAGTTGGCAGAACAGCACAGACATTTTTTGCAAAAGACCGACCTGTCAAATTTGGAAGCAGTATTCCTCAAGAAACTGTAAAACAGAAAAAGGATAGAAGGAAAAATATCTTAGCTCTGGACTGCAGACAACTTGTTCAAAGTTCTTGATAATGATAGAATGAGTGGAGATGATCATTAATAGCATGCCCTAAATCCTTCAAATTATTGCCAATAGTGTTCTTAAAGCCTGCCTTACTCTTAAAAAATGTTTAAAATACCAAGAGGTGATCAACTAAGAATAACAGAGAAAGAGGGTAACATATACAGTACTTTCAGTTTGTGTCCTACTGTGTATCTCTGTTCATTTCAATCAGAAACGTTCATTTCAATTTTGTTGGGGCTTTGTTCTTGGCTTTGTTTTTTGTTTGTTTCTTTAAATAAATGGTCTTCATTTTATAAGCCTTCACAACTCTCCTCATTGCAGAAGTTTTTTCAGTGATCTCCAGCTAGATCTTTCTCTTCTTAAGGGCAATATTAAATAACACAGTTGCCATGGAATGCAGTTATCCGCATCTTGCAGTCAAATGAAGGAAATTTGTAAAAACTAGTATTTGTTTGGAAATGTAAGGCTCATAGAAACAAAAGCTTTAAGAGTTATTTGGTTGCTATTTGCTCAATAGAAAAAAGGCTATTCATTTATTATTAGAACAATCTCCTTAATCAAAATGCTGATTCAGCTTGCACTTTAGTACATGATTATAATGAAGATTATGAGAATCAGGAAAGAAGCCAGAATAGCAATCAACTCTATTTTGGAATAAGCTAATGAACACCTGAGAGCTTTACAACTTTGTCCTTTGACATGATCTGGAAAAACAATTTTCAGCATGTTCAAACAAGGTTGTTGGTCACCAGAAGTAGCCATGTTAGTTTACCTTTATTTTTATTTAATGTGTGCTCTGATAATGTTAACAGTTTTAAAATGTTAATGTGAAATTCCAGTGAAAAACTTGAATTTCTGAATGCTTGTATTTTTCCCTAACAATCCCTGCAGTTCCACTCAAACAGGGAGAGAATAATCTGGATGTCAAATATTTGACAGACAATTTGAGCGGAAGTATGTAACTGTCGAGCCAGGAAGCATTTTTAATAATTGAAAGCACTTTATATTCAAACAAACTGCATAAAAGAAACATGTACAGTTTAGAATACTTTTTATCCCAAGAATAAGTTCAATAAACACTTAATTTTATAAGGATTCTTTCTTTTCCCCTCGCAAAATTATCTTTAAAATGTATTACAGCTGTAGGCATATTTTTACGCAAATGAAAGGGTTTGGTTGTTTATTATTTTAAAAATATAGACACTTCCTATTTAGAGATATGGTACCATCAATTATAATTTAATTGATCTCTCTGACAGAAGTTCCTTTTGCATGTACAGTTTAGGAAAAAACTTTGTCTTCTGAATTTTGATTATAGCTGTCCAGTAGCAGGAGACATGCCTATTCACATAGCAGTTATTTTCTCATTTTAATAAAAAAATAGATAAAGAGGAACTATTATTTAGAATGTTATTGCAGCTCTTCCCACTTACACCCCAAGAAACACAGCTTTTTTCCTTCCATTCAGTAAGCCAAAAACATAACATGGAGTCACATATGCACAAAAATGGTGAGACTGGAACACTCTGACAAAAAAAAAAATCAAGGCTTTCAAGTCATGAAAATGAATATTATTATAAAAGTTAGCATTATAAGGCAGTATAGGATAGCTAGACTCATTATATATAATATATATCTGAAACCCACTTATCTTAGAGTATATTTTAACATTTATACAGAAAGCACACCCTTCAATTTTTATACTTGAAAATTTAGACCAAGCATTTGATATCACTTTGTTCAAAGTTTTTTATTTATTTTGAAACACATAGAGCCATGTGAACTTCCAAGCACCAAACACAAAAGATTGAAAATATGCAAATGCTTTAATTATGAATATACTTGAGCACCTTGGTGATGTAGGGGAGTAAGTCCCTTTATCTTACAGTAAATCAAGCATGTAGACACTTTTAAAAAAGCTTGTAAGGTCAGAAAACTTTCAAATGCAATTCTTTTTATGGTTTATTAAAATTATTATTAAAGCTATCAACTATGTAAGAGTCAGGGAAACGGAATGTGTTCTCCACATGAAAACTGCATCACAAATGTCTCTAAGTATATACATTTCCCTTATTCCTAAATGAGGAAAGGCAGTCTACCTGATGTGATCAATCCTAAGTCTATTTTTATAAAGACAACAGTAAATGCCTAGCCATGCCATGGTAGTGAATACACGTTGGTTACTCCAGAAAGCAGAAAAATATATTTCCATTCACTGTGAAGTGTTTCCTACACAAGGTACTGATTTTAAAAAAGGGTATAATTGAAAATTTAAATAGGAACCACAGAAAAACCTTGTAAACTCTCTATCCAGAATTATTCTCCTATTTAAAAGAAGCAGCATCATCATTTTCTAAATTTTGTTCACTGTTTTTTGAAGAACTAAATTCAAATATATGGCCTGAACTGAGTGCACTTTTTTCCCCCTAAATTAATCTAATGTTCTAATATATATGAATTTTGACAGCAATGTAAGAGACCAAACAAACAAACAAAAAAACAAACCGCAAACCTAAAGCCCTGACTTGAATTGCCCCTTCGTCTCAGCAGCTCTGCTTACTTGTAATTGGCATAGGAATGGCTCTCCCCCATTAAAGTTTCTCCTTTCATAAAACAGAGATGAGACTCTTTCTGAAAATAATTCAAATAATTGCCTGTATCTATTTTTGTTGATATATGTCAACATTGCAAAACTAACAGAGCTGTTAGTTATCTAACAGTACAGTACAGTACATTAAATTCTTCCTTTTATGCTTGTTACCAAAAAAAGTATTTTCTTCTATTTCAAAACAATGCAGGTACCCTACAACACCAAAAATAAAATCTACCTCCAAGTAAGGTAGACTTTAGGCACTGTGACATACAACTCTATATGTTACTACTTTTCAGCTTCCAATTTTAGAGTGATGAAAAATTGAAGTTCTTTGAATTACAATTACACCATACAGACTTCTCAGCTGAAAGTCAATTAAAGAATTCATGAACTAGTATTTTTTCAAAGCTGCCAAAAAAGAAATGCAATCAACAGGGTGGAGAACTACTGAAATAATGAAATGTGTTTAACAGTTCCGAACCATAGTACTGGATCCCAGTTATACTGGCAGCCTGTTTTTTTGTGTGTATCAGTATATGTTCCAAAGTGCAACACAAATATCTTTCAGTATGAAAACCTTAATATTCTTTTACTTTCCACAGTGAAATCAGCAACAATTCTGATGTATTCATCAACACAAAGATATGCTGTCTGTCTTTGGTTTTAACACCCAGTGATGGATGTACTGCAACTATTGTCCATCCACCGCTTCTTGCTTTCCAGGTTTTGCATTGAATTCTATAAGCCTTAGATAACTATAGCTTATTCTAACGCATTTCATTCGTAACACTTAAACCCACAATGGTTCTTCTTTGACTGGAAATGTTATTTCTAAATCTCAGTTAAAGCTCACTTGTTCTGATATTTCGGGGACATTTAGCTGCTACCTGTCAAAAAAACAGAATGACTAAAAGCACAACACAGGGAAGTCATGACAGCTATACATCCCCGTCTAGAGGCAGACAGGTAGGTCCATATTTTCTGCTTTCTTCTGTGTGAGTGCACTATCCCTTGAGCACAAATTGGACTCTCCAAAGCTAATGCACTTCCTAAGGCATTATCCCACCTTTCTCATATGCTTCTGCCTCTTTCAGATCAAACATCTGTACAAGCGAGTCTCAGCATAATAAACCCCCTCATCAAGGTGAAGCTCCTGCACAAGCTTGAATCACTACATTCTCAGCCATGCTGTGAAATCAACATGAAGAACAAGGTAGTATAGCACATCAGTAAAAAATCTGCATCTTTACTTGACTTCAGAGATCACAGCATCTGCTAAGATAAGCCTATTCAATATACCATGAAGAAATTTCCCAGTGAGCCATGATACAATGGCTAGCCTTTTTTCTGTCAGACTCAATGCCTTTTGCTGCCCAGTCTATCAGATGATGCCTGCTTCTGTGGCACCTCAAACCAGCACTAATCCAAACTGCCAACACAAGGTGCTGTTCTCCATTTTTCTGCACCAGGCTAACAATGGTGATGACACTTCACATCTTACAAAGTAATCGATGTGTTGAAGATACTTGGGTGGTGATGACTATTTCTGCCTTTTGCCAGCTTTTTTCCTCCTTCATTTTCTTCACTGTTTTAATGACAATTGAAAAGACCGAAAAAAATAAATACAGAAATATATTACCCTAGCACTAAACACTGACCATCTGATTAGACAAAACCGATTCAGTTGAATTTGAATTTCACTGGGAATCCAAAACATAAATGTACAGAAAAATGTGGTGATATATTCTTTATTTTTACTTGTTTGCAAAAAAAGCCATAACTTTATCAAACATTATAAACAATTTCACTGCTGACAACGCTCTTCAAACATCAACTACTGTAATTTTCCACACATTTGCATAACACCGGCTGATTAAGCTGTCAGAATTTTCTTTGCTGCTTGCTGCAGAAATCAAAAATAAAACCATAGCAATTGCAGTGGTTTGCCCTCATAAGATGTTGACAACAGAGAGTAAGAAATAGTAAAATGGCTTATCTGAAGCATATGGGGGATTTATTACTCCTCAATTACTAATTCTCTCATCCATGCAGAATTTAACTTCTTTTCCCCAGTGTGAGATCTGCTCCAGTTGGCAGCAACCCACAACAACCCAACCCATGGATCTGCAGTCCTGCCTGAAGAGGACACTGAAGCGGACACCCTATTCCTTCACCACTTTTACTAAATTACAGGGTCTCTTACCCTGACAATTTAATTCTTACAGGAACTCCAAAGCCTCAAGGCCTGAACCATCTTGAACCCTAGAGACCTTTTACAGGAACTTAGCCTTGCTCTCCTCTGTTATTTCTATGTAATGTAATGCCCTTCCAGTTTATCAAACACATTTGTTCTGTCTTATATTGAAGTAGCATTAATATTCATCTCAAGATGCATATGGCAAGATACAACTTATCAAATGAACATCCCACATTTATAACAAAAATTACCATGTAATTATCATTGCTGCCTTTATGTTGCCATGCAGTTTCCTCTCAAAATAATACGTTGTCTTACAGCTTATAATTAAATAATAATCTCTGTAACTTCTACAGCAAGACCAAAGTTTTGAAGTCAAAAGAGAGTTCTACAGAGAACTCCCAATAACACAGAACATCTATAAAGCCAAAGAAATACTCCGCTGTGGATAAAAGAGTAGTTTGGATTCCTTTCCTTTCTGTAGAACAGGCTAAGTACAAGAACTTTCGCTGGTGAAGACTTTTAAAATATAATTTTAAAATACCACAGAAAGATAAAAGGGATAAATCCATATACTTTGAATTCATCCTGTCTGGTTCCAATACACATCAAATTAATCTAGAGCAAATTAAAAAACCACATATACCAGTTTAACACTATTCCAAAAAGGAGTTTAACAATCCGCAATAATCAACCATGAATACAGACACACCGAAGCTTCCCAAGTCACAGGAAATTATTCTTATGAATTGGTCTTCCTAGCATTAGCAACCAGTTTAAGACTTAAATCAACTTTAGAAACAAAATTCTAAAATAAGAACAAATAAAAGTTGTCTAGAATGCTTGTATAACCACACAGAATTCTGACATTCTTTTCCTCTTAAAAGAGCATCTTAAATTGCCTTCAAATTTCCATTTGAAAACATTCAATTTCTCTGTTGTCATCTTCATACTTCTTTACAATAATTTTAATGGTTCAGAAAAAAAATGTGGCAAACAAGAATATGGATTTTATTTTTCTTCTGAAAAAGGTACAGAATGGTCAGCTGCACTGTGATATAGTGGTGTGCTTCTATCCTGATTTGTAAATTATCTGCTTTCCTCGCTGAAAACTGTCTTTTTATCTTAGACTGACTTCACAGGAGAATTAATGATACTCTTATTATGCTTATTGTGAAGTGTTAATCTCTACACTATAAAAAGATACTGTTATAATTTAGTACACCTTTAAGTACTTCATCTTCATTCAAGCTATACCTGTTTCTTCACTTACACTTCAGCTGTGCATTCTGATAGTCAAAAGATAGTAGATACATTTGTTTCATCAATTATAGATTTGGTCTAACGTCACTGAAATGAATGCAAAACCTCATCTCAATTGAAATCTAAGTAAAACTGTACATTGTTATGTCAATATTTCCTTTGATCTGAAAAAAAAAAAAAAAAGAGCTTCTATTAAATAAGGGTCTGTCAGGCTCAGAAGGAATTTAAGAAACTTGAGAAGATTATGATTGGTTTAGTGGTATATATTTCTCTTTTCCCCAGCCTATCCTATTATCTCTTTTCTAACACCTTCTCCTCCTTCCCCATTTCAATGAAAAAAATACTTTTATTCCTTTCCAGACCTTGCAAGACCGCTCCCAACATGTTCTCCAAGCAGCTTTGTTTTTTCCATCCTTTCCTAGAATACAGATCATCCTTTTGTAATGCCATCCAGCCAAAAGCAGTCCCCTCTCCTCTCCAACAGCATTTCAGAAAACCCCAGGGTTTTCCTTTCTCTGTTTTTCTGGGAACAGATGGACAAGAAGGAAGAGGGTGGAGCAAGAAGTATCCTAAGAAACAGGAGGGATATACATTGAGAGGACTCTGCTACTTCTTTTAACTGAGAATAGCATCTGCTCTACAGCAAAGTGCTGCCTCATGCAACAACAGACTTCAGCAAACTATAGCTCTGTCCAGCTACAGCTGCAAAACCCATGCCTGCGTTGCACAGGGACTTTCTGGATGTTATTAAGAGGTGCTAAACGGTTTGTATGAATTTGAGGACATATCAACATACCCAGTTCTTTCTTCATTTGCTTCAATATATTAACTCTAAGTTGTAAAAGACTAAAGCAAGATTAACTGTCATGGGGATGAGAGGGAAGGCTCAAAATGTGCCAATATTACAGACATCAAGATGTCTGTACAACCTTGATGAATTATTTCTAAAAACAGTACTGATGCAGGCAATCAATCCTACAGTTTTTGTCAAAAAGATAAGCCCCCCCCCCCCCCAACCCAGATATTGATTGCTTACATGAGGACTATGTTTAAGAATGATAAAAGGCATTTTAGTCAATGCAAACTGTGGCCACAGACACTTTGAGACACATGCAACAAAAAAAGTGGTTTTTTGTTTTGATATATTTACTTCCTTCCTCCTTTAATTACTGCCAGTTACTCAGCTCCCACAGTATTTGCTGTACTACTTATTTCTCTGATTACAGTTTGCAGTTATATTTTAAAATAACAAATAAATATTGGTTAATTTTTGCAACAGAAGCACCTCACAAGCAAGTACATAGGCAAAAAAGGGGGAAAAGAGAATGATGGGCACGCTATGAAATAAGTGGGTTTTCTACTGGTTTTAACAGTGGTATGATGGCTGTATTATAAAGACAGCTGATAATATTCTTTTATATTAATTATATGCTGTCATTTAAAAGTTAAGCAGCGTTTCAAATCACAAGGTGACTTCAACAGTATTCACAGAAAATGCCAGCAATATTGTGCCAAAAGACTGATGAGAATTGATGCTAGCAGCTTTGAGCATCACAGTGTATCCACTGAGAACCTAGTTACTTGAAGACTACAACTAGCACTTATCTACAGTGAAGGCAGTTACTGCTTCACTGCCAGAGAAATTCAGAAATTCAAATAAAACTATGTATCTAGTTTCTTATTCAACCAAATTTGTATTAATGGACAGGTATAAAAATTGACAAAATGTAATGTGTTTTCTCTTTATAGGCAGAGTATTTGTACATTTCACAGGTATGCGTTTCTTAAGAATGCTACAAATGCCTTCATGCCCACTTAAAAAAACCCAACAAAACAACAAATCTCTAGGCAGATTTGCTATAACAGTAAATATATGCATATACATGAAATAAAATTGAGAATTTCTGAAATGACAAAAAATAATAATCAGCACACCCAAACCCTGCACCTTCAACTTCCCGCAACTATATTATAAACAAGACAAACATATAAGAAATTTGTTCTTAGTTATATTACTAATATTAATAAATGGCATCTATAAAATATTGATAAGTATATAAGCTGTGTCTAAACAGAGTCTCCAAGTTACACAAGTCTAAGTGTTTCAGCATATCTTGTGATACTGCATGCCTAAGAAGAATCCTTCATAATTCTTTTTGTTTCTGAGATGCTAAGTAAAATTAAATAAATGGCAAGGGAAGGTAAAGTTCCACATACTGTTTCCTCTCCTCTGAAACATGACCGCCTATTGAGATATTTCTGAACGTTACTCAAAAACCTTAGCAGTATGATTATCTGGGGGCAAGGGTGAGTTCCATGTATGATTTGACAAACTTTAACCCCAGTTAGTACCATGTAATTTAATAAAAAAGTACTTAGACCAACAAATAACATGAAGTCAAACTAACTCGCAAATCTCTTCTAAAAATAATTAGATCATACATTAGCTATAACACTCAGCTCAAAATATTATGTTGTTAATAGATCTGTGTCTGAGGCATGATAACAACTACTGTGGGCTCACACTCATGTTTTCCAACTAGAACCATCTCTTCTCACCCTTTGTGACAAGTAAAATATCTATCTAAGAACTAGGAAACCACAACAAAACCAGAAGAACATTTTTTGCCAGCCTATTCCTGGTGAATGTCAATTCATATCTATTGGAACTAAATCATGAGTATGCAACATGCCAAGTGACTTTCTCTCCTGATGTCAATGGGAGATTATAATTCTTGTTTGTAGCTATTACCTGCTTAACCTACTGTTTGCATGATGGCTGCAACAGACTTTGAATCTCCTGGATTTCCTAGGTGTGTAATCTACCATTACATGATAACCAAAAAGGCAGAGACCTTTCTGCTTTGGTCCGTGATCCTTCCAATTTGTATTTCTAAGAAGTTGGTTTTTAATTGTGTGCCTAAATGGAAGACTGAAATATGTGGGCCTGGAGAGGTTTTTGGGGCATAGCAGTCCAGCCACACAGTGATACTGATTACAAACTGAAGGCCCTCCCTATTCAAGATACAAGTCATATTTCAAAGACGTCTCTCTTCATTTACCCTTCATCAGCTGCCTTAGGTGTCCCATTTAGCAAATCTCTAATTTGCATTCTTGAATTTCTGGTTTATTCAGGGCCATAACTCTTACTGCTGGACTGTCTGACATAATTATGTCCTAGTATCTGTTTAATTTGCATGTGAAATTCTATGTTCACAGCATGTAACATCTTGTCCTAAGTACTATTTAAAGGTTGCTCAGAGATTCAGACTATTTGAAAAGATGGATTAATTAACAGAACACTCATACTATGTTGGTAACTGTGAGGCAACAACAAGGTACTGTTTATTATCATGTAACAATTTCAAATATTTTGAAAATAAATCATTAGTGAAAAGGATAGTGCAGTTCTGAGCTAAATAATTATTCCTCTTATAACATCTTTCTATTTTATTCAAGATTTTAAAGTGTGCAGAATATGGAACTACACTACTTTTATACTGTGAAAACAGAGATTTAAAGAATGATTCATTGTCCTATCTGCCTAATGCCAGACAACTTTTGTTAACATCTTTCAGCCTTCCTTTCTCCTCCAAAATACTGGTAATGAAAAAAGTCTTCCCTCTCCTACCTTCTATCACATAGTACTGGAAAGAAAAACACAGGAAGAGGGACTATCTCTACTACAGCAATTTTACCATGTATATCTGTGATATTTAGTAAAACAGAGCACAAGTTTTTTTAATTAAAAAAAAAAGGACAATGTTCCCACGCTGTAACACAAATAATGTCAACAGTAATAGGTATATTTTATTCTGGACTACGCTGATAACTCCCACACTAATTTCACAGAAGTCAGAGTTCCATCTGAAGCCAGGCCTGCACTGCGCATTCCTTCATATCACTTCCAAGCATTTCAGCCCTTGTGAACGGTACTTTCTGGAATCTCATTATAATAGATTATGCATGTTTTATATGTTGCCTTAGAGAACTGCATATTTTAATACTCACACATCTCATCAAGAAATACCAGATCTGCCAGTTTTACTTTATCTACCCTTCACAGGTAATTTGCCTTCTGAACAGAACTGAAAAGAGATTTTTAGTGATTTTAATACAGGAAGAAATCCAGCAGCTGGAGCCAACTGTTAAAAAATTTGAAGTCCTATTAATTTTTTATCACATGTCCAAAAGGACACTGCTCTGTGTATATTATACAGGTATATTCAAATAAGTTTAGGAAAGAAGCTTCAGACATTGTTCTCGGAATAATTTTAAGTAATGGATAATGATGCCCATGAAAAGATGAGTGAGACAAAAATCTATTTTGATCAACCAACCAACTACACAAGCGTGTCAAATACATGCATTTTCATTTCTCTAAGAACAGGTTCAATGAAGCATTAAAGAACATATTACCACAGAGACAGCTATATTCTAGCATACCAAATCAGGAGACATACAGGTTACTATCCTGATTTATGTATCCCATAGCATCTTCCTGCCAAGGCTCAGGCCCATGACAGAGTGAGCAGACTAATTCTAAAGACATATGCTATACTTCATCTTTTCTCAAAATCTCAAGCCATTGTGATCGTGGTAGAATCTGACACAGAAACTAAAAGATTTATAGCTCTAAGCCTTGCACAGGTTGCAAAGATGACCAAAGCAACTAATTTCATATGCTTACTAATTGCATCATAAAAGCCAAATCAGTCTGCTTACAGTTATTAAACCTCACAAAAGTTAAATGGCAAAAAACATATAAAAAGAAAATGTGTGGTACAAGTCATCACCCACAAAGAACATGGCTGAATCCACCTAAGACTCACACAGATCTTAAAGGCAGGGATAATAACCTCCACTGGTAAATTGGTGAAAATATTATTTATGCTCTTATTACCAAATCACTTAATTATTACTGCTTATTAAATTAACAGGAGTAGGTCATTATCAGTGGTGGGGCAGGACAGGTTAGAGGAGTTCAAAATAGAAAATAAGATTACTTCCTTGGAATGAGCTAGGTTCTGACAGTATCTTTCTTAGAGCATATTGTCATTACATACCTTGAAGTCAGAGACACTTTGAGGAAAGGAAGCAATTCCTATTTCTACTAAGCTACCTATTAAAGGAAAGATAGGAATAATTACATCAAGCCTGCCATGATGCAGAACAATAGAACAAATGATGCATTAGAAATACCTTTCAATCTAAATAACATTAAGAACAGATCCTATTTCTCTGTGTAAATAGGATCATTTATAATGCTGAATGAGAAACTGTATTTGCATCCCAAATTAACTTTTTTTTTTGATAAAACTGAAATCACATTTTTTCCACTGATATTGAACTATCACTCAAAGTAGCCACTCTTTACAGAGTCAAGGAAAGCCATCAAGATTCATTTTATTCACTGCAACTAAAATAAACAAATTATACCATTCATGGGCACACAGGGCTTTATCCTCTGTTTTCATGGTCCACTTATATACACAGTTACCAAAAGAAAAAAATTAACACGGGGGGCCTTGGTTGCCTTGTAATTGCCCAGCATTTTACAGCCGGCACACAAGACCAGGGAATAAACAAGAGCTACCATTCAGCTATATGTTTAGATCATTTAAAGAACAGAAATGATTTTGGAAGCCTTAGCACAAACTTGTGTGAAGTTCGATATTCTGTGTTTTCATGCTTTAAGACTGGCTAGATCAAGAGAGAGCACTGGATGTAACCTGTGCCCTAGATACTCTATGTATTCTATTGCCATTTAGTATCAGTTTGTTGCTACGTACACGACTGAGTTACTTCCCTCTCTATTCAGCCCCTGTAAGCCTGCCTCTGTAGTACCCACTCAAGATTTAGACGCCCTCGCGACCAGAGACTGACAGAACTGGAGAGAGTTCAGTGGAGGGCCACAAAGATCACTAGGGCACTGAAGCACAGGAGGTAAGAAGAGAGGCTGGAAGGGTTGGGTGTGTTTTGCCTGGAGAAAAGAAGATCTGGCGAAAGAAGCTCATGTCAGCCTTCCACTGGTGAATGGCAGTTAAAGAAAAGACACAGACAGACTTTTCTCAGAGGTGAAAAGAGATAATAGGTGAAGAGCCAGTGGACAGGAACTGCAACAATGAACATTTTTACTGGTTATAAGAAAATAATTGACAAGTCAATTGACAACAAGTAGGTGGTCATCTAGTTGAAGAGGTCATGGAATCTCCATCTTTGGAGATACTTGAAACTTGACTGGAAACAGCCCTGAGGAACCTGGTTTAGCTTTGATGGTAACGCTGCTTTGTGCAGAGGGTTTCACTAGGCTATTTTCAGAGGTCCCTTCCATTCTGAAGTATTCCATGATTGTCCTCATTGCACACTATGTCCTGAAGTAATTTCTGAGGACTGAAGGACTTTCAACATGTCATTTGATGGCAATGGGTTCTCATTTCCAAAGGTATCTGAAAAAAACCTTAAGTAATACTATTAAAAAAACCCAAACAAAAAAAATTGAATGTCATGATCAACCAGCAGATTAGACCCTCTTTCAGGTAGTTCTCTGAGATACCTTACTACAGGATTTTTTTTTTTTTTTTACGTATAAAACCTAAATATGAAATGGAATTGACAAATTAATTGTTGCCTGTTCAGGCTGCATACAGGTATCATAGCTATAAGTAATTGGTTTTAAAAAGCACTTTAATTCAAAGCTTATTACAAGACAAGCAAATAGTACAAAAACACAATTGGGTTTTGGGAGTTTTAAAATCTTAAACAAAAGAGAAAGCTGTGCAGAATACCACACATTGCATGATAAATGCCACCAGGAATCCCTAAGAGAAACAGAATACTGGTCCAAAATACCACTCTTTTTATGGCCATACTGTTCTCCCTGTTACTTTTGTACTTAAGAGCTTTGCAACCTCCCACTCACGCATCTAACAGAAACTGCTCACCAACAGCACATACCCGCATAGAAGGATTTTATTAGAAAAATCTTCAACCAAAGCAGCATACAGCAGGCTGCAGATTCTGAGTACAAAGAACAATAAAGAAGAAGTCATCAGGTGTACCGACAGTTAACTAACTTAAATACCATTTATTTTTAATAAATGTACTACATGTATTCCTTCTTTAGGGAGTTGCTTCTAGCAACACCTCTATCTCCTAAAATCCAGGCTATGAAAACCCTTTTAGAATCCTATCCAGTCACCTCAGGCCAAAACCAAATTCAACATGGCATCTCATGTAACAGGAACGTCGATTATTAAAAAAAAAAAAAAAAAAAAAGCAACAAAAAACCCAACCAGTCTTTCAATACTTTGTTATGTTGTGTTATCTGTCTTCAAATGTGATTCTCACAAATGCAAAGATAACATTGAGCAACCAACGATAAACTGAAACACTTAGTATGTAAAAAAATAAGCTACATGTTATACTAAGCGTACTGTAGACAATGCAATGGAATGCTCCTGAAGGCTGATATGTATAACTACACGTTATTATAACAGTTATCTTACCCGCACAGATATGGGCCCTTAAGACACCTCTTTTTTTTTTTTAATCATCCAAAAGTAGGCGAACTCTACTCTATGCACATTTGTCAAAATCAGGTTAGAGATTTTCATAATTGTCACTCCCTCAGCCTGCCATTTTCTTCGCTTGCAGTCAAATGACATAGAAAAACAGAATGGAACACTTTCTTATGTTTGAAAGTGTCAGAAACTCTTATTTCCACCATAATTCTTGTAAATAAGTGCCAGCTTTAGTGAGGACAAGCAATAGTGAGGGCTACTGCCTTTTCTGAATTATGTTCTGGTCTATGCATAGGAAGTAATGATCATTAACCAGTTATCATTAAAACCAGAAACACAACCTATATAGCACAATTCTTTCTGAAATTTCTGAAAAATGCTGAAGAACCTCAAAAACAGAGACAGAAACAGTCACTGTATTTTTTTTCCACTTATAGCTACCTCAGTGATTGATAAAAACTGCTCCTCTACTAGCTGTCTGTGGTAATAGCCTTGGAAAACAAAACTTCAAAAAGATTTAAGATGTACAAAAACAAATCACAAGAACACTGTGCATGGAAGCTTGTGATTTAGTGGAATTAAAAAAAAAGTCCCTGAACATAGCTGTAACAATCTCTTAAGACAATAACTGAGAAGAGAGAAATATCACAAGCTGTCTTGATGTTAGGTGATTTAGTTTTTTAAAATCAAGGAACTGTGTTGAAGGAGCTCTATGAGAAGATGAAATCTAAACAAATAGATAGTTGGAATATTTACTCCATATTTCTGGAAACAGTACCTTTTACTTATTTTGTAAAAAGAACTACATGACCTGAGGATGTCCTTAGAACAAAATAACATAATTTTGACTTTGCAATTTACCAGATGTTCAGCTAATGTCAGCTTGCACTGTACAGAAAATCCTACCTGGAAAATTAGAGTATTCCGTTAATTTCTATACCTTTCATCTTGATTTGTCCTAGGTATTAGATGTTCCAGTTTTCTATGGATCTTCTATACAAGGATAGCACTAAAACATGAATTCCATATTTTAAAACTCCCACAAGGGTTAGTTGCTAGTGAAGCAAGTTTGGTTGCTTCATTGTCTTATCCTGAACTGCTTACTCTTGATTGTCATTATCTGGAATATTTTACTTTTTTTTTTTTTTTTTCCTGTGGACAAGCAAGAAATACAAGTTGTAGAAGCATTCCAGTAAAACATGTTAGACCTCACAAATATTAATGTGATCAAATACCTCTTGGAAAAGATGACAGAAATAGATTAGAAAAAGATAGGAGTCTTTGTGCTTCAAAACTTAAAAAGTCTGCAGGGATTAGGGAGTTTACCACTGCTGAGTTTGGACATATTCTCTTATCTGATCTCAAGCTCTTTTGACAAAGCAATTAACTAAATGGACCACATGTCAAATATAAACAGTCCTACCAGGAAGTACAGTAAGCAACGTTTCCATTGGCAGCAGCGTAGTCATTTAGATGACAAAACCCCCACCTAGTTCTGCTTTAAAGAAAAATTGCAATTATTTCTGGCCTTTTAATCTGTCCGTGAAATGACACAAGATGAGCATATTCAGATATAGAGACAGATATAAGTATAATATAATATCATGTAGGAAGAAGAACAAACCAGAAGTCCCAAACCAGTCTTCTTTAGTTATAAATTTTATCTTTAAAGGTATGTCTAGAGTGTCTGAATGAAAAATGTAATTATAGTTCAGAACTACTGGAAGTAACAAAAGGAGCCAGTGATAAAGCATAGCATGAAAAAGAAATACTATGAATATTATGTACTTCATTTTTTAAACAGTTTCAACATATTTAAGTTTCTATACCTATATCTAACAAACACATGGAGTCATACCCTAAGAATATCCTTTGTTGGAGTGCTTTCATTAAAGAAGCTATTTTACTGCCTTTCTCTCTCTTGCACTATTTTAGCAAAGTGAGTAGGAAAATCTTTATTTCTAATTTTTATTTTTGTTACCTTTCAGTTCCAACAGCAAAGCTATTGCTTAGAGGCTTTTCTTGTCAGCTTTATCAGACAAGTTTACTTAAAACGTTTTTGTTATAGCCACTGAGCTTACGTCTGCACCAGTGTTTCTTCTCACTCCCTCTGCCCTGTAAAGAGCTTCTGTGACTATTTAATGGAATTATTAGTTCAAAAGGTAGAATAATTACTGTTAGACTCATTCTGTATCTTGAATGCCTGTCAGCTATCCTGAACACATTCAGCTTAGAAAAATATAGAATAATCTAGATTTTTCTCATCCTTTGACTAGGATAAAATTGAGTGTTTTTCAATTACATTACAAAATATAGGTTCTGTAACTCCATCGTACTGAAGCCATAATGTGCATAGGAGGAAGTACTTCAGAAGAGCCCTTTGGCTTTCACAAGATAATTTAACATCTGAAATGACTTATGTTAAAGAGCTTGTGCCTAATAATAAAATAAACCAAATGTCATCCGTATCCTTAAAAGTTTCCTCACCTTCCTTAAGGAAAAGGTTCTAATAAGAATCATCTTTTTTAAAAAAATAAAATTCCTTACAGTATTATTTTAATTATTAATTCCAATAAAATATTTTTATTATAAATCTGCTAATAACCTATTCTTCTATGCAACTGCTGAAAGTATATTTTTTGCACTATGTTCTCAGAAATTGGTGGTTAATGTTATATATTGTGTTTCTTTTATGAATACTTTTGGTATTTCGGTATTTTTTGGATGACAGCAGTAAAGTTGCATTCAGTCATGTGAACTGAGATGACAAATCTAGATTAAATTCACACTTCTGTAAACCTTCCATCACTCATAGATAAGACAAATCCAAACCTTGACTCTTCCAACACCCCAAACTTCCAAATCTATACTCATAGAAATTACTGAATGTTAAGGAAAACCTGCCTTGAGTTTTGGATTTAGTTCAACAGAGAGAAAAGGAATTCAGTAGCATACCGAAGAGCAGCTGTGAAATCACTTTCCTTCCCTCCCCAATTTATTTCAGTTTAAGTAGAATGAGTTGTGTGGATATGTGTGTGTGTATATATATATATTACTTTCCATCATCAGTATTAAAGAACTGCCTCCACTTCAGCACATAGTTCCCTTTACCATCATCCCTATGACATTTTAAACAATTGAGTAAAACATTATTTCTGCCAAGGACTGCAGCATGGAAGAGAAAGGATGCTGCAAGTCCTGAGTGACAATGAATTGTACAGAAAAACTTGCCCTGTGCCCTTAGCATAAAGCAATCATCATATTTTTGTGGAAGTGTACAGTTAGGTTAGTCTGTATTTATTCAAGGAGACTAAAACAGGATTTATTGAATAAGTAAGACAAAGTAGAATATACTCCGCCTAACTAAGTGGTGTTACTGGATATTATTAGTTACAATCCTGTTAGTTATGTAACAATCTTATACATTTGCAGCATAAACAATTTAATATCCTTACAGTATCACAGTTCAAGCATCCCCAGAGTTAGTGCTCAGCCTCCCTACTTCATTAAGTGCCTAAAACATAGTTTGAACTATAAAAACTGCTTCATATAACTTCCTAATAGTAGTCTACTATGTTCATCCTTGCTTTTTTAAGCTTTAAATTCTGTAAGGCACATCTTACACTGTAGCCTCCATCCCATATATGATTTGACATAAATTTCCTTTTTTATTTAGAGTGGAATGGATCACTTTTTTCTCACTCTTGTTGGATTTTTCAGCTGCAACACTGTACAAAGAGTTGTACACTGTACAAAGAGGGAGCTGGGGGAAAGAAAGCATTTTCCCAATTAGGTTCTTAACATAATGTAGTATCACATGACTTATACACACCTTTCTCCCCATATCTTTATTAGATTATCTTCTCACATGATTCTCAATCACCTGTGCTTGCCATCTGACTTCTTCTCGGTCTTCTGACAAGCAATCCACCTAAATGAACTCCTGTACATGAACCTGGTAAGGTTTTCTAAGACATGAAAATTCCTTCAGTTTTACACTCCAATCATCTGTACTTCTTCAATTCAGTTCGCTCTTGCTAATACCCCTTTTCAGTAATTGTCTAGGTCATTTGCCTGAGGCAAAGGCATCATTACAGCGTAGACTTGGGAGGTATTCCACACCCACCTTGCTTGAAAATGACTGTTTCAACTTTAATTTGAAATTAAAGCTTCATCAAGCTTCTGCTGTAAACACTGTATGTATCATGAACCAAGATAGATACTTTAAGGTGTTATCAGTAAACTAGATAAATTTTCTATTGGCCTATTGGTAGTCCTATTGTATTAGTCAAAACCAGACAAGGGAAAATATGCTTGAAAGCTATTCTGGCACTTACCTCAGGTCCTCTTTATTGGTTTATAGGCTGACATTAACCTCAGCTCACGCATAACCAGTCTGCTGCTTTTTTGCGAGATTTAATTTGTAGTCCTAGTTCGTCTTTAGGATGCTTTGATGCCCTTTATGTTCAAGTCTTAAAACTTGCATGCTCAATTTTCATGGTGTAATTATTCTGAAAGCCTTCCTTGATAGCTTTATATGACGATTGTGTAAAAACCTGTAAACTCCGCTTTAGAAACTTCTTTTCAGATTATTTCAGTCAGTATTTTTTGTAGACTGCTCCTACCAGAAGCAGAGACTGTATTGTCTCTCAGAAAGTATGAATTTTGCTTTCTGCTCTAATTTGTTCGCAATGCTCTGTAACTCTGGTACAGCCAGTCTCCCTTAAGCTACAACTAATAACAGGACCTCTTCTGAGGTCAGTAGCGGGTATGGATGGTATTGCTCAGAAAAATTATGAGAGAAACTATGACTGATTGCACTTTGGTCAATTATTTTAACCAGGTGGATAGAACAGCTGGTTCATTTGTGTATGGACATCTCCTTTTATTCATTAAACATTTCTGACATTTAAAAAATCCTTATTCAACAAGAAACATCAAAGTATAAAAAGAATATAAAAGAACTTCTGGTCGTCCTAGGCACCTTTTGTCTGACCTTAAATAAACTGTCAGTTCAATGAGATGTTTTTTCTTATACTGCAATGTTACATGTATTAGCTAGGTAAATTTATACTTTATCTAGGAAACAATAATAAAAAACTGTCACAAAGCTACTTACTATTCCCATCGGTGAACAACATGGAGAAAATATTTCAAGAGACTCCTTCACGTTTTCTTCACTATTTTGCTAACAATAACTAGCAAAAAGAAATTTTTTCAATTTTTAAAGAAGAGTATATTTAAAAAGATTGAAGAAGTTTTCCTAATGAAAAACTCTTTTCCTCTTTCAATCCCATGCATGAAATTAAACAACCTTGCAAACAAGACAAACGGCTGTCTTTCTTATTGCTGTCCTAGACATACCTCCGATATATCCATTCACTCACTTCTAACAAAAAATGTCAACAAAGAATTGATTGTTTCTAATTACCAGTTACAACATTTCAAGGTATAAGCATAATACTCATGTTTAGTTACAGTGTTTGATGACGTGTGGACAAGTACACTCCAACAAGAGCAGGTGCGTGCTGGTCCCAGGCCAAGTTACCAGAACTAAGGTAAGACAATACTCACTCAATTCCAGCAGTTTTGAGAGATGCCACGGTTCCGCTTTACACAACCACCTCTGACACCACGCTCTCCAGCATTTAGCCCAACATGTGGCCACGTGAGAAGTTGTTGCCCACTCAGCATAAGCTTCTTGTCCTAATGATGAAAAATTTACCATTTATTACTGCTTCCAAGTGCATGAGGCTGTTAGAAGAGCGTAAGTGGAAAGACAGGCCCAGCTTCAGTGAAGATGGAGCAAAGCGCTGGTGGTGTTACTGACAGGAAACGGCTCCTGGTTTGGAAAGTGCTGTATATGTCTCACAGTAAAAGTAAAATGAAAATGACTGAAATCTGAACACTACAAAACTGCCTGTGTCTTGGTGACAACTAAATTCACAGAAAAGCATCTATTTTTTGCTTGATTTCTGTATTTGAATCTTTCGCCCACAAATAGTTCAGCCAATTAACAAAAACAATCCCGCTGTAACCACAGACTGAATTATCTGACACTGAGCCCACCTACAACCTCCTTCACGTACCTGAGGGAAGGCGGGTGGCGGCCATACGCCGATAGGCGCGCTCACCCCTCTCAGGCCCGACCGCCATCTCGAGACAGCGCCGGGCCGTCCCGTGCCGCCTGTCAGCGGGTCGGCACTGGGCATGCGCCGCGCGGGAAGCCTCTGGAACGGCGCGAGGCGGGGCGGGGCCACGTGCCTGTGGAGAGCCGGGGCTGCCCGGCGGGGGCGTGGCGCTAGGACTTCACCCTTGAAGGCCACTGTAGGCGTAGGTTTATTGTTAAGCTGTTCTTATTTGAAGTGCACCGGCAGGGAAGGTGGCCCCCCACGCCCTGGTAATTCGGAGCAATGTTTTTGGGTTAGTCACAAACCTGAGTGTTGGACGTGGGGAGTATTGTCCTTTGCCGGCCTTGCTTCAGTGTCTGTGAGGGGAGGTCAAGTACCCAGTAGTCTTGCTTTTCAGAGACATTTTCAGATGTTTGCACGTATCTTGAGAGTAGCGAGTTGTATGTGAGTATCATGTCTGGATGCTGAAGAAAGTGTTTCTTTTGCAAGGTAAATAACTGCAGTGCGGGTGTGGGTTGGTTGGGGTTTAGTTAACTGCAGAGTTGGGGTAGCTGAGGTGGTGGTGTGCTCTGTTGGGTCTATGCTGCTGACCAAGGCACACTTTTGTCTTGTGGCTCGAAGGGATGGTGTGGTGTTTGAGGGAGAGAACAGACAACTCTCAGGTCCTTGCTGGTTTAAGAAGTTCTGGGAGGAAAGGGTTGAAAAAGCTGCTTTGTTTGTAGTCTGTGTAGTGAAGTCAGCTAAAAAAAAGGTACAATACCTACAATTTTGCTTTAAGTAACTTTTTTTTTTTCGGTAGGAGATTTTTGTTCCCTCTCATTTTGTTCTGAATGTTTCATCACCTCCAAAGTGTGCTGTGCACTATACCTTTCTATACTGTTAGTTTAGCACTTTCCATAGAGCAATACATGCTTTTGCTACCTTAATAAGAAACATCTGAAAGTGAGGCTTTTTTTTCCTAGGGTGTGAGGTAATTCTCTGGTTTCCAGCTTTTCCCAAACACAAGTAATGTCAGTCTTTCCTAAAACTTTAAGACAGCAAAGTGCATAGCTGCCATACTGAATTCTGTGCATGACAAAGTTTCTAGGAGTGCTGCCACTTACAGGGGTGAGTGCTCGCACGAGTCAGCATCAATGCTAATCCTGAGCAAGTGCTCCTTCATTACTATTTTTGAGACTAGGCTTATAATTCATTCGCATGTTCTGTTAGGTTGGAGTTTGAGAGAGGTAAACTCTTAACTCCAAACCCTAATGTGTCTCATTTTCAGACATTTTAGATTTCACTGTGTTAACTGTACTCTTTATGCTTTGAAATAGCTCTTAAATAAAATGTTGGGACTAGAAATGTGTTCCTTGGTCTTGTGGTATTGGAAGTTATTGACTCTACTTGCAGAAATACCTTGTCTTTCATCATGGCAAATATCAGTAATGCATCTTTGTGTTCCCCAATTGAGGAAGTGTTGAGAATTGCACTTGCTATTATCATATCTCATTATTTAAGATTGCAGTGAAGAAACTGTCTAGTTTTTCAAATATTGTGAAGCATTTTTGTTTGCCTTGTAAAATTGAATGGTACTTAAGTCACTCTTTTTCCTTCCCACTTGAAGTGTGAGAGCACACACATGTATGCGTATGTGTACGCACACACAAAATTCAAAGCCCAGTTTTAGTAGGTAGTATTTATATTTTAACAAATCCCATCTAGCTGCATAGATGACAAAAAGAGGCTGCCAACTGCTTGTGAGTTGTTGCCATCCAGAAATTATCCAAAAGTTAACTGTAGAAGAAAGCATGCTTGTGTTACACCTTTAAAAAAAATAAAATCAGACGTATGCCACAGAAATACGTGGCTAGGAACAGAACATTAGAACTGCAGCAGTTATTGACTCAAAATTGTTCAGGCTGTAACTCTCATTTTGAAGTAGAGTGCTACTGAATTTGAACTTGAATTTTGATTGCTTGACTAACCAGCAGTAGCAAAAACAGATTAGTGGCTTGTTTTGAATGGTAGCATATCACACTTGCTACTAGACAGAGAAATTTGAAATTATGTGCAGAGTAAAGGAGGATGAAGTGCTTTGAAGATAATTTAAAGTAGGCCTGAATCCATGTTTGTATATCCAAAATGAACACTTATTAATCTTCATGTAGAAATGTATATCTCTCTCAGTTCCTTTTCTTTTTTTTCCTTTCTTGTTTTTTTCTTTGGCAGTCACACATGTTTGCACTTCCATTAGTGGAACATAAGCAACAATCACAGGCTGCCACATGGCTAGCTTTCCTAAGGATATACTTGTTTTCTGAGGACATAGCACTACCTCAAGTATGGCTTGCAAATTCTTTGTAATTTGAGAACACCAATAAAAGCCAGCTTTCTAGTGTAAGATGGTGGGGGAGTAAACTAGACACTTTATAATACCAGTTTAGTCACAGTAACCATATACAGTTTTATAATTGGATTCTGAAGACATAAATCAACAGGTCTTTCTATAACTAAATGAGAAAGAAATAGTCTTTGCTCATGCTTCCCTAAAGTTAGCGCTAGCTTTTAGTAATAATCAGTAGTATCCTGGACTAGGAAGGAAGATCATATGCTGATCATCAAGTTGCAAGCCCTCAGAAAAGGCATCAGATCACAGAAAGTGAGATTCCTGAACTTGATTTGGACAAGTACATAAACAGAGTTACATTGTTAAATCTGTCAGGAAATCCTTTCTCTCTCTCTCTTTTTTTTTTTTTTTTTTTGTGTCTGCCAGTCTCAGTACCAAATTTAAAGGGAACTTATGAATTTGTGAATGCATGGCAGGCTGCAAATAGGCTAGGTCTCTGAGTCCTCCTGATAGCATACAAAATATAAGCAATTTTAAATATACATGCTGTGCTTTGCATCCTGGGTTGGCTACTGCTTGGTTTTGGTTGCTTCCAGAGTTAGTCGTATCTCCAGCTTATCTTTTTTCTTTTTTAATATTGGTAAAACAATGTATTCATTTATGAACAAATTATTTTGTTAACTTCGCTGCTGTTTAACTGGAAAATTTGCTTTTGAAAGTGCAAATCTGTAAATGCTGTGAAGATCTGAAACTTTTGTTAGAGTTGAGGGACAATATTTGCACTGATCATAAAAAAACTATAAAGGTGTTTGGAGAATGTCAATGCTTTTTAACATCAGCAATTGTTGATAGCACCTTCCAAGGTTCTGTCTCCGTTGCTTTTTTCCAGAAATAATGATGCCTTTAATCTTAACAATTATGACACTAACTTGGTCTTTAGTGGAAAGTGTACGGGGAAACTTTGATTTTGGGATCATCACAAAATACAGTATTTATCATAGCTAATGGAAGTCTTGGTTTCTGCAGACAGAGAGAGAACCCAGAATATGCTGAATATAATAGTAATAACAATTTAAAAAAACTCCGTTTTTCATCTCTGGTAGTATCCTTATAGCCAAAGATTTACCACTTAAGCTGAGATTTGCTTTTCCTGCTTAGTAAGGATCACATTGTACACCCAGGATGATATTGAAGTGTTTAGTGCTTCCATGACCTATTCAGCATCAGTGTCATCAAACAAATTGTATTCTCAAGCCAGTAACTTGCATCAGTGCTAGTTACTTCTGTTCATGGAGCAACCTTGTTTGAGAGGCTGTTTGTTTTGTAATGAGTTTACGTTTGAAAATGCAGTATAATGAAAATGCAGTTGCAGTGCACATGTTGCACCTGACAGATGACTCATTTTAATACAGTGTACTTATGCGTCTGAGTATCATTCAACACGGTACTGAAAGGTTTCTTTTACACAACCTGAAACCTTTGCATTTCATTTCATGCTCCCTTTAGATAAAATGTATGTTAGTATTTTGCCACAGAGATTTGTTTGATGTATTGTCACAGTCTGTGATGGAAATACTGTGAAAATGGATATAGTGTGCCCTCCACTTCACTAGATCTAGAATGGCTGTGAGCTTTCTGCCTTCAGTGGGTTTTCAACTATTACTTCTTAAGATAACAATATTTTACTTTGTTCTTTATGTACCTCTTATTTTGCATTCCGGATGCTCAATTAACATTCTGTTAAATTGCATCTTCCCAGCTTTGGTCTGTAGTAACTTACTGATGCCTAATCTACATCATCATTATTCTGGACATCTAAGTGAAAAACTTGAGTACAAATAAAAGGAATATAGAATTTTCTTGATAGAATGCTTCTGTGTAAATTAACTTCTCAGTTTTAGACAAAATCTTACCTCTCCAAATGTGTTTAATTTCAAAAGGATGTAATGACACTAGGAGTCTCCTGTCTAAGAGTGATACTACTGAGGATGTTCATTGCCTTCCTATATGCAGTGGAAGCTGTCCTGTAAAACTTTATTTTCTTCCAAATAGACTGAATAGTGCCTGAGAGTACAAATGTGATGCATGGCACACAAGAACAGTGTTTAATATACTCTGCCTTTTTATAGGAAGAACAACAAACACCCCATTTCCCCCACCTACACTCTTTTTCCTTCAGTTATTCAGTACTGCATTTAATTAACACAGTTAATCATATGAGGCTTTAATTATGTATTCCCTTAGGTTCATTGAGACTTTGGGGTTCTACTATGAAGTAAATGTGACTATGGAATGCAGATCCCCACGGTAGGACCCATAAGTTACAATGATAATATTCTTACCTCTAGTTTTAAGGAATGCTACATTTTTCTTAAAAAGTGTCCTTAGAGCAAGAATCCTAAAATTTATAAACTTGTCATTATAAATACAGTTTCTTTGTCTTTAGAGTTGTATTTTTAAAGGCGGAGAATTCTTGCTTATCTCAAGGTGAATTATATTTGTGGACCTGTATTTGAGTATATACTCATTGACCCTGAAAAATCTTTTTAGTCTTAGTTCTATTAATTCCCTCTTACTGCAAGATATGAAGTCAGATTTCCCAGTTATTTTTAAAATCTGTGTCACAGTGTATAAATATATATATATTACATAGCATATAAGGAATGGAAAAATAAACATTAATTAATGTCATTAAATCTGTCTTCATTCCATCTTCTTTTTCCCTAGAACAGAAAAGTCCTAGCTAAGACTGAATTTTATGAGCCCAGTTAAATGCTGATTATTCTTTCCTTGGTACCCAAGGCATCAACAGCACACTCGTCTGATTCTCTAAGCACCATTAAGTCAAATCCCTATTGCTACTATGGAGTGTTACTAGTGCTTATAATTATATCTGCTCTGTGTTTATCAGCAGGGTTCGCTCTCAAAATGGCTATGTTCAAAAGTGATGTTTCCTGTGGGCTATCTTGTGAAGATACAGTACAACATCAGTAAAGCTCCTCTCCATCTGTTAGAGGGTACTCTTAACTACATATCTTGTTTCACTCTGGAGAGTTACTGTATTTTAATTCACATGCCATTTAGAAATGTAACATTCCAAGCAGGAAGAAATAAACCATTGACTTTGAGCCGAGCAGTAGAGTAATAAAGAGGACGGTGTAATGTGGTAGTATGTAAATATTCACAGAGGAAAATAAATAAATTAGTTGCTGAATTTGACTGGCAGCTTCTTTTCTGACTGAGATAATAAATAATATTTCTTTCCTGTGAGAAGTTGTGTATGTTTTGCTCACAAAAATAGCAGCTAATACATGTACTTAGTCTGTTTTGATACTGTCCTGATTTAAAAATATCATTGACCTTTGGCATTTCCTTTATTTCTACTAGGCTTTAAGAGTCTGGATCACAGTTTTCTGAAGTTGATGTTTATTTCATTCTGGTAAGTTTGAGGTGTATTATATATGTATCGCATTACACTGTGTGCTATAGAGGTGAGGTAATGAAAACAGTATAATTTCTGAAAGTGATGTGAAACATTCAACTTTTTTAATAACAAAATTAATTCTTTCAGAGTAATTTGCTTCTGTGTCTGTTACTGCTTACTCCGAAGCCCAACTCAGGGTAGATACTATGCCAAGCAAAACTGGCATAACTTATTTTGGCCACAGGCTAAAAGAGGTGCAACATATGTTAGCTCTTCAGAGTACCAACACTAGTTTGTGACATCTGTTGAGAATCAAGATAATAACTAGCCTGTTGTTGGGTAACAGCTAAATTATAATATAATAATTATTGCTAATTATCTTGGCTGAACTACCTGATAAGATAACAATACTCTAACATCAGTTTTAATTCAATAATGCATTTCACTATATATATAGCTTTATGTGGAACACTTTCTTCACCAGATTTAATTATGGCCCAAATTTGGGGTAGTACCTGTGGGCCATAAGAAGTTAACATAGGCAACTGTCATTAGGTAATTTTCAAGAGGAGTTGAAAATAGACATTTGTATTGAATATTGTAAGTATATAGTTGATCTCTGCTGACTACCTGTGAAAGAAATTGTGAAGTTTTGTAGCAGAATTTGCTGTCCCTTGCAGATTTTCCATTCGATAATCATTAGTCAAGATCAAGTGAATAAAGAGTGCCTGAAGATAACTATGTAGAACAAACATGCCTACTTCCAGCTTTGAGAACTCTTTAGGAGAAAAAGAAACAACGCAGCCAACACATTAGCCCACCAGTCTAACAGTATATTTAATTTTTTCCCAATTTTTCTTTTATTTACATCATAAGATTTTTCTCCAAAACTTTTGTTCAACACTATCCTATTGTGAAGTACAAAACACATGCTCGTTGAGGCTGCTAGAGACTGTCCCTAAAGACCACTGCTCTCTTCTCTTAACTTTTTTTCAGTTAGTAGGTTGAACAAGTAAAATTGCCGCTATTTTAAGTGTACAGGCAGGGGCCTAGAGTCATATCAAGATGTGTTAAGGTCAGATTCGGATATAGAACCCAAGAGGTATAAGATGCAGATCCCTGCTTAAATACCAGGGTTCATTCTCTTTAATCAGCAGCTATAACATCACTTGATAAGCGGTGCATATAATTGGTCTTATAAATTAATTATGTCAGTTGACCCAGCTCTCATCTTACCTTCTGTAAAGTTAACTGAAATTCTCTGTCATGATGCAGGGAGTTAACTGTAATTCTCTGTCGTGATGCAGGGAATGCCACTGATTTGTGCCCTCTGGGGCCCCAACACCTATTCCTGGGTTTCCGTGCCTTAAACTTGCTTGCCTGCAATGATTTAATAAGTGGAAATAAATGCTATGATATGTGAGTTGCAAAGCTAAAGCTCCTGTGTACAATTATGTTATGCTTTATAGCTAAAATAGTTGCATATGCACTGCAGTGTCTATAAAGCTAACTCTAGATAAAACTGGTATGGATTGGAAGGCCAGGAGTGGTTTTTATTGAACTGGATTCTATAAATAACACTGAAATTGTAACAGTTCATGGGACTGAGGACTGATATCCCTCAGAGAGCGTCTTCCATGCAGTTTAATGTATGGGCATGTTAATGTGTGTGTGGGTCTGATGAGGAATTGTCTAGTACAAGGGAAATGCTAGCTATTAACAGTTCTTCCTCTGTGTGATTTTATTCTTTTTAAATAAGACGCAGTAAAACCAAAATCAGTCTTTATATTCTGTTGACTGAGCTGTGCTGGGTCTTTTGGCATAATAAAGGACTGTGTGTGGTAGTGGTGGGGTTCTTCTGTTTGTTTTGTTTAAACAAAGAACCCTGGCATCAAATACTTGGTGAAAAAAGTATGATGAAGCAGCATTACTGTCTTTGCCTCTCCCACCAATAGTGGAAGTAGACATGAAGAACCACATGCAGTTTAACTAAACATATGTTGGACCAACATGTTAAAATTTTCACTCAAACCTTGATGTGACCTTCTATAAAAGGATACAAATTTCAGTCCAAAAGCCGTGTGTGTGTGTATGTATGTGTGTAGAATTTGGATCACACTGCAGAGTAGCATCTGCACCATAAACTAGCTTAACACGTAGACTCACAGCTTTGGGTTTCAGCCTGTGACTGTCTTCCATTCAATATGGAGAATCAGGCCCTAGGTTGAACGCCCAGCTTAGATACCAAAGTTAAATGGCCAGCATAAGCCAATTAGTTCATTACAAAGTGAAATAATTTCAAGCTTCTGGCTACTGTTGTTAAAGCTCCAGAATACTTTTGCATGTTTGTAATGGTTTCCCTGCTGTGGAGATGTAGTTGACCAAAAGTAGATCAGAAGATTTGCCTTCTGAGTTTCATAAACTCTGTGGGCTTCAGCTGCATAGTGTAGTTCACACATCAGACTAGAGAGCATGTAATGGTCAAAATTTCTTCTTTTGCTGCAGGGATGGGGACAGGACCAAGCCAACAAAAAAAAAAAACCTAAAACCAGAAAAAGTTACCCAGTGTATTTGCCAATTGAAGTCTATTCTGGCAGTTTTCTGCAGTTTACAAGTGAATTATAGTTTGTCGTCTCAGAATTGTACATTTTTCTTCATAGCAGTTCAGCTCTAGGAAGCTTATTCTTCTTTTTAATGTCCAAGTGACATAATGGGAGAGCAACAGGTTTGCATTTATATAGTACTTTGTACACAGTGTTTTCTACGATATATTCTAGTGTCCTGTATAGCATAATGCGGTTCTAAAATATGCTCAGGAGTTTTCCAGGTAAATTAGGTTTTAATTTTAGTTTTAAATAAAGATTCTTTTGGATACAAACAAACTCCACCTATCTTTAGTATATATCCAGATGTAAAAACAATTACTAAAGGCATACTTCTAGCCAGCAGAGATAGTCTAGGGCTAACCAATTTAGTTGGTAAGCTGTCAGAAGCATATTTCATTATATTTTACCTACAGGCCTACTCACAGTCTTGCAGAGTTTAATGAGTTCTAGCTTTTCCTGACTTTAAGTAAATGCTTATTTAATGAAATAAAAATTGAAAAGGTTAAGAATAATGTGTTATTAAAAGCTAGCATAATACCTGTTTAGAGTATAAGCAAGGTGAGCTCTGTTTCAATGGCAGGATGTTTGTGGAAGTCATCCTTATCTGCAGCTTCCACAGTGTAGAGGTCGTTAATATGAACCACAAAGTTGACAGCAAGCTGGTTGTTTGTTTGGTTGTTTTTTTGTTTTGTTTTGTTTTTTTTTTAAATAAAACATTCATGGCTTAGCTGCTAAGGTTTCTGATAAGATTATTAAAATAATTAAAGTACTGAGGAGGAAGGAATACTGTTGACTGTCAATTATAGAGGGTTCCACAATTACTGCCTGTGTTTTGAGACACTGTCTGTTTTACTTTGCTGAGTAAAAGAGATGATAGATATCAGAGTATTTCTTTGCCAGTGCCTGTCCCCAGATAAGATAAAACAATACGGAGTAAAAACACTGATAAAATGCTAGAAGATGATTCAGCATATGCAAGTGGAATTGAAATGGACTCCACCGTGCAATTTTTTCCTCAGTCACCTATTAAAACTGTTGATGCTTCTAAGAATGTGAATCTAAGTGTAAATTTTACCATAGAAATTATTCAAAATGAGTAAACTAAGAAGCCACAGTTGCTTCTCCTCAGGGCACCTGTGAAGAAGAAGGATCTTGAATCTACCAGAGAATATTTGTTGTTATTGGGAAAATTTCATAAGTGAAACTAAGAGAAATGTCAGCTGTATTACTGATGCATTTTAAATTTGGCATGTTCAGGAAGGAAAATTAAGGAGGCTTCCGATCTAGCACCTAGCACCAGTTTTAACTAGACTTATATTACTGTGTGGTCTCAGTCTCTAAATGGAAACCAATATAAATCAATTGTGGCTAGGAAGAGAAAGTGATGGTACCGAGATGGGTTTCCCAAACCCTCTTATTTTGTAATGTTAGCTTTGATTTCCAGCAGCTGGCTTGAATAAGCTGCCTAAGGAAACAAACATATCCCAAACCATAAGTCTTTGCCAAAAATGTAGTACTACTATACCTAGAGAAGAGCTAAATATTGCAGGCTCTATTGCCATAATTCTTAATAAGGACTTAATAAACAAGACTAACTGCTCTGGCATGCATTTCAGTGTACTCAGTCTTCCCATGCATGTTGACAAATGTGAAATAAGCACTCAGCCCCTTCAACTGTTTAAGTGAAAACAAAGGAAAACCCCCAAAATATTTACTTGGTGTTTTTATGGGATGGTAGCCCTTTTTTCCATGATTTTAAATTGTGGATTTCTTTTCTGTATTTGCAGTAATGAGCATCTCCCCAGTTAGTTCAGCACTTTCCAAGTTACTTAGACTAAGAGGTACAGCTGTCTTTCGTCTAGGACTATAGCACCTGCTTTCTCAAAATAATCAATTTCGGGTAGTTCTCACTTAAGACTTTTTTGTTTTAGGGAAAGAAAAAACTTCTATGATGAGTTTAATATCCTATACATAAATTTGCGTAACCATTTCTTTCCCACTAATTTTTTTAACATTTTTTAATATTATTGTAAAGATTGTATCATTAAAGATTACTATATGCAGAGTTTTATTGCTCTGGGAAGAAAGACATGTTAATATCCACAGATTCTATTAATTTGGTTTATTGGTGCTTATCTGCATTGTAAATCAATTAAACTCATCAAATAGTGCTAAACCATCACCTATTCTAACTCAATTATTTAGTCTCCTGTAATGTTGCAGCTGCTGCACTGTTGACCTGTAAATCTCTAAATTGAATACATAAGTGTAGAAACAGACTTATTTAAGTAAAATATTGATTTGATTTATAAATGTTTTTTATATGCTTAGCCGTTTGAAGTACACACATACCCGCATGCACAGACACTTTCCACAAGGCAAGGGTTATAATTTTGAGGAAAAAAACCAGTTACCTCAGCACAGTTTTTTAAAATAATAACATATATTCTTCCAGTTTCTTCTTCTAGCTTGATCTCAGTTTGTGTGCTAAATTGCTTTGGAATTGGCAGGAAGGTTCCTCTTGGAATTTGGTGGCATTTGTTTAATTTGCAGTCACTTTAGCAGCATGTAGGATCTTTGTACTAAAGTAGCATACTCCAGATCAGCAAAAGTGGTTGTGTTTGTAATGCTGTAGTCTTGAAACTTATGACTGTTACGGAAGTAGTAACATAAGTCTAAAGTTAGAACTCCATAATCTTAAAACATTCCCTAACATGAATGGTTTTTGCAAGGAGAAGTTCGTGTAAGTATATAGTCATAGATGCAATGTTTTCAAGAAATGTGGTGAAAAAGGTAATGGAAAATTGAAGAATACTGATGATCTCCACAGGATCAACTAGTGATGTCCTGTAACTCTCTTGTTAGCTCTCCAATGCAGTTATTGGAGAGCAGCAGACCTTTTACCTTCAAGCTGGTCTGTGAAATTCTTTCTGCAGGAAGCTGAGGTGGTGGTGCCTTTTACCTGGAGAGGAGCTTCTGTGCCTGAAACTTGAAGGTAGAATTCCTATTTCTAACTTTCTTTCTAGAATTCAGTGGACTTCAGCTTCAGTAGAATTTTGAGGACTCTGTAGATAACCATTAAAGTAGTATTTAATAATGCCTTGGTTTTGTTGCATGATGCGTCGTGTACAGCTGCTTTGGAAAAGGCAATTCTGTTAAACAACTAAGTCCTTCGAAGTCCTGAAGAGCTTCAGTGAAATGTATTCTCCATCTCTTAAAATGTAACTCTTGAAATGTAGTTCTTAAGAATTGCATAGGGTAAGTACTCCCTAGCCCAAAGTAGTGCCACATACTATTTGGTGATGAAGTCTGAAGATCAATTGCAGGATGTTTTGAAGTTAACCGACTCTTCACATCTGGAATTGTAGCGCCTATGCTCTGCTGCAAAAGTCATGTCTTTTCCCCTTGCAAATGTAATGTCTCGTTGGCTCTACAAGACCAAAAGAAAAAAATTCCCTTGCAGTAATCTGTTATTCTAAGATAACTTCTAAAAGTATGTAAACTTGGCAGGTGATGAAATATGAGTTGGTTGTTTCCCTTTGAACTTCAAGAACTGCTGGTATATTTTTCAATGAAAATGCCTGTTTGGAATAGGACAAGTCTTGAACTTCGACCGTAAAGGTAAAAGGGTTGAATATATGTTATTTCTGATTTGTATTAAGCAAGTTATATTTGTAAACTGGCTGCTACAGAAATGTCCAGCATATTTGCGTGTAATAAATAGCTCATTTTAGACAGAAGGCTGAATATTGCAGAATGGCAGGATCGGGGGAGCTGCCAACTTAAATGTCAACTGGTCAGAGAAAACTAAAAATCAATTTCTAGCTTTGCCAGACCTTTGTCTTTTATATTCAAAAACTGTGTGCTGCAATGTGTGGCTAAAGTATATTTGCTAGACAGAAGGAACAGGATAAATAAAGCTTACTGTGCTGAAAAACAACTTCTATTATGCAATGCAAATAGGTAACTCACAACAAGATCTGGGGAAAATTCAGTGAAGATTGGAAGTTGGAATTTGATTCAGAAGCTTACAGTACCTGATAGCTTATTTCTTAACTCTTTTCCTGGGAGACTGGTGATTTTTCTCACTCAGAAAAAAGATACTTCTTATTTTTGTCTTGCAAATAAATATCATATATTTCCATTATTTTAATGACTTTTACAGAAGCCAAAGTTTCATCAATGATTTTTTTTTCTCTTCAGAACTAGTAAGTTCCAAGGGAGGGGAGTTTGAAATGAATTGAGAGACAGTGAGTTTGAACTTTTTCTTTTTTTTTTTCTTCTCTTTTGTATTGTAGTAATTTGAAAAGTCTGCTTGCTTTGATCACCAATTTTAACTTTTACAGATGTTGGATGTTGCAGGAAGCGCGTCTTTTGTTGCAGAAATAGGCGTTTGCTTTTTTTTTCATCTAGTCTAATGTAGCTCATGCATCATCAGAAGGATCAGTTTTCTTGGTACTTAGTTTTGGAGGTGATAGAATACAAATAGGAAAATACATGGTGATCCTGATATTGGTGTGTTACTCAAAAATCTTCCTAATGAATTGGTGACCTGACCTCTGACCTAATTTCTGGTATGCAGAATATTGTGTTTTAAGTATAGTTCATAAATGTTCCCCCAAATTTCTTCTTTCTGATGCAACACTACAAAAACTGGGAGAAACTGACAAGTGCGAATGCTGATTTTTCCAATTGTCTTTTGCATTTATCTCTTTTGAGGATTTACACCATGGTGCTACTGACCAAGTCAAAGCACTATCTGAATTGTATTCATTAGTTTACTCTTATATGGTATAAATCTCCCAACCTTATTAGCAAAAGGGACTTTGGCCAGAAGTGCTACCTTGCAGTAAATTGCACTTAACATTAACGTGGTCAATATTTTTAAATGTTTAAAGAGTACATATCTATTCAATATAATCTGATAATTTTAACGGCTAGAAATTAACTATGTGGAAGAAACTAAGTGTGTGTATGTGTGTGTGTGTGGAAATCTCACCTGTACTGGTAGAGGTAGAATAAAGAGCAAGCAAGTGACGCTTTTTTTAGGTTTGTTTGCAACTCCCAGGATTTTACTATTAGATTTCTTCGGTCGAATTAGTAGGACTGTGAACTTCATATTGGGAGACCTGTCTTCTTGTTCTGTTTCAGACCTAGATAGCTGATCTTAGGTAGATGGCTTATTGGTAATTTCAAGTTTTTCCATAACTTTCATTGTATTGTTGCAGATAGGGATTATCTCCTACAGTTAATATATATATTAATTTTAAATTTCTTTGCTTGAGGCTTGGTTGTTCCTGGGTTTGCTTTCTCATCCCAACTAACCTGAAGGTAGTTAGGCAGCTCGTAATAAAAGCAGCAACTGCTCTTTTGTACTTTGGAGTGAAATAGACCAAACCTTTGATAGAAAACATAACCAAATAGAATCATTAAAGCATTGAAAATATTGTGAAGGATTGTAACTTTGAAGATGTTTCTTCTGACTCTTAGTGTAGTTTTGTAGTTGCTGCAATGGTGTAAAGAGAAGTTAAGAGGCCCTTTCAGAGTGTGGGATCAGTAATATCTGTGGCTTTGCACAGAATGGCATTTTTGTGGGAGAGAATAGTTTTTGAGGTGACAGCAAAAGCTCAAACCTTTATCGTTGCTGAGCAGGCTGAAGTGTTTGAGGGCTTGAATTGTGTACTTTGGAGCAATGCAATGTTTCTGAGAGTTTCTCTGCTAGGAGTCTGCTGTAGATGGAATACTGTATTTTGCTTGTAGCACCAACCATTTTTGACCTTTTTCCCTGCAAACTGGCAATTAATGTTTCCAGATTTTGTTAGGTTATTAAATTAATATTTGATTCTATCATAGTCTGTAGATAATGATGTGAGAAAATTGCTGGACTTTTAAGTGAAAACATTGCCAGATGAATTTCAAGACAAGTACTTTTATCTGGGTAAAAACTGTGCAATGACTATAGTCAGTTTTAAGTGTGCCGTGGTTTCATGGGTCCTCATACAAATTGAAGGGGAAATTCAATTTGTAACTGCTCAGCAGTGGTAACTTGTGACCCAGGAATGATCTGGTATGGATGGCAAGAAGGCCCAACTGCAGAAGGGATTAAACTGCTGAAAGCAGGAGTTCCAGAGACAGAGCGACTTCATGTTGAGTGAATGAGTGAAGTTTCCTGTGGTGATGAGGTATGAAACAGCCATAATATTACCTTGTAGCCATCCTGGAATTCCAGGTCTCGGGGCCCACCTTTGGGTAGCAGAGCTGGGCTGGGGGATGGACCCAATGCCAGGCTGGGGTGCCTCCTGCTGATGTTCACAGGAGTGCTGGTGTAAGTATATACAAGGAATCTGCTTGTGATGCATCTTTGCAGACTACTTGTATAACTGCTTATGGCCATAGGACTCTACCCAATGCGTTGGTTGTTTTTTTTTTTTTTTTTAATGTTGAACACAAACATGTTTAATTTGCCTCAAGGGGTACACTAAAAATTCCCCAACAAAATAAACATCTGCAAACTGCTGAATTGCTTGGTCTTTTAGTCAGGGTATACCCCAAAGAGTTCTTAGCATAATGCAAATCTGGGGCTCTAGTTTGGACAAAATAAAACTCATCTGGCTCTAGCAGTGTACTTTTCAATTTGTCTCTAAGAATCACATATTTCTGTTACAGCATTTAGAAAAGATGGAGAAATAAGCCATTCTTTTGTCATACATAGTGTTCCAGCTGAAAAGGGGGCATGGTATGGTCATGTAGTTTGTCTTATGGATAATGGTTTTTCTTACCTCATCTGCTCTTTCAAATAAGGCTTTTTGATTGTTGTAACACTTTGTATTTACTAAGTATTTATTGGTGTCTGATAGTAAAGCATTTACTATCAAGGGACCTCTGGAGATTGTGTAGCCCAACCTCAATGACACTAGAGTCAGCTAGAGCAGGTTGCCCAGGACCATGTCTAGTGCTTATAGTATCTCCAAAGATGGAGACTCCACAACCTCTCAGGGCTATTGCAGTTTTTAAGGACCCTTCCAATCAAAGATGGTTTCTCATGTTCAGATGGAATTTTGTGTGTTTGGGTTTTTAACCATTGCCTCTTCTCCTGTTTATATATCTGTTTCAAATGTTCAAAAAAAAAAAGCAGTTAAAGAATTTAATTTCTATATCTGTAAAACACAGATTAAGACACTTCAGGTATTAAATTCTGAGAGTCTTTTAAAAAATCTATACATCCTTTTTTTTCAAGTTGATGTCATTTGACACTTAATAATATGTGAAATATGGACAAGATTCCTAATAGTAGTATTTGTAATTGTTCTCTATTTTGTCAGATCCAGTTAGATTCAATCTATCAAATGCAAAAAAAAAAAACCCACCCCAAAACAAATCCCACCCAAAATAAACCTAACATTGGTTTACTACTCTTTGTAAATACATTTTCCAGAATTTTATCTTTATTTTTCTTCTTGGCTTTGTTTTTACTTCTACATGGAATAATTTAATTTTTATCTATCTTCTGAGTGCTTCACAAAGAGTATTTTTTTTTATCACCAAGAATAAAGAGGGTTTATTTTGCCTTTCCAATCTGTGGAGAGATAAAGGAAATCAAAACAACCTTGGTGTACTTACAGGAGGAGAAGTTGGTGAGAGAAGAAGTAATTGTTATTTTCCAGTTATCGTCATGTCAAGACTTAGTGTTTTGATGCTGATTTTCTAGCAAAAGGGTTGCTTTATGTTCAGTCACATACTGTTTAGTATCCATTTTCTAATGGGATGTGTTTGGGAGTGCTATTCTTTGTCTGTTTCATGACTACTTTTTATTTTAATACATTGTTCTGCTAGTTTTCCACTTCCTGTTCCGGGTGCAGTAAAGCAGGGAGAAGCAAGTGGCCTACTTGGCATTCAGGCAGTGAGATGACCGTGGCTCGGGTGGAAGCCGTAAACCACACTGGTAAACTGCAGCCGGTGATCTTGGAGGCAGAAGAGCAAGTTTGTGTTTGGCTTCTTGTTTAATGTCCAGGGAGCCAGTCTTGGGACTGGTTAAACAGGGCTTTGTCACTTAATGCAGCAGTTGGAAGGGAAGAGGGCAGATGTGGCATTGGCATTGCTTGATACCCTGCAAGAGGTATTGCTTGATACTGTGCAAGATGGCTAGTCTGTGTGGCAGTGCTGGTGAAGCCCTGCAGGACACAAGCCTGTTCCATCAACTAGGTTGAACTTCAGACATGTGTCAGAGGTCTTGAATCAAACGGGACTCCTAATGGGCAGTGTTGCTGTCCAGGTCTCTGTTTGCAAGGTGTGCCAGGTAGTTTACTCCTGAGGCTGGAAGTGGAAGCAGTGGTGGCCTCATCTGTGGGAGGAATGCTGTGTTCAAGTTACTGAGCCGCTGGGTGATGGAGCGATGGGAGGACGTGAGCAAACTGCACAAGTATCAGAAAATAAACAGGAGATAACTGGTTCTTCTTGGAAACCAAGCAGGGATAAGAGCCAGAGTCCTGCACTACATGGAAGGAGAGACACTCAAAAGCCTCACTTACAGTCATAGAATCGAATCATAGAATCATCTAGGTTGGAAGGGACCTTTAAGATCATCTAGTCCAACCATCAACATAACTCTGATTTTAAAAAAACAAAACAAAACCAACACACACTTAAGTGGGTGAAGGCTAGAGGGGAATATCTGAGCCATGTATAGAGTTGCAGAGCTGTAATTGGGAATGAGAGAGAGCTGATGAGGTAAATTACATGCCTAGAGTGCTGCAATGGATTGATACAGGGTCTTTATGAAGATAAGGGAAAAGGGCAGTGCAGTTACAACAGAGCAGCTCAAGTGCATGGAGTTTTTCTATAGAGCAGGCTATGTGAGCTTATAGGTCAGTCAGTTAGAGGATAGTCCAGCAAGAGGGATGCAATGGTAAATGCCACCTACAGTCTATCCAGTAAAGAAGAGGAAGTGAAGGAAGCCTTTTTTGTTGTTGTTGCATTTGACAGCTGGAAGAAACTTCATGATCATTGGTTCTGGTATTTTCAAAGGGGCTTTACTTACTGGTATCTTGTGGAAGGGCAATGTGTTGGAGCACAGGCAATGCAGAAGCTTTCTTTAGTGCACTGAGGTTATGTTTTGTTGTTGTAGGGGTTGAACGACCTGCCTAGGGGAGATGCTCTGTGGCAAGGGAGGTTCTGATTATGTGTAAGGAAAAAAAAAAAGAAATCATCACAATGAGGGTTAGTTAAACATCAGGACAGAGGCTGGGAAAGGTTGATAAACCTCCATCCTTGAAGACACTAAATTTGAGCAACCTAAGATAACTTTGAAATTGGTGCTACTTTGATCTTGGTATTGGACTAGATGAACTCAATATGGTCCTTCCAACCCAAATTTCTTTATGACTTTTGTTATATTTGTCCATCTGGGAAGTTTGACGTAGTTACTAGAACAAAAAGCTGCAAATAAGTTCTCCGGTTTAGTTTCTGCTTCTGGGAAGATCTTAACAAAAATAAATGTGGACTGTGTTTCAAGTTATATGTGGTGCTTGCCTTTCAGGGTTACAAATATTACCCTTTGTGTACATGGAAAGATGGGTGAATGACTTCCCTGTAGGGAGTCCTGTAGACTCTGTTTCTCAAGACTGCCACAAATAAAATGAATACTGTTGAATAATACTGGTGCTTTTATGGAGCTGTTGCTATGCTTAATTAAATATTTAAGGCTCAAACATTAAACAGCTGTACCTGTTTTATGGTTAGCATAATCTCAACAATTTTCATTATACTTGAGTTTATAGATAAATGTGGTTTTGTATGTATGATCCATAAGAACTGTTAAAAAGAAAAGGCAGTCAAATCTCAGTACAAGAGTTTATGTGTATCCCAGTCTTAGTCATATTAGCTCAGGTATTGACACTTCCACTTCCAGACAATCAGCTAAAGGTTTCTTGTGATTATTCAAATACCTTAATGTTGCCATTCTATGGAAATAGTCTCAGCTGTATGTTGTATGAAAGAGCTGGAGCTTGTTCTCATCTTTGACAAAATATCAGTGCCGTTTAAGGACTTGGATAATAGTTTTCAAGAAATGCTTTCAGATGCGATATCTGAGAGTTGCTACCTGGCTGCTGTAAACTTTCCCAAAGAACTGGGAAGTGTAAAAAAAAAAAAAAAAAAAAAACCAACAACAACAACAAAAAACCCACAAAAAAACAAAAAACAAAAAACAAAACCAAACACAAAACCCAACAAACCACCACCACCAACAACAAAAAAAAAAAGCAGCTTACAAATATCTTAAATATCTTTGCTTTGTCATCCAGTTAGGCCAATCTACAATGCTTGCTACTACAATACAAAAAGCTGATCAGCCTTTCCTGTTTTGGTCACCTGGCCTTCCAACTGGCCTTGCTGCTAGCATACTGTCTACTACGTAAAGGTGTATGCTAAGGAAGCTTAACAAAAGTCAAGCTTCAGATTTTTTTGCTTGAGGTCCAAGCAAAGATATGTAAAGATATGGTCAGACTTTCTGAAGGAATTTGTTTCCTGATAAACTTGCAGATTTGGTAAAATCCGAGGAAGCAGTCAAAGTTCATCTGAACTATGAAGTATCATAAAATTTCTCACCTGGAACAGCTTGCTTATCACTCTAATCATGACAGAGCTAGGATTCATTTCGACTTCACACCTGGTTGAATTGATTCATACTGTCTGGTTATGAACTTCAGCAGTCTTGAAAATATTTCAAGTTTTGTAGCTGAGAATTTTCAATGGTTCATCTGAAGCACCCCTTACCTATGCTGTGACATGCTTGCTTTTGTAAGAAGTGAATCTGAAGACAAGTTCTTTAGCAAATCTGCAGAATTTTTGACTTTCAGGTTAGAGCTGCAAGGTCTGTGCTGCAAAATGAGAAGGCTTTGTTTAAACATCTGCAAACCATAACACCTGGGGTTTCAGTGCATGCTCAATTACATGTCTGACAGCTTATGTTTTGAAGTGTTACAATTTACAAATTTGAGGAGAAGGGAACTGTTTTGTTTGAGTATCAGAAAGTAATGAAAACACTTTAATTTCTTCTTCAATAAAACAACCCTTAGCACTGCTTAAATTTGCTAGCTCTATAGCTAGGTTACCCTCTTAAGATATGACTGCCTCTAACTGAGCAGGAAAATGCACCTGGTGTTCCCAATTGGCCTATACATGCTTATGACATGTATGTGTAGGAGTTACAGTTACAGTCTGTTCTGTTATAAAATACTCTCTTTTTGCAGATAATTAATCTAGCCGTGAACAAAAAGTTGGGCTTTCTCCCACCTCTTTGAGGTTGTTAACAGTTCTGAGTCTGTCATTTGCTTTCAGTTTGACCAGAAGTTCTATCCTGTCCCTGAGAAATTTTTTCTTAAGAACATTCCTTAATAAAATCCCAGGCATGTCTTGACACATCTCATCTGGGATCATCACATCTGAAACTGTTATAAAATTTCACTTGATTTTGGTCTGAGTTACACTAATACATACCAGAGACTTAGAAACTAATGCCTAAATAATAAAAAAAAAAAAAACCAAACCCAAAAGCACTATTCAGACACACTGTGCTTGTCCTGATTTTTCTTTCTTTCATATGTTTTTGTGGGTTTTTTTTTTAGGTTTGTTTGCTTGTTTTGTGTGGGTTTTTTTAATGTGCAACGTTATTTCCATCAGAATGCTCTCTATTTTTTGTATTTTTTGTATCTTTTCTTAATATTAAGGTTTTTGTTTGTTTGTTTTTAGGGTAACATGCACTTATTTAAGGCTGGCTACTGGACTATTCGGCTTTTTTAGCTTTGGATTCTGATTTTATGAATACTACAATTACACAAAACCATAATACTAGATTGAGTATGGTAGTAGTTACCAATGGAGAGAGAACTGTGTTGCTCTGGAGACAGTCTTCCTGTCTTTTTTTCCCTTTTATGTTACCTCTTTAAATGAGATGTTGCGTTTCAGATGATGAATGTGGTAAAATGTTTCTTTGTGTATTCCCCTAGTTGTTAATAAAATAAATAAGATCAGGGAAGTCAGTGCATTTCTCAGCTAAGACCCATCTTTTTTTACTCTGCTGTATTAGTTGGAATGTGTTTTTGGTTTTAATACTGCATCAGACCACTGTTATATCTACCTCTTCTATCTTTTACCTATCTTTAAATAAAGCAAGAGAAGGGTGTGGTTATCATGAGGAATAGTGTCATAAATGAGGTCTTAATGGGAAGTTGGAAATGCTGATGATTTATGGCTTTCTACAACACTCATTAGGCATACACATCAATGTGTAACATCCCATAAATTATATTATGTGCTGTAAAAAGCCATAAATTGTCACTTTTAGTGTGAGTTATTGCCATTAAAGACTTTTATTCTCGGCTGCTAGTGTGAGTTTCTATGGCTTCCTCACCAATTCCCTGACTAATGATTTCAGCAACTGCAGGAAGGAGACCAAAAGATACTGTGGCTGATTAGATAGCACAATTCCCTTAAAGCTGTTAAGTTAGAGGTTAAACTACTTTATAGAGAAAATATGATCTACTTGCCTGGTAACATCCTTAACATTGAGCATTTTCGAACATCATTCAGACCAACTGTATTATTTTTCTTCACTGTTGTTAATACCTGCCTACTGAAAACCAGAAATGCTTTTAGAATAATGATACCAGTTTTACTGAATAGTCAGCTGCAGTAGAACGACGATAAGCTAAGTCCTGTGGAGCAATTCAGTCTCTCACGTTGATCTAACCATCACAGAATTTGCAGCAGTACCTCAGAGGAGATATTGCTAAATTTACTACAGTATACTGTAGTAAATTGTAGTATTTTTAAGTGATGAGCCATCAAAACACCGGGTTGTATGTCTTACTCTGTATTACAAGTCAACTTGATGAAAGCTAAATAAGGTGAGGGAATTGCAGGTAGTACTGTCTCTTTTTTTTTTTTTTTTTTTTTTTTTTTTTTTTTGTAATGCAGCACTGCTGTGGTATTTGGCTTCAGGGAAGGTACTGCTTTCCTCCATGTTGTAGCGGTTATCATTTCCAATTCTATGTAGAGGTTCATGCAGGAGGAAGATGAGAAACAATGTATCAAAATTTGCTTCTAATTTTAGACACCTTTGGGGATACTTTTATTTGAAATAGGAGTACTACCTTTCAGGATGCTGGCTATAAAGTGTCATTATGAAAACTAGACCCTGTAGCTTGCAAATGCTATGCAAAACCAAAATAATTTATCATAGCTTTTCAAAGATATTCCTTTCGACAAATCTGTTCTTTTCCCTGGAACACTTGTATGAACCATGGCTTTTAGGGAGATTTTTCTTTGCCACGCCTTCACTAAACCTTGGTTTAGCAAGTATCTTTCCTCGTCCAACTTCTTCCAGTTCAGGGTATTGAAAAGAGTGACAGACACCTCTGTAAAAAGCATCTTGGTAATCTTGTTTTAGGCTTGATGAAAAGGATAATTCTGATGAAAATGGATTTTAACATTTTGCTAGCCATTTTTTCTGGTGTTTTAAGAGAAGAGCTTTTTGTATTCCTCCATCCCCCCCACTCCTCACCCTGCCGACTGGAATACATTTATGGCTAAATCATGCCCTCTAGTGAGTCAGTTCAGTGGGATTAAAATTGCAAAGCTTTGTCGTAACTGAGGTGAATTTTTTCCCCCCTGTTCATTCTTGTGTAGCTTGGAGAATTAATCACATATAGTTCATATGAAGAGCTAATTTATACTTTTTGCTAGGTGAGAGGAAGGTCAGTATTTTAGTGTTTGTAATGTATTCCTGAAGCTGCCACACTTTCATATCATAAACATGCAGGAAAAGGAAGCAGTGCTATTTGTAGCTTATGTATCCTTATGTAGCACTAATTTAAGAGCTGTCAGTTGCATGGGTGACCTCAATAGCAATATTAAGCTAGAAAAGAGGAGACAGATTATAACTGAGTTCTTGTCTATTTTTTAAAATAGGTCTATAGTGTATTTAATTGATTTACATGGAAAAGAGCCAGAGAGCATCCAGAAATTAAGAAAAAAAAAAAGTTACTTGAAGTAAATACATAAGCTGAATAAAGTAACTGGTGACTTAAATTCAGGAATATGTCTTAAAGTGAGGAGTGATGAACTGCTTTTTGCTGACTATTGATTCCAATCATTGTTTAGATCAGCTTGAAGACTGCATATATAGTGGTTTGGTAATGTGAGGATAAATCATGTGACATTTTAAAATGGTAATACATTTTATATATTCAATTATGTTTCTAATTTTATAATAATGGAAACAGTATTTGTACAATATGAAAAAAATATACTTGGTGTTGTCCAGTTTATTGAGATTCATTGCAAAAGCAGATCTTGTGCCATAATGTTCTCTCTCAGCTTTAGAGTGTATCAGCAAGACTTTCATGATTAAATACTGTGTGACACATCCCAAATAGGAATGGTAAATGAATGGGAAGAAGTGCTTTGCGTTCAATTTGCATTTCATGAAGCAAGTGTCTTTAATGAATAACTTTGAGTTCATCTGGTCCAATCCTATTGAAGTATTTTGCCACTGTTAAGAAATGGAATTTATTCATATGTTGAAATTATTTTATGCTTCCAAACCGAACTTCATGATATTCCTCAACTCTTACATTAAAAAGCTATGTAAGAAAATACTTTTTTTGTTGTAGAAACTGGATCTCAAATGACTTTTGATGCTGTACTTGATTTGCATTGAGTATTTTTTATTCTGCTTTGAAACGAAAAACTACAATTTTGAAATTTTGTGAATGAAATAGCTGGTGAGTTCAGTTTGGCTGAGAAACTTTGCTTGTTATGTACTTTAATGTTGTTCCAAAATAGTTGTTTGGTGATTTGTGGGGTTTCTGTGTATTTTATATATTTTTTTTAACTATAATTTTTTAAATCAATGCTTTGACATTTAGAAAGTAGAACATTTTGACTTCCTAGTGATTTTTTTTTTTATTATTTTTTGGGTGGTGGGGAGGGATCATATCTTGAAAAACATCTAGACTTTTAGAATAATTTATTTTTGAGTTCAAGAACTGATCTTTTTCTCATTTTCTCATATTCTCATTAACATATCTTATGCATAGGAATTCACATGTCAAATGATATTAAATGAGTATGCTGCTGCCAGCTGGATCTTGTCAAGTCCAGGTTTTTGATGTGATCTTTTTCTTGAGAAACGTTTTAGTGATGCCGTGTGGAAGCTTTACTTTATTAATGGTGTAGAAAGTAGTATTCTTGGGTAAAGAAAACCTTAAAAAGCTTTGAACAAAGCCTTCCAGCTGCAGAAGAGGCTAAGCAACATCTCCTGTGGTTACATATACATGTCTCAAGATGCTGTGATTCAACATGTCTGACCTGCCTGTGAAACTAGCAAAGGTGTAACAACATGTTGCTGTAGCTGCTCGGATAAGGCATCCAGATGAAGACAGTTATTTCTGTGACCAGAGGTACATTGTGTGAAACCTTAGACCCATGCTGTGTGTATGCTCTGGAATGTCCCGTGCCTGGTGTGTGGTCTCTGACCTTGTTGCATAGGGTGACTGTTGAACTCTTTAAAGTTTAATCTAAAGCTTTTTCTAAACAAAAACACATACTATAATTTCCCTTCTTTCTCTCCTGCTTCTTATTCACTGTGATTCCAACTGTGCCAGTATGCTCAAGGTCTGTTTTTCAGTAACAGATGTGTTTTTCCACTCTTGCACAAAGTAACTGCAGCTGATACTTAATCATAAATAAGAAGATATTTTTAAATTAAAGTTATATAAATTACTTCAAAATTATCACACACTTGAAATATACACACTGCATTTATTTGTTTTGAATTGATGAATTGTTTATGGAGCACATAGATACATATCCTTTTGTTCCAAAATCAATGGGTAGAAAAATTTGGAAACACTGGCTGAGAAACTTCTTTCAATTTCTAGCTTGCCTTTCCCTAGCTATTAGTCAGCTGTGCACATAAGAGCTCTGTCTGAATGAAAATAAATCAGTTGTGCTAGTTTTTAAAACTAGCTTGATTGTTGTCTTCCAGTTGCAAGGATATTGCAAAGCTTTCTCCTTCCAGGGGTTAAAAACCGCTTTCTTATTTCTGGCTTGAATTTATTTATCTGTTTGTCTGTCTGACATAAGATCTTATAAGTTCTTTTACTGAAATACCCAAAAGTAAAATACATGATAAAACCCAGTATTTGCTCTTCAGAAGAATTTTTAAGAGCCCAGTGAGAAGTAATCGATGGCAGGAAGTGTGGTAATGTCTTGCCTTGGAAGAAGAGAGCTCTATTTGGTTAACAAATCCATTCTTACTTTCTCTTCCCTCTCAGATGTTTAACAGAAATTTCCGGTCACTAGGAGGATCCATTTTTGGTTTTGTTTTGTTTTTTTTTTAATGAAAATTTTCAGTGTAGTTTTGTTTGTTGCTATCCAGTATTTCAGAACAGTCTATGTTATATGTCAGCAGTAGAATATTGCTGACCCATGCTACCAAATCCCACCAGGCGAATAAGAGCTTCTTCTGTGGAACATTTTTTTGGAAAGGGTCTGGTAGTGTATGTGTATAATGGACTTCTGAAGACACCGCATTCTCCTTAACTAAAATTTTATAGTGTCTGTAGCAGGGTCAGTAATCATTCTACTTAAGCAAATATAACAGTGTTTTTGCTGGATTAGTTTAGAACTAACGTACGTGACCAGAGCATGTTGTATGAAAGTTGGTAAGTTTTCTTATGCCCATAAAAGAAATTGCTGCTAAAGCTGTTAAGTCATACTCAACTTCTGTATGTCTTTTTGAACTCAGACATTGGCAAGTAAAAGTTTTTGTGAAAATATTATTATGTCCAAATTCTTTGCTGACTAAAAGGAGTAGATGCATCAAAATAAGATTTGGTCCAGATTCCTTTATCTGGGCCAGGTTTGGTGTCACATTTTGTAAATGTGTTATAAGGTAGATAAATGAAAGTAATCAGTTGTGCAGTATAACATTATCTAAAAGTAGGAACATGGAGAAGGAAATTCCATTCACAGCCAGCTGCAGATAATATGTACTGAAGCAATTCTGGCTTTGTCTTTGCAAATTGAATTTTCATTTGCTTCTGTATGAGAAATAGTTGATACCAGGTTTTCAAACTGGTATTCATCCATTTTAAATGTCTGACATGAAGAACTAAATCTTACTTCAAGTTTAAACTTCACTGTCATTCTGCCTTCAACCTCAAAGGTCAATTATGGATATAGATTTTTGTCCTTTTGTCCTTCCTCAACTGGAAAAACTTGCTGCAAAGGATTCTTAAAAGTTTGAGGTATTCCAGCTGTCGTTCTGCTTCTCTAGATGAGACTGTAGTAAGGACAGCAAGTCATTACTACTTGCTGTGGAACAGGTACTTTCATCTGGTAGCTCAGTGGAATCTAGAAACTGATGATCTTGTGCAGGTGTAGATTTTTTAGGTTACATGAAAAAAAAATGCAGCCTGGTGTGAAAACTCAGCTGCTAAATTTATGAAACACTTACTGATATCCCAAAGGGTCTTAGGAAACTGTTAGTGCTAAACACTACCAAGGATACCCAAAGTAACATTTTACTAGAAACTTCTTGAAATATCTCTGGCTCTGTAGCACTAAGTAGAAGTTAAAACCAAGAACCACATGGTGCAAATTCATTGCTACTACAGCATGTAATAAAAATTCGTGCTGAGAAAAATAATTTTCTTTTAAGAAACATGAGTAGAATATTGATAATTTCTAAGGAAGCCTTTTATAGAAAGGATACTGATGGTGGGGAGCAATAGTACTTTGAGATGTTTTGGGTTTTTTTTTGCTGTGTAACAATTGACATGTGACTTCAAGTAGATAATTGAGTATAGTGAATCGTTTATTCATAAATCTGGCTGTTTGTCAGACCACTCTTGCTTCCAGTTGTGTTTTCTTCCATCAGTTAGCAAAAGTTTAAATGCTGTGGGATATAGGTATAACTAAATTGGTATGTATCTTGTGAACTAGCATGTGTAAACTCTGAAATGAAATGCAGTGGAGGAAAGTTACTGCTGCTGTGTACTCCCAAGCATGGTTCCACTGAAATTCTAAGATGTCTGTGAGAGATCTTTCTTCTTTCACGACATTTTCTTTGCAGAAGTACCTTTTTGTTTCATTGATTTGATGTATGTTCTTGATGAAGACATCTTGTCAGTTTTCTTTTAATGTGTTGTTATTAGAAAAATTAAATTCATGCAAAACCACCCGAATGATTGCTGCTATATTCTAAATAATTGTGGTTGTAATAATTCCAATGTAATATATTTGTGGAATTTCTAATAACTAATGTTGTGGCTAGTGTGACTTAAAGGATTAACATTGTACAAAAAAAAAAAAGCTGTGAAGCTGTGCAATTCCTGGGGCACTTTATGACTCTGCGGATCAGCAAGTAATTAAGGAAAAAAAAGTTGGTGGACATGCTTCAGGGGAATAACAAGGTTGACAAGACTGCATTGCTTGCCTTCATCAAGGTAATTTGCTAACAAAATGCTGCGTGTCAGACCTTTGATTCTTCTTTTGACCTCTGTGTAGAAGGTTTGAGAGAATCAAACTAAATCTCAGAACAGCAGTTAAGAGATTAAATAAAGTAGATAGTGCATGTGAGAAGATAGACCAAATGCTGAAAGCAGCAAAAATTACTGGGAAGAGAAACAAAAAAAACAGCAGATGTGCTTAAGGTGTTCTGGAAATACTGTTGATAAAATAGTTCTCACTGGTCAGACACAATCTGCTTTTTGAATATGGTGGGTGAAACTTACTGAGTCATTCTGAATGAATACTTAAAGGTGGGTAATGTATTCAGTGAAAGTAATTTTTTTTTTCTTCAAAATATATAATGGCATATTGCAGTTACCTCAAATGTATTTGTTTTAAATTATTAGTAGAATAATAATGAAGAATGCTTTTTAGATTATAAATGGCTTATGAATATTTGACACCGATAATTCGGTTTTTTACATACCAGGGGTGTGACATTGTAGAATTTGCATAAAAAAACTTCTGGGTTGCCTACTTGAGCAAAAGTGAAAAATACGTTAGTGATAGTACTAGAAAAAAAGAAAATAGACGTTTCCATCAGCATTCCAGCCCAGCCAGCAGAATTTTATGCACAAATGTTCTGGAGTGGAAGCAGATGTGGAAAGTAGATGAGCCACAATCACATCTTATTAATGAACGTGTAAAATTCACCCCATTGGTGAACTAGTAGTGAAACATTTTATTACACTCGCTTCTGCAGGCTGTAACTTGTAAAGCAGCCTGTATCTGGAAAGTAGATGGAATCTTTTTTTTTTTTTTGCTCTCCCTTTGTATTGTGTGTGCATGTTTTTATTTTTGTTTCCACATTTAGAGATACAGTATATATGTTTTGAATTACTATTAAGATGGCTTTTTATTAAGTCACTGAAAAGTTACTCTGTTAGTCTTCAAACATCATGATCTAAGTCTAATAGTTATAATCTTGGGCTTGGCACACACAGAAGTGATGCTTAACTCTGCAGTCCTCCTTTTTAGTGCTGCAGTGTTTCAGGAGACAAAGTGATGCTTAAATAAAGCACAAGTGTTTTTACTGACACTGCTAAGAATAATTCTTGGTAAATGTCAAGTGATTGTCATCTCTTGTGTGTATATTTCTGCAGTGGGTCAGATGTACTTGGAGAAAGCTTATATTGCTAGACTGACTGAGTAGTGTACAATAAAGTGGTTTATAATTGGATGTCTTACTACTTATCTTTCTCACTTGGTTGTTTCTTTGTCAGCATCATCTGTGGTTTCTTATATCAAAAAATCATATTAATGTCGGTTTGTCATCAGTAATGATTTCAATACTTGATAGGCACCTAGGTGCTGTGGCACCAGACATCATTTTGGTTTAGAATTACCAGGTAGTAGTTGGTATCAAGAGCTGTAGCACTGAAAATGGTGGTGAATTTGGTTACGGGTTTGTACTAATTTGAATATATATGTATATAGGACAGACACACTCTCCTTAATCCATATATACCTATAAATAAGGATAACAAACAGCATGAAGGAATTAATGATATTGAATGTACATGCACCATTAAGCATATCGTAGCTGTTCTGTCCTTGGACTTCTTGTTTGAGCTTTTCTGTGCTAATAAACACAAAAAGATTAGGTTTAGTTTTAACCTTAGAAAGAATGCGTTAAGTCAGACCAAATCAGCTCATGCTGCAGCCAGTCCAACTACTGACTTAGAGCTCTCTGCAATTCTGAGGAAATACGTGATTTTTAAAAAGTGTGGCAGAGTGACATGGGGGTTATTTTGTGCTTCTATAAATACAACTGTAAGTTTCTTTGCCTTCCAGCTTTTTCTTGCACCTTCCTAGACAGGTACTAAGGGGTTTGTCTAATAACACTGTCCCTTAGTTTAGCTCAAAATTGAGTATTTACTGTAGAAAATTTCAAATTCTGAACCAGCTTTTACTTTCAGGTGGATCAGTGACCTTAAAGTCTGTTTCTTAGATTTCCACTGGTTAACAGAATATTAGAAGTTTTGTAGGTAGCATGATGTTCTTACCATGTGTGACATTATCCACTTTCAACCACAGCTTCAGTAAGCATTTTACATAGATTTTTTTATTTTTTTTTTACAATTTTAAATCAAAGCCCTGAATTTCACTGAACAATTGAGTTTGCTGAAGTAGATTATTTTTTTATAGAAAAGTTGCAGCTGGGATGCAAATTCATATACCCTTTTTTTTTTTTTCCTTCTGTCAAAGAGAAAGAGTAAGGTGTATTTGCATAAAGAAAATCTCTAAGTAACATAAGATCAATAATTTCCTGTCCATTGCAAAGTTTGGGGAATTAAAAACAAAGTCCATCATATGCCAGACTGAAAATATAGCTGCCCTAAATAGCTTGGGGGAGGAAGGAGGAACAGTAGGTCTTACTGGACAGTTATGCTGTGGGAATAGCTGTCAAACTATATTGATTGTTTCTGTACAGCCGCTTCAAAGGATTTCTGCCCCACAAAATCAATAACAGCTGCTCAACAGTCTTAACAAATTAAAATGACAACTAAAAGTTTTAAAAGTTGGTGATTAATTTGAGTATAATTTTAAAGAATAAGTCTTCTGTATTTTTATATAATAGAAGGATATTAAAAAAAAAAAGCAACCACCTTTCTTAAAGAAAAAGTCAGCTTTTTCAGTTTTGTCTCATCAGCTTTACCTGATTCAGTTTTGTGAATTTGGAAATTTGCATTTAGTATTTGCTAATTTGTTCAGTGTAGAATTTTGTCTCTTGTTTAGATCTTGTGGGTTTTTGTGCATCAATGTTTAGCTGCACTTTAAACTGTTGAGTTAATATGTGGTAAATTGATACATTTTGTCCTGGTTTGCAGTAATTAAAATGAATTAAGTGACCTGCTCTAGTGTTTGTGCTAAGCTAGTACTTAATAGTTTTACCACTCAGTTTTTATGATTCTACAGCTTGTAATTGGACTTTTAGATACACAGTTGAAGTATTTATTTCAATTATTTTTCCTTTTAATAGCTTAACATTTTAGCAACATTTTTTGGTTGAGTACAATTTCTCCCGCTCCCTGGCACTTGTTAATGGTACACAAGGAAGAAGTAAATATGTATGTGCTTTATGAAATCACTATGGGTTTTGCTTCTTGAAAGAGCAGTGTCATACATGCATTTTTGGTACTAATGTAACTAAGTGTGGTCACCATGTACTCTGTATTTTCCTTGAGTGTATAGCTATTCTAATAGGAACCAGCTTAGTGAAGAGATGCAGGTTTAACTCAGTGTTACATTTGCTTATGATTTTTTTTCAGAGTTTGTTTTCTCTTCTTTGTTCATGTGTTCCAGCCCCCTGATTATCTTTTTTTGCCTCTACTGAACACATTGCAGTATGTCGGTGTCTCTCTCAAACTGGGGGGTCCCAAACTGCCACAAAATACTCCAGATGTGGTCTCATGGGTGCTGAGTAGGGAGAATAATCACTTCTTTTCACTCAATAGCCACGCTTTTAATATAGCCTGGTATGTATTTGGCCTTCCTCACTGCAAGGCACTAATGACTCATATTCAGCTTGTCTACCAGGACCATCAAGTCTCTTTAAAGCCGTTCTTTAGCCACTTACTGCCTAGCCTGTACTGCTGTGTGGGGTTACATAGATGTAGGACTTTGCATCTGCTTTTTTTGAACTTCATGAGGTTATTGTCAGCCCATTTCTCCAGCCTGTCGACTTTTCTCTGAATAACAGCTCTGCCTTCCAGTGTTTTGGCTACTGCTGTGAATTTAAGCGTGCAGTCTGTCCTATTGTCCAGGTTCATTAGCAAAGCTGTTGAACAGTTTCAGCCTGGGTGTTGATCCCTGAGGGATGTCACTAGTACTTGATTGGCAGTTGGACTTTGTACTGCTGATTACAACCCTTTGATTCTACCAATCTGGATAATTTTCCACCCACATCATAGTCCACTTACCCAGTCCATATTTCAGAAATTTAGCTATAGGGATACTATGGGTAATTCTGTCAGAAGTCTTTCTGACGTGTTATCATCAAAAGGATGTGACAGTATGCTTCACTGTTTAACAAAATAATTCTATTCAGAGGATAAATACTTAAAATTTTAGGACATAGTTATTTTTACCCAGAAAAGCAGCAAAACTTTCTATGTGGAAATCCTGGCTTTCTCAGCAAAGAAAAAGTTGGAGTTTTGTATAATTATATCTCTGTAAGGGGGAAAAAGTCTTTGAAGTCTCTGCGGGAATCAATCTCCATAAAAATTTAATAAGTATACCACCTTGCTGTTTTAATTCTGTGGGATCAAATGAAAAAATGCAGAATCCTTGGTAGCTCAACAAATTCTAAGGTATATCTTCCTGTATTAGTGAACTTGAAGCTGTTGATCAAATTAGGGAAGAAAAGGAAAAATGAAATATTAAATGTTGTTGAGGATCCAGTTGAGGTTTTTAAGCTATTTCTGAACTTTTAAATTGAACATGGAAAATAAACAGTGGGGCAATGTTTGGAACTATTAAACAGGGCGGTGTTGTGACTACAGTTTTATGCAAAGGTATCTTTCAGATGTTAAGCAACAAGTTAAACAGCAGGAGACTTCAATGATATGACAAAAAGGTTTTTACCTTTTTCCTATGAACTCATATAGTTGCACTTAGGAAAATACATAATGTTCATTTATTTTTTTAAAAAATATTCAATCAGTTGAATTTTTTTTTTTCTTAGAGAGAGGTTCAAAAAATATTGTGGACACATTAGTTTAGTAAAATCCTCAGTACGTGTAAAAGGGATGTACCAAGGAGCATGTAAGAGAATTTAGCAGGACAGAAAGGGAAAAAGCAGGAAAATGTAGATCTAGTGTTGGTCAAGTGTGTAAGTAAGAATTTGAGACAAAATAACAGAGTTGTTAATGTTTATCTTTTTCTCTAATAGATGCAAAAAGGATCTAATATATAGTGGCAGTCTATCAGATAAAATATTTTATCATAATTTACAAAAGCTCATTTATTTTCTGACCTTTCAAGGGGAAAAAGTAGATATGTTGCTGGTTGGTATGTAGTATAGCAGCGCTGCTGAACTCAAAGACTGCCAAAATGAAGTCACATCTTGGCTGAAACAATCTTCACCTTATCCCCTACTCCATTACCTGTAAGTCTTTCAAGTATGTGTTGTCCCTTCTGGTTTTGTCTTTTTTTTTTCCTAGCTGCAACAAAGTTTCCCCACCCCTTTCTTTATAGCACAGTTGAAAATGAAGGGGCTTTTTATTAAAAAAAAAAAAAAAGGGGTGTGTGTGTATTTTTTTTTTTTGCATATAGCACAGTGCTATACATCTGAGTTATCCTTCAGTTCAGGCTGAGCTCTGGAGTTTTCTCCTGCTTTTTCATTAGTTGTTATCTTTTTGACAAGTCTCCAACATAATTGTTACTAGTAATAAGTTCAGCTGAACACTTTTTTTTAAACTAAAATTTGTGAATAAATTTTAAGTAGCAATAGGGTAGTATTTTCAAAGAATGATTTTTGCAATGGCATGTTATCAAGAACAGGTATCTTAGCAAACTTTTTTCCTCAAGATGTAGTGTTTTTAGCCAAACAACCAGAGAAAGTCTGTGGTTTTTTTCCTGAGCTATATTCATGCTGGTGCATTAAAGGTGGTCTGATATGTGTGGTAAACATCTAATGGCAAGCTGTCTGAAATTTATCCTAGCAAAATTGGTATTTCTTTGTTCGGGAAGTTATTGGGAATCAACAGTGGAAGATAACTCCAGTCAGTGACCATGGTGAAAATGTATCTAGGAAATAAGATTTCCTGTGTTTTGTTACACAGCTGACCTAGAGGCTAGAAGCAATGCATGTTTTTCTTGTACCAGTTCCGATTTTGTTCCTGTGAATGGTCTTAGACAGAGTAGTGTTTCTCTTATCAATATTTTTCTTTTTCACTTATCACATAAAATATGATTGGAGAACCACTATCTGAAAAGTTTATCTGGGGATTTTAGTAACATACTACAATTCATTGTTTCAGAAACTGTAGTCCAAAACTGTGATTTTAACATTGTCATGTTATAAATAGAGGTGAACTACAATTTTGTAGATTTCAGGTTTATACTCTCACTGTTATGGATTTTTTTGTTTTATTATTATCATTCTTTTTGCTTCTTATTCTTCCCTTCCCACCCCAAATTCTTTTACTGGCACACAATGTGAAAACTCACTAGATAAGAATCCACGTAGACTTTTATTTGTTGGTTGTTATTTTTTTTTTTCCTCAAGTATACCCTAGTGAAAATAAATCTCATTACACTGAACAACTGACAAATACAAACTGATCTAAAAAGAAGAGCATATTTAAGCATCAAATCTTTTTATATGCCTATCAATTTGAGTCACATCTGTTTAAATGTGTGAAGCACATCAGAAGCTTTCATTAGTGTTTCAGGTCTCATGGTATAATCCTTCTCTGATTAGTAAGATTAAATGCCCGTTGTCAAATGCTGATGAAGTAGAAAGAATGCATTTCAAACCTGAAAGGTCACCTGAATGTAGTAAATTCCTCATTATATACTAAACCCGTGTCCGTAGGGTATGAATTAAGGGTTTCTCAACAGCTCATACCACTTCAGGTAAATTCTAACCTTCTGTCTGTGCCGTAGATACTGCTGAAAAAGGGTTGACGATGCGGTTGACTCCAGTATAGAGCCCCCACGCAAAACTCAGCAGCCCACTCCAGCCGTGCTCAAGCATTCGACATACTACTGCTACTGACACACTGCAGCAAGGCATTTAACTGGTGTGCTGCAGCATTTTCCTGTAGGGATAAAGTTAAATGTGAGCAATCATTTCAACATGAGTGTGTTGATGTTGTACGTTCTATATATTTATAAATAGTAATTTCTCATTGGTAAGTAATTTCTATTTTCTCATTAGAATTTCTCTGAATGAAAGACCTCTTACATGAAAGGTTGCAGTAGTGGTGACTGAAAAGTTATTCACATCGAAGTCTTATACATGTCAATTTAAAGCATGTATCTCAAGAAAAACCCATTGTAGGATTGATGTCTTCAGTTGGAAGATAATTTTGAGTATTTTGTGACTAAGTAAGGTTGCAAAGAAAACAGGCAACTTTCATCTTGTTGCTGAAGATGAAGCCAAAGCTCACCTTACAAGGCTACAAAATGTTACCCACAGCAGGGTTTGTCATAATTTCTGAAAGAATGGCATTTGCTGTGGAACTTGGCATTGGTCCTTCTGTATTGTGAATGGTGGAGGGTCTAAGCATCCATCTGGAGCACAGGCTTATATGACCAGGCGGTCCTAGTGGGAAGACAACAGAATTTTGACTAACTTAATACTTGTCCATGTTCAAGGGTTTCTTCAATTAGTACATAGTGTTTTCTCCACTCTGTTAAGTGCCAGTGAAAATCATATCCCTTCATAACATGGAATTGAATGACCTGTGTTTTTACAAAGGGCAGCCAGAAGTGTTACAAATTAATTCCTCAGCTCACTAGTTCTCCTGTAGGTCTATTGGAATCTCTGCAAAAGAAATGCAAAGACTTTCATGATCAGTTCTTTGTCAGTGTCTGCATTTTCCTTGACTTCAAGTAAGATAAGGGGTTTGTGGCTGGGCTCTGAAGTGTCAAAAGTCTGTGACTTTTCTCTCAGCTTCCTTTAGTAGCAAGGTTAAACGTTGATCTTATTATAAATTTGACATTAGGCTTGACAACTTCAAGCACGGAAATGGATGTTTGTACTTGTTGACTCGCAGTTCTGAAAGCTTCACTGCCTGTGTAGTTTCACAGAATATCTGTGTATGCTAAGATTCAAAATTGTTGATGTCACTCTTCTCATAGACTGTTGTAACTCTTGTAGACTCTTCCCATAGACTGTTCCCAGGGAGTTGGTTGAGTCACCATACCTGGAGATATTTAAGCAATGTGTAGATGTGCACTTCAGGGCATGCTCTAGTGGTGGAAATTGTAGGGGTTTTTTGTGTGTGTATGGTTTGACTTGGTGATCTCAAAGGTCCTTTCCAACCATGACGATTCTGTGATTCTGTAACAGTGTGTTCCTTAATTGTTGCAAAATCACTGCATTCCTTTGCGTGATATAGACGTGTCTTAGATACATCTTAGAGATGCCTCTTGTATTTGAAAAAGCTTTTCAGCCAAGTTTATGGGAAATCTAGGATTCTTTGAACAAAGACTGATGAGTAAACTAAAAAAGGGAAATGAAGATACGCAAGGAAATGTAGAAAACTTCCTGTGGCTCTGAAAAATTACTTGCAATAAAATTCTTAGTATTACTTTTATCATAGCATGGGGCTGAATTACTAATGTAGAAAGACAGAATACAGTGTTCTTAAACATGAGATGCATTGTTTCCTTAAAGCATAATTCTTGTAGGAAGATGATGTGTCTTAGATTAGTGTGATCTGTGTATTGTTATTCTTTCTCCTCTGTGATATTTCAGTTCAGGTGCTTTTAATAAAGATTTCAGGAGGAAGTTAAGAAACTTACAGTAAGTTTGAGAACTTAAAATGTATTTTGACCTTTTATGGTGGTTTGCAGAATTATTGTGCAGATGAATCTAAGCTTTCTGCCTGATGGTGAAGGGAAACAGCCCTTGCTCTGATGATTAACCTAAGAATGGCTTTGTCATTTGTGATAACTTAAGAATATTTCCAGTTCTATTGCAGCAAACTTTTTAACTTGTCCAAATTATAAAGTTAAAAATCAATTATCAACAGACTCTATTTTCGATGACATGGCACAATTTTAAAGTCCACAAAAGCAGTGAAGAAAACCCACTTTTAGAGCGATTACCCATTAAGTTACTTCTCTGTCATTCAGAATGTCATTCTCTGTCTTTCAGAATGGATTTTGAAGTTTCTGCTTTTTATTTTTTGTACTTAATCTTTAAATAAAGTCACAGCTAGCAGTAGCAAAAAAGCTGAATAAATACTGAATAAATACCCAGCGTGTACCTTAAAGCAAAGAGATTACTTTAAGCTAAAACTGTAACATCCCATGCACAATCTTGATATAAGGTGGAAAAAAGACTAGTTCTTTCATTCCTTCTTGTGATAAAGCTTTATCCATCAAGTACCACGTAATAGGAATCAAGTAACTTTCTTGGAATATTTCTTAACTGTGACTATTACTCATGGTGTCTCTTGCTTTCTTTTGGGTTATTTTTGTTAACAGATTTAATTACCATCTGTCTCTTTCTCCCTTCTGGATGTTTATGGTTGTTTAGAAAATGTTTATAAAACTCTACAGAGAAGAATGAGGTACAGATAATCTACAACCCAATCTTCAGATACCTTTGATCATCTGGACCTGTGGATGTCATTTAAGTTGTTAATATACACTGGCTTGGATCTAGGAAAACAGATTCCAGTTCTCTGTTTTGATATGTAACACAGACAAAAAAGACTTAAAATGTATGCCGACATCTCAGGTAGACAGCTGTAACCCTTTCGGTGTAACGGCATAAAGCTTGTTCATAATGTTCTTTTTATTTTTAATTGTGAATCTTTATCATGTGAAGGGTTAGTCATTCAAATCTATTACCTCCTTGATCTTCCAGCTTTTACAAACACTAAACTGAAATAGCTAAAATATAGCAGAATCAATAATTTTTCTGTCCTGAAAATCAGAGAAAAGGAAGATTACATGTATTGCTCCAACTTTCAAAAGCTCTTCGACAGAAACTACATAAAACTAGGAGGACGTACAATTCCTGCTTTAGTAACTGAAGAGTGTCTTTGAAACTATGATTTACAGTGAGAAGTCTTCTAATGATTAATGTGTACACTTTTGTGATGTACGCTTTTGCTTGAGTGTACTAAGTACTGTCTGGACTAATGCATTTTGGGATCTCTATGTCTGTAGATATAAATAAATTTAATGTGTAAAGTTCCAAACTTGAATTTATTGACCGCGTATCCCACACACTGGCTTTCAAGGCATGGTGAATTGTGGAAGGATTCTAAAATAACTTGAAAGACATTTTTTGTCTGATGATTTTGGGGCTTTTTTTGGTATGTGAATATTGGAAATGATCAAAAGTTTTGGCCAGTAAATAGTCTGGAGAGAGTGCCATGAAAATATCATAGAAATGATGTACATTTGCTGTCTATGATGTGAAAGCCTACGATACTGTACTGAAGCATGTTACAGACAAAGATAATGCAGGCTTCTTATTTATCTTTCGGACAAACAGATGAGATAAAGCAAAAATAGAAGAGTTGCATTAGGAGACAGAAGATAAATTTGGTACCTCTTAGTTGGTTTTCTGAAAATGAAGCTGGAATTTCACTTTGGTTATAAAAGGCCAGATGAGTGTGTGTCAGGAGTTATTGTTCTATCTTGATGTTAATTTGAGTTCTAAAAGCCTTATAAAGAAAGAAGGGCCTACCTGTTAACCAGCACAGATTAACTATTATAGTAGTTTCTAAATAAATTTCTAATAGATTTCTGAAATACCACTCATGAAACACACTTCATTGATCATACTGAAAAAGTATGCTATTTGATTTATAGAGAAATCAGTGAAGTACATCTACTGAATTAGTGCTGTAGCATTTCATGTTTTGTTGGAGAGACTGGAAAGGAGATAGGTATATCATGAAGGAAGAGAACTGGAAAAGCTGCTGGAGAATGTGGGATGAGAATGAGGAAAACAAACTGTTTATTTGTGTTAAGGGGCTGTGTTTGTAGTGTGGAAAAGGTTGATGAAGATGGAAAGCTATGTTGTCTTGGAGAGGAGTGGAATTTGAAAAAGGTAATACAGTCTTTACGTATGCAGAAGGCAAATGTTATTTCTGTTGTTCTGGCTGTTGGTTGCTATGGTAATAAAAAGGATTGACCAGTAAGTTGAAATTCAGTAGCTTTAATATCTAGCTGTTTATTAAGTTGAACGTTGTAAGGCATTTTCAGAACAGCAGGGGCATCTATTTTGTTAATATCTGCAAATTTGTTGTGTGTTTTTATCCTCTTTAGCCATATTTTGAAGTCTCTAGAAAGTTTATAATATCTTTTTCCTACTCTTTCCTTTACTTCTGTTTCCTGTTTTTTGTTGTTCATATCTACAAATTTTCTTTTCCTCTTGACATGAAGGATGTTTCAGTTTGAACTACTCTGAAAAGTTTCTCGTAGTGAAGTTTGTCTTTTTCAAAACTTGCAAAGACTGTATAACAGTAAATTACAAACACGCCTTTCATGAGTGGCTTTTAATGAGGGCCTCTATATTAATACAAGAATATGCGAAAAATGAGTTATACAGACCAGACCTATGCTGTATACCTGTATGTAGTATCGGCGAAGAAAGAGCAAAGAATGGGTGCTCTACAAAGAATTTTTTCATTAACATCACAGCTTTATTTCTTTTAAATTAGTTCTGTTAAAAATTTCAAAATAATGCACGGGAGGAATAAATGGAACTGGGGTAGGTAGAACGTAACCATTTTAACCTTTCACTCTAACATTCAACAGTATCTCTACCATGAAAGGGCTGTAGATCGTTCTCAAGAGCAGAGCTTTGTTCAAAGTTTCTAGTCTCTAAATGCTAAACCCCTCTGGAGTGAAGTTGCCATTTTGCTTGATATTATGTGTGTGTGTGCGATGTTAATTATTATAATAGCTTCTATACAGTTACTGTGTCCATTTCTGAAGTAGCGCTCTGTTATATGTAACTATACTAACACGTTTGGGAGGACTTTTTATTGCAACTTACTGTGCTTGATAGCCTAGTTTTTTTTGAAGTCCCAGTACATTCATGAATCTAGTAGTTAATACACAATTATTTCATTTTTCCAACAGCAGATGATTTTTTTTGGTGGCAGAAGTTAACAGTGTCAATTAATTTCTTGGGCTACATTTTGGGAATTTTCTAAATGCAGTTCTTTTTTTTAAAAAAAAAGCTACAGTTTTGAAAATAAAACTTTAAAAAAAACCAAATATAATAGAAAGCTTAGAAGTGTGTTGATTTGGAAATCCTGACTAAATAAGGGGAGGGGAAAATAATGAGATAGGAAAACATGAGATTTTAGTGATTTGTGGGCAGTAATTACCAGTAGCTAACTCAGATTTTCACATATTTATTGTCAGCTACGCATCTTTATGCAATAGTGAATTATCCTTAAGTTGTGTACTACTTCGTGTCATGTAGTGACTTCTGAGCTTATTGTTTCACATGACGTGAGCAGGCTAAATGCCCAAGCTCATTCAAGACAGTTGGATAAAGAAAAACAAGAGGTTGATGACACATTAGATTTCCTTGTACATAATATGCAAAAAATGACCTGTCCTCACTCTTGTTTCAATCATAGTTGGTCCTCCTTAAGTTCCTGTGAAAAAGCTGAGGTGGTGATCAGCCATTCCTCTGAGAATGTTCTTAACAGGTAAAGGATGTACTTTGATTTCTGTAAGACTTGGATTAGTCTCTTGGGTGGCTGTAAGATGTTTCTCTGCAAAATTTTTGAGAGGGGTAATAAATAGGAGCACCTATATATGTAAAATAGTGTGGGAAGCGTAACTGATTTCTACCTTAAGTTATGATGTGATCATGCTGTTTCAAGCATTGAAAGGTCTATTAGAAGCATAGAAAAGACAGAAATGATAACTCTTTATAACACTCTATTATTATAATGGGGAGCTATTACAGGGCAGATTAATTAGTCTTGCACAGTTATTTGTGGAAGAGGCATATTCGTGACTTTATGCCAACAGTTAATGAAGCTTATCTGGTGTTCCTAGAAGGTGTCATATTGATGCACATATTCCATATGCAGTACCCATGACAATTATGTTTTTTATTTAAACTTCATATCTTCTCATGTATGAGAACTGCAGAAGTGAATCTGGTGTGTTTCAGACTCTTAACTGTTTTCCCAGTAATCTTTTTTTCACTCTGTTTTGAGTGTTTTTTAATTGCCACACTTATACAGCATACCAGGTGGTACACAGATGTAGTGACATCATCTTTTTGTTATTGGTGTCCAGTGCTGCTTCACCTGGAAGTGGTAAAACCATATCTGTGTTTACCCAGTAATTGTTTTCATGTTCACACTTAGATGGTTGAATATTTACAACAATGTATCCCCTTTTCAAAATGTTATTTTTGGGGACATCTTGTGTGTGTGTGGTTTTTTTTTTTTTTTTAAAGTACTTGATGAGGGTCTACTAGCTTAAAATACAGTGTCTTAATTTGTTAAAAAAAATTTACATGTCCAATTGGAATGTTAAAACATTTTAAGGACAAAAACATATGCGTAAGAAACTGGAGAGCTTAACAAATATGTTAGTGCTACTTAATGTCTTTAACTAATTGTTAAATTAATGAGATGATTTAAAATCTACTTACCTTTGTGGGTTTTCTGCATTGGGATGAGAATTGACAGGCTGCAGTCTATTCACTATGCAGGTTGTATATATGTGCTGTAGATGAATGTCTGTCAATATGATCATTGGCACAAAGTGAAGTTTTTGCAGCAAAACTTATTAGGCTTCACCCCCTGCCCCTTTTCTTCTCCTTTCCTTTACCACAGGAGCTAAGGTAGCTGCTCTTCCTGGTCTTTTTTAATTCTAGAGGCCTTTCTTTTCCTTCTTTTTTGGTGGCAAGATAAGGTGTTTCAATAAGTATCTATCCTGAGCTGATCACAGATATTCTGCCATGATCTGGATTATTAGAGTTACTTTGCAATGAGATGCTATAGTTCTGTGCTTTGCAGATGACTTTGAGTTCTGATGAATAACTGGAAAACTTCACTTTTGAAATATGTAGTGTTTCAAATCCTGAAGTCTGCAGTTAATAATAGTAATAGGCTATGTTGATAATTAATGCAATGAATAGAGCAATGGTCCTTGAGTTGAAAGCTCATGGTATCTTCTTTCCTTTATGCACTTTCTCTCTTCACGTGGGGAAGACTTCTGTGCATCTTCCTTTGCAGATGTGTTGCTGGATGGCAGAAGGAACAGCAGTAATGAGAAAAAAATATTTAGAACTTAAACATGCTTAATAAACACAACAGTCTTAAATTTGCTGTTTAAAGATTTCAGAAGTGAGCTCTGGAACCTAAATTATCTATTTCAGATTATTATTTTAGGTTATAAATATGGAGAATGGAATTCTTCAGGTCTGAGGCATCGTACAGCTCATAAGAAAACCGAGGGAGTAGGACTGCTCTCTACTTGCCAATGACAGAATACGTGTATTGGCTTAGTGACCAGGAGTTTTGGGGTGTTAATGTTTTAATGTTATTGTTTGCACCTTACGGACATCAGATCAGACAAGGAACTGAAAACGTAGAATTAGCTAGTTGTGTAAAATTCAAGGTTCATCCAGTTCCATTCCTGTCTTTTGAGGTCAACAATAGCAGAAATTTGTGGGGAGTATAACAACAGTAGTGAAGCCTTGGGAGGCGTTTCCAGGGTAATCTTCTTAGATGGAAGTCTGTATAACAAAATAATACACATTTCCTGGTGTGATTCTTGTAGATATGCAATGGACCTGCAAACCTCTGCCAGCTTTGGAGCTTGGAAACAAGGCATAAAATTTTTTCTAAACCTTTGGGAAGCTCCTATAACTCACATTGTCTTTTGGATTACAGGTTGAGGATGGTGATCCCTCACCTTTTGGCACTAGGAGAAGACTGCAGAGTAAATCCTTGTCTGTGGACGGTTCTGTTGTTATTTATTCTGATGTCAGTTTTGTACCTCAATGAGAAATGTCACTGGTGTCCATGAATGACATAGTAATGTCTTCTGGGAACATCCTGACCAAGAGTGGGGAAGTGCTAATAAGCAGTCTTGGTGTTGTCTCTTTTCACATAAACAACAGCAAAAAAAAAAAAAGCACTTCTTGCACTCTTTTTATTGTTGTCCCTTCTCTTTTAGGCAGCTTTATTGCAAATATTATTTGATTTTGGTTTGTTTTAAATTTATTTGTGTTTTGTTTTTTTTTTTTTTAATTTAGAAAATGCTGAAGTTGGAAGTTGATGTTTCTCAATTCGTAGGTATTTTGGTTTAGTTGTTTGGGGTATTTTGTTTTTGTTTGTTTGTTTTTAAAAAAAACAAACCCACAACACCATTGTGTTTATTTTTTGGGAATAATCTCCTGATGATGTGTTGAATCTGTCCAAACTTTACATCAGAAAAATGTAAACATTTTACTATGTCAACAACCCTCAACTGCTGATTAACTACCTGTGAACAAAGAAAAAAAAAAAAGGAGCTATCTGAAGTCAGTCTTTTAATCCTATTACGTCTTTCTAACTCTACAGCTGCTAGCAGCTACTCCAGTTTGTTACTGTGAGACAAGCTGTTAACGCAGTCTTTGTCGTTTCAGATTTTCACACCTTTTTCTTTGTAACGATCTCTGCCATTTCAATTTTTCGCGCATTTGTGTGTGTGTTCTTGTCTTCATAGCGTACATGTGCTATAACTCACTGAAGACTCATGTTGGCAGGCAGCTGCCATGGGCAACTGGAAGTGGTTTAAAAAAAAAAAGCCAACAAAACCTGGCTGCAGTACCAGGTTGCTGCAGTTCATCAACCAGACTGAAGTTAGAGAACACTGCTGCTCTGTCCTATTTGACTGGGCGTCATCAGTTGAAACACCATTTCTGTTGCTTGTTAAGGAATAATAACTATAGCAGTAAACTCCCAAGTGTATTTGCAGGAGGTATACGAGGGAGGAAGGAAGTATAGTAAAAGTAACAAAAAGAGAACTTGTAGGTGTCACATGAATATAATCTCCCAACATTTATTGCACCACCTGTGACCATTTTGTAGCAGCCAGAACCATCACCTACTGCCAAAGAATTGGACAAGAGCTAGTGAGAATGTTTGGTTAGATTTGGTGTTCTGAATATTGACCTTTAAAGTCACAGGGAAGAGCGAAAGGCGTTTCGCTAACTGCTGGCACAAGTGTTACAGGTGATCTCTAAGAAATACCAGTCTTCTTCTGGAGACCTTACAAATACCAAATATAACAGCTCTGCTCCAGATGTATTGACCTGGCTGAGTGTTAGACCGGACTTAGAATTGCAGATTATGGAGAGGGTGGATTTGTGAATAAATCACTCCAGTGCAGTACAAAAAGCCCTGATTTTTCTTTAAATTTGAGAGAAACTTAAGCAAGAATATTTATCAAATGAAAAATTTGCTCGAGCTCAACCAGAAATAGATTTGTGTTAGGACATTAAAACCCCCACTTCTAAAATTTCTGATTAGAGATGACTACCTGGAAAATCTAGATGAAGAGAAGACCTGCAAGAAGAACAGTTCCAAGAACATTCAGAAAATTTTGGCAGTAGCTTCTATTGGACGTGTTGCATCATTTTTGGCTTTTGGATTGGTGGCACATGAATACAGTGGTGTGCTTTGAGTTTAAAAGCTTTGTCTGGAAATGGACGTTTTTTGTCTTCTCAGCTTCTCATGCTTGCTCATTACAAAGCCCTGTGCTTCTAGCACTAACCATTGTATCCTATTTATAAGCATTTCTGCCAATATTTTTATTGAAATATTGATAGGTGGGTTAAAGAACAGTCAAAGGGCTCATAGGTATGTTTTAGAACCCTTTTAATGTTTTTTCCTTAATTCTTAAAGAAAGTGCAACCGATTTCTGCATCGGCCATTTTCTTCAGCTCTTGCTGGTCGTCTTTTTTTGTGCAAGCAGCTTCCCTCACTCACCTCCTTCAGCAGCAATCAGGCTTTGTCATCAGCTGCTGCCTGGCTGCAGAGTTTACAATAGAATCATAGAATGGTTGGAGTTGGAAGGGACCGTAATACATTCCTCACAGCTTTGGTTTCAGAAAGTAAGGTCTTCAATCATTGGACAATGGCTGAGATGGAACAAACAGCTAATGTAAGTGGGTTAATATTTAATTTTTATTCCAGTGGTTATATTTTGAAGCCATATATGATGGTATTCAATAAGGAATATTTTTGCATAGAAGACACAACATGTTGTAATTTGGAAAGAACTGCATTTCAGTTCAGCCTGCCCTGAAGATCTCTGAGAGCTGGCAAGAGCTGGGGTACCACACAGGGAAACAGTAATCAACAGGTCATCAGCGTTAAGTGTTCTTAGTCAGTTTGGGAAGCAACTTGAAGCAAGAATTTGAAAATGGGCCTGCCAAGAGTCACTGAGAAATATAGGCCTTAGGCATAAGACACTGAGACAGTCCTTGTTTGGGAACAATGCAGATAAACAAAGGAAACAGATAGGAGAAGCCTCCGTGGGTCCTTGCAACCCTGGAACTTTTGAGATAACACAAACCAAATGAATCCTAGAAGTTTATCTGACTTGCTTGCTGTGTAAGAGAAAAATAAAACACTGTGAACATGTATGTAGGCTGCACATATTCTACTATATTTTTACATCCCTCTCTAAACGAAGTTGTTGGCTTTTTTATTTTTAGCTAAAAAATGCTTGGAGCTAAGATTACTAAATGCTGGTTATGAGCTGTTATAAATTGATGGGCTGTTTCCTAGTTCCAATCTGAGCATAACAGTGAAAGAATTGAGGATGTTTTAAGATGGGGCACAGATAAAATCACCCCTCTGGTCTTGATGTGGCGTTGACTACTGAATGTACAAGATTTACTTTACTGGGTCAGCTAATTCTGAAAGCTTTCTGCTGTGTCTTAAAGTTAATTACATTACAGAAAGTTACTCGGTGGGTGTGGGTGCTAAGACAAATTCCTAAATAAATAAAAAAAGCACCTGATGAAACCTTCCATGTTTTTGTTTTTGGGTTTGGTTTGTTTTGTTTTGTTTTGTTTTTATTGTAGTCCTTAGCTCTCCTGCTTTCTGAAATACCTGATTGTGAAATCCTGTGGTGCCCTCTGGTGGATAAATTGTAAGTAAAGGTATTGAAACACACTCCGAAAACTTACAAACAGCAGCACAAGTTTTATAAGTATTCAGAAAAAAAAAAAATATTATGAATTTGTCTAGATGTATAATTGTGCAATATTACTGAATGGTTTTTATGTAGGGAGCAGTCTGATTTCTGTTTGCATTTTAATGTCCTTCTCAAATTTCCTGTTGACTGCTTGGAAATCAATTTTACGTTGTTTCCTAAAGATATGAGGTTTTTCTATCTCGATAACATGCACCTATAATTACGTGACTTCTTAATTAATATGTATTGCCCCATCTTTACAGAAATAACATCAGCCATTTTCTATTCCCAAACTTTTAATGCATAGTCTGCAAATTGAAATGCTAAATGTGTGTTAAAAAACCCCCAACAATAGCTGAAAAAAAAAGGACAATTTGGCTACCAGGATAGTTTCATAAATGAATTTATGAAATCCACAAAGGATTAAAATCTGAGGAAAAAAAAAACCTACTGTGCTCTAAGATAGCTCTATAGAAGCTACAGGGCACAAGACAAGATGATCTGGATGAATGACTCTTCCACCCTCATCCCCCCTTCTTATACAGTACTAGAAACTGCTACAAGTCCTGTTCTTCATTGTCTTTTCTAATATTGTGTTTTCCATGAGGGATGTTAGAAATGAGATCTTACTGGAGAGACCACAGCATTATACTGCCCTTTAAGATTACTGTGTGGTAGTATTATTCTTAGGACATTTACTACTTAAATATTTTATTTTATTTATGTGGGGATTTTTCTAGAATGGGCAGAAGGGGAGAGAGATGACTCTGGACAGCCATTGACAATTAGTACAAAGCATTAAGAGGAAAACTCAAAATTAGTCTGTAGTCTAGTTGTGCACCCAGACGACTTGAAAAACTTACGCCATGACCAGCAATATGTCAAAATCAAAATAAGCTGCCTAAGATTCAAGGAGTCTGTTCTCTAGAGAGATCAAGATGGACTTTTTTTTTTGTGTTTGTTTTTATTTGTTTTTAATTGATGATGACAGGGTAAGTGTGGTAAATTGTAGAAACAAAAAATTTTGTAACTAAAAGCAGATGATATATCTTTCTGGTCTATCTAAAGTCCAGAAATGTTGTGTTCTTACTGGTATATGACTGCTATTTCTGTACTCTGAAGGTAGTTCCGAGAATGTCTGTATGGAGCAATTCAGTGTAATGTGAGAGGCATTGTACACTGTAAATTATGTGAAAGCCTTATTTTAAAAATGAAATGGCTTTAATGAACTCTTGTAGAAATAAATTATGCACTTAAGGTAGCCTTTGTATTGCTTATTATAATGAGCTTTTTTGGTGCTTTTTACCATATATGCTTTTGCTAAATCTATGGTGTTTCTGCGCATGTGTCAAAAGTTGTACCCGTAGAACAATTTCTGGAAAGAACTTGTCACTGGGTTGTAATGGCTGTGGGAAGTGAGTAGGGTGGGACAATATCTTTGGTAAATAAGTAATAGTTTTCTTGATAACCATGGAAGCCCATCTTCTAGCACTGCAAAAACTGGCTGCTTTTTTCAGTTTTATCAAGCAACTGGGGAAAAGGAAACATTCCACTGTGGAAGGAAGATGATTAAAAAAGGGACTGGCATCCGTAGAAAGGTAAAATGAAGGTTCTGACTTGATGTGCCCTTATACCATATGCTGCTAGTGGAGGTGGGCATTCTGGCAGAATTGCTTTTAAAGAAGGCAGTGCTCCCCCGATGGTTTAGTGTTCTAGTCTCCATTTCAAGGTTGTGATCATAACTACTTTACAGTTTGGCTTTATTTACTAATAATTGCATAACTAAAAGTGCTTTCCTACTACTACAAGACTATAGAATGAAGGACTAGGATGTCAAAGCTTTCTGATGTCCATTTGCTGCTCCTTGCCCCCCTGCCTCACCTGGTACTTGAGGCTCAGATAATGATTTCAGGTAGTTGCTGGTACTCAGAGCTAAGTATGAGAATCAGTCAAGTAATTGGTTTCTTACTTAAATGGGAACCTGAGTAACCTAAGCAAAGGAACTTCACTTACGTGTGATTATTAACATACTGTAAAGTATCTATCTGTGTCTAAATTAAACACTTGAGATGCTAATTTAAAATGCTGTTGTTAGGCCTCTGGTCAGATTAGTTTACATCTCTAGTATATCAGAAAATTATGTTTTTCAGTTTTGTATTTATGAATATATTTTATGTGTGGACAAAGCAGAACAGATGATAAATTGTTCTGAATAGTTAGAAAAAAAAATAAAAATTCCAGATGGTGATGGGAAATATATTAATAGCCTGCTGCCATACTCTGACTCTTCTTTGACATGTGACTGTATCTCGTTTCCACTAGCATTTAAATAAATAAAGACATACAAATTGATATTCAGTTCTGGCAGCTCTGAAATTGATAGTATATTCAGTAGCTTCAAAAAAAAAAAAGCTGAATTTAGAGATTTTTCAGGTCCTCTAAAGAAAGAGTAACAGCCATAAGTATTCTGACACAGGCCAAGCATTGTTAATTTTAAACTTAAAGAGGTCAGCTCTTTGATTAGGGCAATTGCAAGTGCTGTATGGCATGAGTTAGTAAAGTGTAACTCACTAAGATATGTAATGCATTGAGAAACATTAAAGAGAGGAAAATATTTTGACTATCCACAGGCATTTAGTGTGACTCCTTATGTGTTCATAAATAGAAGATCATAGATGCATGAAAGTTGTTTTCATTAGGACATTGTCCTATTCTTTGTACTATTTATGACTAAGAGAACTCACAATGCAGTTTAAATGGGGCAATATTACATTTATTTACCTCCTTTCCTTTCAAAACTGAGTACAAAGTGTCATTATTTATATCTGGAGAATATAATTTTTTTCTATGTGAAATAATTTAGTTATGATACAAAATAATACAAATTTTTCTACTGGGAGTGTTAGCTTAGGTTGTGAATAAGAAGCTTTTAAACATTAGGTGATTTATTCAGGAGAAATATAATTTGGTTCAGAAATACTGCTACAAAGAATCTCAAACCTTCTCTCTGCTGCCTTTTTTTCTTTTTTTTCTTCTTTTTCTGTTTGTTTTTCTCCCCCTTTTCTCCCCCTTTTCTCCCCCTTTTCTCCCCCTTTTCTCCCCCTTTTCTCCCCCTTTTCTCCCCCTTTTCTCCCCCTTTTCTCCCCCTTTTCTCCCCCTTTTCTCCCCCTTTTCTCCCCCTTTTCTCCCCCTTTTCTCCCCCTTTTCTCCCCCTTTTCTCCCCCTTTTCTCCCCCTTTTCTCCCCCTTTTCTCCCCCTTTTCTCC